>NC_081421.1:13665721-14265721 GCF_949786415.1 Peromyscus eremicus | reverse complement strand
TATTTTGTGTGTGTATGTGTGCCAAACTCTAACATCAGCAAGATCGTAGATATTTGATTCCAATTTAAAATTTGTTTTGGGAGAAAGAGCCTTTTGCATAGTGAACTGCAGCCTTTTCAACTTCATGGCAGAATTGATGGTCTGGTGAGCCCTTAAGACACTCTTTCCCCAATAAAACTAGCTCTTGGCTTTGCTTTTACTGTATACAGTTTTGATTTACTGAGCTGAGTGCTGCAGTTGTAAGCAGAAAGCGTTCTGAAGGGAGTGACTCCTGCTGGCATTTATATTTCGTCTAGTAACAGGTGCTTTTACTTCATCAGAGAACAGGGTTCACCCTGGAAATCTTCCATGGCAGCTTCTGATCTTATTGCCTTATGTTGGCTTATGGTGTGCACTGTTAGATCAGTGTCGGGCATTTGCCTATCATCTGCCTCAACGAAACCAGAACAACACAAATTCACTCTTAAAACTGACCAGTGTCAATGACTGTGTGTGGCTCCATGTGGCTTCTCATCTTCAGTGAGTTTTCAACTTTATCTGAGACAATCAGATTCTTCAAATATGTGCCCCATGGATCAGATTGTCTGAATTTCTTATGTATTTTGTGAAGATAGTTGACAGTCCTTGGGAGTGAATGAGGATGACACAGCAAGCTTCATTGCTTTGAAAACAGTCTGTTCTATACTATGTAAATTGTGCTTAGTGTTACAGTAGTACTGTGGGATTCCTGAAAATATCATCACTCTAAGAAACCTCAATTGTTTAAGTTTTAATCAGAGGAAGAAAATTATGATCCAAGCATTTGGTTTCCAGGAGTGGAAGTGAAATGGCCATATTCTTCATTTTATCATAATAAAATATGAGATTTGTGATAATATGACCTATGCTTCAGACATTTAAAAAGCCTAACATGCTTCATATAACTTAGCAGAAGATATTTTTTTAACTTGTTTCTAAATAATACCTCATTTGAAAAATGAGGTTATTAAGGAAATAATATATTGATAAGACTCCTGCAATATGAATAATGAAATGACATCCAATATATGCTTACTTTGAAATAAGGATGTCATCATCATCATGGGGGACTCCATACTGCATCCCAGCCTTGTGTTCTTCATGGGGTACATAGCAAACAGTGGACAGAACTGCACAGACATGCAGTGAACTAGCAAAGCTACTATTTGATATGCATAAGGAAGAAGGATGCTTCTCTGGTGGCTGAATGATGGGGTGCTGTGCTCTCTGAGATACACACTCAATTGTGATGTCACTGTGTTTTGGGAACAGTTCTTCAAAAGGCTTTTAGACAAAGAATATTACTCATATACAAATAACATGCATGTATGCATAATTCTTACTAATCACAAGCTGCAGTTTCTCTATTTGTTCTGTTTCCTGTTCTCTTAGAGTTTGTGTTTTTCTCTCTCACTACCTTGCTTACTTCTCAGGCTCTTGAGCGTCCCCACAGTCCCTCACCTGAGCTCACTGTGCTCTTACTCCCCACATAAACATTGCAGAGCACACTCTGGAAAAGGCCAGGATACTGTGAGACAGTTTGGAGCTTCTGTGACTAGTATTCTCAGATGGTCTCCTGAGTTTGACCTCAGATATAATGTGGGGCAGTCAGTATGAGTTGATTTGTTGCTGACCTCACCTTGACATTGTAATCAGATGCCACGTGAAAGGGCAGGGGAGAAATCTAACGTCATATGACCTGTGTTCTGGAGTCACATGAAACTTTATGACAAGAAGTCTTTACTAGATGCTGAAAGAGTTGGGGAGGGGAATAGAAAGAGGCTGGACAGTGGGTACTAAGCATAGTTTTATTCCTTGGGACTGGAGTTACAGATGGTTGTGAGCTACCATTGCTTGGAATTGAACCGAGGTCCTCTGGAAGAGCATCCAGTGTGCTTAACCACTAAGCCATCTCTCCAGTCTGATAAAAGTTAACTTTAAAAATACAACACATTATATAAATGTAAGCAAAGGAACATGGGGCAGTTCCTAGAAGAAAAACTCCATTCCTTCACTTGAAGTTTACAGTCTTGCTGTCTGAATGGGATCCGAATTCTTGAGGAAGTCTAAGAAAATACTGCAGGCTCAAGGTCTCCTGTAACAGAAATCAATTTCCTCATAGTTTTTGATCTCAAAAGTTTAGGGTCAAGGTTCTGGCTGCTCCAGGTTCTTGTAAGGGAGGGTCTATATCTGGCCTTCTGATGGCTTCTTCTTATTGTGACCTGATGGGTTGAGATCTCTCATTTTCCTCTTATGGGGGACAACAACCCTAACAATTCTGTCTCTTTAGTTTGGGTGAGTGCCTCAGCTTATGTGTTCTTCATGTCTCACAGAAAGGATCTTCACACATACATAGCAGGCATGGTGAGGGAGGTCAAGTGCACAGAATGCTTGTAGCAGTTCACTCTCATTACTTCTTAATGCTATCCAAATCCATTCAAAACTGTAAAGCTAGGTTATGCTGTTCATCTGTTTAGTAAGAATTATGGCACACTCCTACCATAAAATTTAGTAACAATAATCTGTTACTAAAACACACGAGACAATTTTATGAGAATTCTTAGTTTGGCTCATGGTTCTGGATCCCCAGTCCAAAACTGAAGGAGAGGCTGCACTTTGTGGTGGAATTCAATGGAATAATTCATTTACTCCAACTTAGGAAGTAATAGAGAGGGAGTGTAGGAGCTGAGTCCTCTCAAAGCCATCTCCTTCCTAACTTAAGGACCTCTCCAAAGTCTTAACTGTCCAAATACCTCACCACCTCCCAAGAGTTGCTACTCTTGGGACTAGTCATATGACATATTGGCCTTTGGGGGACATGCATCCAAACTAAAAGCAGTAAAAGCAAAATTATAATTTAATCATCAAATTTGACAGCTTCCATGATTTATATTAATTTCAATCAAGATTTCAGAGACAGGTGTGCTTTCCTTGTATAAAGACAAGCAAGGACCAAGGTTGTCATGCAGGACATGTGATTACACAGGTTTGAAAGGTAATAGAATGATGTGTAGCCGCTCACTTGGTTGTTACTACCTAGAACAGGAAGAGAACTAGGGAAACTTCAGCAAGTAAAGATCAATGTGGGGAGACAATCAAACTGTAAACAGAAGTCAAAAGAATTGAAAGATGAAACAAAGATTGGAAGAGGATACTTGGGAATCTTTTATTGGACAAAGGATCACCATGAAATCTCCAGAGAGTGGAAATCTGGAGCAACAGGGAGAAATGAACATAGCTTTAAAATACCTCAAAAGCCTAAATCGACATTTCCAAAGATGGTGTGCAGGTGGAAAACATGCAAATTCAAAGCTGAAGCAGATCATATGTGTGATGGCTTGCATGGCCTCCCTCCCACGTTCACATTCACCCTCCTTTCTACTGTGACTGTATTTGAAAACGGGGTCTTTATAACTGGTGTTTTTGTTTTGAAGGGAGCAGGCAAGAGCACTTTGACCTGAGCACTGCCATTTTGACTTCAGATTCCATATTATCTGAAGGGTGAAATAAAGTTCAGTTTCCCAAGCCTTAGGGGAGCTGAGAACTTTCCAATCGCTGATGAACCTCCTCCCTAAACTATAGAAGTTTATGCATCTTTAGTTCTTTAGAAACATTATGGCTGTTCCCAACAACAGAAGGAACAAATGAATCTGATTGATTGGACTGAAAAGCTTGCATTGTATATTGATTGACAATGATGGAACATTCAAGAAAGCTCCTAATCTCTAAATCCTGATTGTTGGAAATTGTAATTATAACTTGACAATGAATGTTTGTACTGTCAATTTCTGAAAAATAACCCAACGTCCACACCTAGTGGTTTTGGAATAATTTGAGTAAATTCTAGAAGTTCAAGGTAAATAACAAAACACCAGACAAATACTGAGACCATGGCTGAGAGGAGGGACATGATTCTGTAGGTGTTGGGGCTCAGGCAGAAGCAGAAGCTAAGCTACAGTGACTGTACCCTGTGTTCAAAATGGTTACTCTGAAAACCAGCCAACTCCTGTAGATCCAAGAAGTAAAGTAAATGGTGGGATTCTCCAAGGATAGTGGGACATGGATATTGCCACAGAGAATCAAGTGAATGGGCCCTTGGCCTCACACCATGCCTGGGCTGCCAGGAGGGGCAGGAGCACTGTCCCCCAGCTTCTGCTACACTCCCTTCTTCCTATAATCTCCTAGAATCCTCTAGAATAACTACCATACCAGGAAGCTAGGCTTGGCTCCTCCCCCACCCACCCCCACCCACACAGTCTCAGTCTTCTATCCTCCAATGCATGTTGAGGTCTTGGGAACATGAAATCTGAAGCCACCTCTCCATATGAGTGTGAGTCTCAGTTTTCCAGACTTCCAGTAATATTGACATATCACTGATGATAAAGAGAAAAGAACAGAAAAGACAGAGCATGGTGCTGGGAATGCTCTGGAAGCCACAGTGGCCACATGGCTTTTCACTCTATCTATCACCTCCCGAGTGACAGAAATTGGCTGAGAAACTCAGGGAATGTGTGGGCTAAGGGATATGCTTTGGGGCTAAGATTAGTGTCCCAGGAATTTCAACCTGGATGTGGCTGGGCTTCAGCTGGGATTTATGGTTTGGCTTTTGCTTGAGCATCCTAAAAGGAGCCCAGGTTCTTTTATATAGTGCTGGGATCATATACACAACATGCCTTGAAATTGGTGTCAAGAATCTGCCAAAATTTTCCTCCTTTCAGTTCAACACCAATAGTGTTTTTTAATTGAAGCCAAATGTATTGATTTACTGCCTTCATCCAATGATTCTAGGTCTCTCTGTGGGGTTTGGATCCAATAAATACAAATGTTATTCTTCTGAAAGTTTTATAATATCATCTCCTCGACGTGATGGTGGTAGATTCTCTCATCTGCTCATACTCCTGTGATTGTCCCTTTAACAGCCCCAGCCTCCTCCATCCCTCACTGCCAATCAGCCACTAAGAATGAAACACAATGTTGTGGGAGGCCTTTGTCTTCCTTGAGCTTCAAGAAGGTAGTTACACTGGAACACATGTTAGTTCACAGAGCAGCATCTCTAGAAGACTTCCTCTCTTCCTCCTGAGATCAAAGAAACTTGCTTTTTATCAATTTCACACACCTCCTTAGAAACTGGTATGAACAAACTATGATGTATCTTGCGTTTATTTGAATTTCTATGTATTTATGTATTTTTAGGTGTCTGTGTTCATGTGTGTGGACATGTGTGTGCATGTGAGTGGAGGACAGATTTTGACACCAAGTGCCTTCTGTTGCTTTTCATCTTCATCTTGTGTTTGAGAGAGGATCTCTCATTGAATCGGAAGTTACTAGTTCTGGCTGGCTGGTGAACTCCGTGGGTCACCTGTCTCTTCTGTCCTCCTTCCCAGACTGAAGTTACTGTTGCATATTGCTGTATCCAGCTTTCTATGTGGGTGCCAGGGATCATACTCAGGTCCCCATACTTATGTGATAGGCAGCATACATATCACCCATCTACATTATTTCTTCTTATGACATTCTTGGTTCTTTCAAATCTTTACCTTGAACCTTGTTGTGTTTCTACCATGTCAGTTCACAAATGTGAATTTCTTAGCTAGAGTGTTTATTTTTTCCCTCTGAACTTGGTTCTATGCTTGTTTCTTGTGAAAACTGACTCACTTGGTTCAAAGCTTTATTTGAATTGAGCTGGGTCCTTGGGTTGAGTTTTAATATTGGACTCCATGGGACAGCAAAGAGGTCTTGGTGAGAATCCAAACTGATTTTTTTAAAGTAAAACATCCCTCTTCTATATTGGTGCATTCAATACTGTGTTGTGCCACCAGATACAAGTACATAGAGTGATTGTCAATGAGTCTGAGTAACTTAGATGAAAAACCAAAATCTGATCAAAAAGTAAAATGAAAGCAATGGATACTGAAGAAAAAATATATCATATTATTATAACAAGAGCTGAAGAGAGTAATACAATAAAGGACAAACATGTCAGTTACAAAGATAAATAAACTATCACCAAACAATGAGGTTAGCATTTCAATTCATGTGTGATGGTTAGTGTCAACTGTCAACTAAACATAGAGTCACCTTGTGAGAGAGATTGCCTTAGACTATGTCTATAGGAGATTGTCTTGATTAGTTTAATCAAGGAGAGTACAGCTGCCCACTGTGCGTGGCATTGCTCCCTAGGCAGGGACCCAGGACTGTGTAACAGTAGTGAAGCAAGTTTGGTGTCAGCATATATACATTCATAGTGCGTTTCTTCTGCCTTCAGACATAGCATTTCTAGGTACTTCAAGCTCCTGCTGCTGTGGCTTCTTTACTGTGGACTGAAGCCTGGACCTTTAAGCTACATAAATCCCTTTTCCCTTAGGTTATTTTTGTTGAAGGTTTTTATCACAGCAATGAGAGAAGAAACTAGAATGGAAACTGGTACCAGGAAGTGGGGCTGTGGTGAGATTAGGCAAGTTGAACAGGTTTCTGGCTACAACATGAAAGGATGTGGTACTTTGGGCAAGAATTAAACATTGAGTGATGGAAGCAGAACTTACTGGGTTGTTCTAGTGGGAGCTTGGGAGTCACAAATGCTGAGAGAAATGTGGGCGGTACTTATGTTTTTGGAAGGGCTCAAATGTCAACTGGATTGGGGGCCATCTGTGTGGTATTTTGGCCATGAATCTAGCTTCATTATGTTCATGTCCTGAGAACTTATATGGAGCCGAATTTAAAGATTGTTTACTGATTTGCTTGTCAAAGGAAATCTCATCAGAAAGATAGCCAAGCTGGTGCTGAAGAAGCACCTGTAACTGGTGGAGAGAACAGAACTCTTGTGATACCAGGAGAATGAGGCTCCCTGATCCTCAAAAGCAGTTGCCTAGGAGTGTTTCTCAGTACACAGAAGAGGATGCAGCTGTGGTCCAGGGCAGTCAGGCTCCCTTCCAAGCCGACAGCAAAACTTGGCAGCATCATTCATGCAGTATTGGTTCTGAAGGCATTAAAGATGTAAGATTGAGTGGGTCATAGAGAGCAGATGAAGCCATCCACTGTGTGGCAGGCTCAGAGGCCCAGTGGGGAAACACTGAGAGGCCATTATATACGGCCCCAAAGTCTTAACTGCAGGAGCTGCTGGAACCAAAGAGTGTCTTCTCTGTGTCATGCAGGTAGCAGAGCTAGAGAACTGGGCTCCCTGAGCAGTTTGGAGCTCAGGAAATTACATTAGGGACCCCAGATGGTGGGCATGCAGCTGTGGGATTTGTGTTTGCTCTGCTGTATTTTGGTTTTGTTTGTTATTCTTTGCTATGCCACCATCCTTCCCTTTACAAACAGGGATGTTTATCCTGGCATTACATATATTGAAACCATGTAGCTCATTTGAGCTCACAGTTAAGACACTTGGGATTTTAGAAATGTTAAAACTATAAAGAATGTGGAGACTTTTAAAGTTGGGCTATATTTTATATCATAAGATAAATGTGAGACATTAGGGGCAAGAGGTCAACGATTATGGCTTAAAATTTTTGTATTTGTGTTCCAAGTTCACAGTGTAAGAGGTGGAATTGTGAAGTTTAGTGTTAAATTTTAAAATTTTTATTATTAATATTTTATGTGTATGGGTGTTTTTCCTGCATGTTTGTCTGTGTGCTGTGCACCTGGTACCACTGGAGCTGAAGGAAGGCATCAGTTTCCTTGAAATCGGAATTACAGACAGTTGTGAATGACCATGAGAGTGCTAGGAATTGACCCTGGGTCCTCTGGAAGAGCAGCCAGTGAGCCATCTCTCCAGCCTCTGGTGTTTTCAACTTGGGCCTCCAAGTATGTCTGTGGGGGATTATCTTCATTATGTTGATTGAAATAGAATGACCTTTGAGTGCTGGGATTATAAATACAAACCACCACGCCCAGATGAAAGATTACTTTGTTTAATGATTTTATTTTTAATTGTGTGTGCGTGTGTGTGTGTGTGTGTGTGTGTGTGTGTGTGTGTGTGATTGAATGCATGTGAGTACATGTGTACAAGGAGGCCTGAGTGTATCTCCCTGGTGCTGGGTGCAGTTATGTGCCACCTGACATGGGTGCTAGGAACTGAACTCAGGTCTTCTGTAAGAGCAGTAAATACTCTTAACCACTAAACCATCTAGCCCTGGAAACTACTTTTAATACACATAGATACATACATGGGCACACACAGAGAGATGGATCTTATGTGGGTGGCTTGGAGTATTGCTGCCCATGACTAGTAATTATTGAATATACATCCACCGTAAATTATAAGTTTCAGATGTGAAGAAATGAAGTTGACACTGATGAGTTTCTTTTTTTGGTATTATCCTAATCAGATTTGACCTACTTATATCTTGTACTGTCTTAGCTTCAATGATCAACTTGACACAACCCAGGAGTCACCTTCGAACAGGGAACACAGCTGAATAATTGTGTTGACGGTTAATCAGGACTATGACTTCCTTAATTGCTAATTAATGGATGAGGGCCCATCCCACTGTGGGTTGTGTCATCCCTAGGCAATCAGGCCTGGGCTGCAAAGAAAGCTAGCTGAATAAGCTAGGGTAGAGCAGGTCAGTAAGCAGTATCCTTCACTTGTTTGTGTCTCAAACTCCTGCCATGACTTCTCTATATGATAGATGGTAGCCTGTAAGGCAAATAACCCACGTCCACCCCCACTGCTTTTGGGCAGATTGTATGGTCACAACAGAAAAGCTAACTTGGACAAGTAATTTGTGCTGAACTAAGGGTAATTATATGTGTAATCCATTTAGCAAAATTGTGTTTAATAATTTTGCCAAATGCATCTTTGTGTTCATTTTCTTTTTAAAAAGTAACAACTAGCTCCATTTTTCTTTCTAAAGTAAGGTTCTCTTAAAGAAAGATTATTAGTAATTCATGTTAATTGGTTATAAGCTAAACAACCAAAATATGGATCTCAGGGTTTACTCAAGACTGAGGTATGTTTTTTCTGTGTAATATTTACAGCTGGCAAACAGCTATGTGACTCTTTGTGTGGCTAATACCTGGCCCAATGCAGCTCTTTGTTGGAGACTCTTTATGTCAAAGAGCAAGGGAAAGGGTCATTAGGGATGAGACATTCTCATTGGGAGCAAGACATGCTACATATATTCAAATTTACATTTTGTCACTTCCAAAAGAAAGAATCATGCTTCTTGGGTACCAAGTATTGTTGGAAGAAGCATGGAGCATGCAAATGGCTATAATTAGTAGCAAAGATAGCTTGGAAATGTATTCTTTATTTGATGACCAGAGATTCAGCTAAGCTTTTATGACTAAGAGTTCCAGAAAAAATATCAAAGAATAACTAGGATTAACTACATACTCTAAAAAATATATATAAAGAAAAAATGGTGAAGTTAACCAAATGCCTTCATAAATTAGTTAAAGAAAATGCTCTTTTTAGTAGTCAAACCATAAAATGTGTGCAGTGATTGTCAAAATATTTCCTTCTAGTCTTTTCTCAGTTTTATCCTGGAATGTTTAATTTCAAATGAAGATCATGGCTCATTTGTGCACAAAACTGAGAAAAAGAGATGTGGAAATAGTTTTTCCCTCCCTGTAATGCTTATAATTTCTCCTTTTAAGGTAAAAAGAAAAAAAGCTCAAAACGATTTAATCCAATTCCCCTAAAAATATTCACAAGTGTTAATTTTGGGGATTCTCAAAATGTTTTGATAGGCTTAAAACATAATGAAGCACGCATGTGTTTTTCCTCTTTGAGAATTCAGTCATCATGGGTGATTGGGAAACAAGGCTCTAAAGACCTTTCTCTAGTGTTGTCAATCCCTAAAGAGAAAAGGGACTTTTTTTCCGAGGTGAACAAAGTGTATATACACCTGAAAATAAGGGAGGAAAACACCATAAGTTTTGCCTATGTTCTGTAGCCCAGGGGTAAACTGCAAATTTCACTGCTTTGATTGACTGAGCCCATGGCTGGACGCAGACCTAGAAGAGAAAAAGTGAGCTATTAAATTGCAAATAACTGCCAGCTTCATGGCTGTGTCTGGAGAGAGGCCCCTTCCTAACTATTCCCTCTGTTCTGACATCGGGTGCACAGAGTACTCAAAACACTCAGAGACGTGGGCCTTTTAGTGAAATAGAGGTGAAACCCACAGAAATGGAAACAAAGAGGGAACGATACTTTCCACAGACCTCCATGTTAAATATACATCCCTCAGCTGTCAGTTCTCAATTTACTTTCAGAATAATATTCTCGACCCAATCTCCATAGCAGGTCCCACTGTATGAGGCAAGTGAGTTTATCCTGCCTTGGAGCCTGGAATAGTGAGTTAATTTGACAAAGAAATAATCACCCCTTCTCTTTCTCTCCTCTCTCTCCCTCTCTTCCTCCTTCCCTCCCACACTGGCCAATATCAAACTTGAAATATAATACTCAAGTCACATATAAACAGATTTCTCAAATCTGAATAGTTGGAAGAGGCACACTAAGTAATCTACTTGGGGACAACTGTGGTCATCTAATCAGGCAGGTTTGGACTATGTGCTACACAGAACATAGAATATCACAGATGTCTGTTTTTTCTTCTTAAAACTCTGAACACTTGCAGGCCTCACCTTGCATCAAAAGATGGGTTTAGAGTCTGCATGTCCTCAAGTCACACAGATGGCAAAGTACAATGTGCCAGGATTCAGAGGTCAAAAAGTGTTTGATTGTAGAGGAAAAGGAAAAGCAGGCAGGGGTGACTGGCCTGCTTGGCGTCTTGATTTCTTTTCTCCCTTCTGGTACCATAAATCCGATGCCAGTTTACCATTTCTGCCTCAGTTAAACGTGGAAAGAGCAATTGCTTAGAGAAATTCAGAGGCCTCAAAGGGTGCATGTTCCGTTTACAGGGTCACTCTGAGGGTCTAGATGTCCCTGGAATAGGTGTGGCAATACAGACGCCACCAGAAGAGTTCCCAGATCTTCCACTCAAGCTGCTTTGTCTCTCAGTTCTTGTTTGCATGCTTATCTTGGTAAAAAAAAAAAAAAAAAAGAGGCAAAATTGCCTTACTTTACTTGACAATACAGTTTTCTCTATTTTTGATATCTTAAAAAATAGGATTTAAGAATTTCATACATACATGTAATGTGCTTTGGTCAACCCAACCTCCTTCCCATCTCAACTTCATGTGGTCTTTTTTAAAGCCCAGAGTCCACTTAGTGCTGGCTATGTGTGCACACATGTGGGGCTATCTACCGGTAACCAATATCTCAGGGGCTGCATCCCCAGAGAAAACCAGTTCTCCTTCCCCCAGCAACCATAAAGTTCCCAGTAGTTCCTCAGTTAGGGATGGGACTTGTGAGCTCATGAAGTCTTCTCCATGGGAAGATTTTGTCTAGTTTGATCTTCCAGGTCTTATTCATGCTGTCATAGACACTGTGGATTCATCTGTGCAAAGCCATGTCATATCTGGTGAGTACTTTTCACTCTAAATGTCTATTACCTTAGACTCTTACAATCTTTCCTTCTCATCTGTAATGATCCCAGAGGTTTGGGAGGAAGGATGAGGTGTGATGTTTCTGTTAGAGCTGATCTTTTTGTCTCTGCACACTGAGTAGTTGTGGGTCTCTCTGATGAGGTTGAGAGATGCACTGATCTATTGGTATAAAGCTAAAAGCTTAGGGGGCAGTCAATTAATATATGAATTTAGAAGAATAATAGGATTAGGTTTTTCTCCTAGAGCCAATGATGTGTTGATCCACTCAGCCACCATTAATGGTACTAGGTGTAAGTTGCATCAGAAAGTGGTTGTTTTTTTTCCATAAATGTCTATGCTGTTATAGAACCACAGACATGTCTTGCTAGGCCCATCCTTACTGTAGCTCCCAGACTTCACAGATGTGTAAGACTGTTGATTATTTTTCTTCCTCAGTAGCTCTCATAGAACCTCCCAGCAACATGAAGGTCATTTCTTCTTAAATCCCTGGTATTTTATTGGGAGGTGGGAGGAAATCATAGTACTGAAAAGGCTTTGCAGTGACTAGGCTTTCTGATTACATGCACTGACATTCACTTAATCTTAGATGACAGTTGGCTACCTCTTGCCTTTAAACATTTTCAACAGAGATGAAAACATGTGAGTGCTGAATGGAGAGGCATGGCTGATGATACATCTAATCCACCCCTACCTTCCTGCATCCCTATACTCTAGAAAAGTGCTTGGTGTACGTAAGCATTGATTCATATTTGCTAAACAATCAAAATCTTTAACTTGGTTTGGTTATCAAATTAAACTAGTGTCATAAGAAATAGGCATTGTTACCTAGAACTTTCCTTCACATCATTTGATCTTACATCGTTGTTCATAGTCATGTATCCTCTCTGAAGCACACATTCTGAATTTGTGTGACTGTTAATAAGCACCTACCTAGTGCTATGGGATGTTGTGTATTCTGTGAATATGTTGTTCTGATTGGTTGATAAATAAAACACTAATTGGCCAGTAGCCAGGCAGGAAGTATAGGTGGGATAAAGAGACACAGAGAATTCTGGAAAGTGGAAGGCTGAGTCAGTAGACACCAGCCCACTGTCCAGGGAGCAGCATGTAACAGCACAAGGTAAAGCCATGGAACATATGGCAACATATAGATTAACAGAAATGGACTGAGTTTAAATGTAAGAGCTAGTCAACGGTAGGCCTGAGCTAATGACCTAGCAGTTTTAATTAATATAAGCCTCTGTGTGTTTACTTGGGTCTAAGCAGCTGCAGACTGGGCAGGACACGGGAAAACTTTCAGCTACAACCTAGCATCTCACTGTGAGTTATTTGTAGAACTTCTTCCTAAAGGAAGTTGACTCATCTCAACTTCTCATGGTCTGCTCTGGCTCACTTACACCAGGTTTCCATGACAGTGTTGCATTCTAGAATTTTCCTTAGAAAGAGCAGTATTGCATGTAAAAATTTTTTCTTTCTCAACTAAAATATTTTCAAGCGATGCATCAGACTCAATCTACATGACTTTCAGTGTGGCCAAGGCACTTTCCAGAAGGGAAGGTGTTAGCCAGTGAACAAGCTGCAATCTGGACGACAGAGAGTCTCACTTGTCCTATTTTTCTTTCCTGAGTTTTCCCTTTGCTGTGCTGTAGAAAGAAGCCAAGCCAAGGTCTTCTGCATGGTAGGCAAGTGTCCCGAAACTTAGATTTATCTAACTTTCACATATTGGGATTTTCTATGACTGGCCTGTTCCCATCCCTCCCAAAGACATTAAGTACTGAGCATCTTTGAGCACTACACATAAATATTAGTCTGAGAGGAGAAGCAGTGAAACACTTTCCAGATGAAGATGGACTGTGGTCTAGGGACTTCCCAGCTTTTCACATTGCTCGATCTCAGAGGCTACTGTCCTAACTTGGTATTTAAGCCAACAGTCGTTATTTAACATAGTGAAATCTAAGTCTTTGGGACTCTGAGCCTTTCCCCCTCTTGTTGAGGAAATCTGTGTGGGGTCTGGAGGCCTGGAACTTCTCAGTAAGCATCCCCAGTCTCTTCCATGCAAACTTTGTGTTTTGCTTTCTTCTTTCAACTTTCTGTTTTACTGTTAAACTGCCTCGCATCCCACTCTTTTATCTTCTTACCTAGGGCATGGTAATGCGGTCTGAAAACTGTTATTTCCATAGAAAATAAAGCATAAGGGATCTAGGTTACAGACAAACTCTTTGTTGAGTGTTTTTGAATCAAGTGTGCTCATTTCCTTGATATGACGAAGGAAGGCCCAGCTAGAGCATTCATTTTATTTCTTCCATTTCCTCATTTCTGTTTTAAGAGTTTAACATTAGTCAGCACTCTTTAAAAAAGTTTAGAAAATAATATTATAGTAACCTGACTACTCACTGACCACCTGACCAGACAGGGCTTTTGTCCTTTTCCATAGAAGGACTTAATATAAGATCTCTCCTACCTCACTGGTGGCCTCAACTTGGGCTGCTGCTGTGTCTCAAGGATCAGAATGTGAGTCCAGTATCTCTCAGATGCTAGCTCAGCTGTGCCACACAGGGTCCTGACCTTCTAGAAACCAGGACTCTGGATCCTACCAAAGAGAGCTTGCATGTCCACAGTCAGTGCTGCCCTGCTCACAATAGCTCAAGAAAGGAATCAGCCTAGGTTTCCGGGAGCTGAGAAGCAACTATTGAAAGTGTTGCACTGTACACAGCGGAATAGTATTCGGGTGTCAAGAAGAATGAAGTAGCAAAATTTGCAGAAAAATGGAAATACTGTATTTAGAGAAGTAACAAAGGCTCAGACAAACACAAGTTCTCTCTTGTATGCAGATCCCAGGTACTAGGTACTAATTAAAAATAAATATTTATTTATGTCCCCCATGCAGAGGGGGAATATATGTCACAGGGAGTACAAAAGTCAAAAGGCAACTTTGGGGAGTTGATTTGTTCCTTCTACTATTGGTGAGCCAGGGACTGAACTCAGGTCATCAGCTTGGCAGCAAATGCCTTCACCATGTGCTGAGCATGTATTTATGAAGGAGACAGTAGGGTAGAGGTTAGGAAACTAGAAAAGAGACCTGGAGTTTGGGGAGCTTAAAGGAGCCTGGTGGGGGAGGTGCTAGGACATACATGATAAGAAAGTGTGTAAAAACGTGGAAGGGTGCAGTACAGATGAGAGCAAGATATAGAAGGGGTAAGGGTAGGGTGCAGTAGGGGTAGGGTAAGGAGATATGGAAGTTGAGAGGGAGCACAACCGAAATTAAGCATCTATGAAAATGTCCTGAGGAAACTGATTACTTTGTATACTAATTAAAAATAAACAGGTTTAAAAGTCTAATAATGCAGTTTTAAAACAAAACCCCAACTTTCACTTCATTTGAAACCAAGAAGGGCTAGGGCACATGAGAAGCTCACCAGTGACTGGGCATTCTGGTGCTACATATGCTGGGTCCCTGGTGCTGTCAGTAATAAACCACAGGCTTCAGGAGAGCAGTTCCTGGCACGTGGGTTCATGTGGGTGAGGCTTCACTCCCTGGGATCCATCAGTGACCATTGCAGCCGGGAGCTCATGGTGAGTAAGTGATCTACAGTCTCTTACCTTCTGCAAAAGACCACTAAAGTACTCATTGAATCTGATTTCATTTGAAACCAGTGAGCTTGAAATCCTACAGACCAATCCTTATATAACTTTGCTGCTAAAATCATAAAAAAAAAATAAAATAAAGAGTGTTTTAGGGCAAAATGTCTCACATCGAACTAGAAAGTGTGGGTTGAGGCAGGTACCTTTTCTGATGCAGGGGTGAGGTCATCCATGGAGACTGTGCACCTGTGTAGAGCCTCTGAAGCTCATCTCATTTCCCTTCCATCCTCTTACGGGCTGGAGATGAGACCCAGCTGAGCGAGGGCCAACCTCTATCTCAAGCAGAATATGGTACCGAGCAGCTCAGAAGAGCTGGATGTTAAAGAGGAGCACAGTGTCAGAGGGTCTTGGGGATCTGCTGAGATAGTTCTACACTGATCCAGGGACAGTGTTTCCAGCTCTATGCCTCCTCTTCTTAATTTTCTTGTTTTTATTACTAATTCTTTGAGAATTTCATACACTGTATTTTGATCATATTAATCCCTAACTTATCTCTCTGATTTCTACAAGATCCATCCCCACCTCCTTACTCACCAACACAATGTATTTTTTTTTAATTTAATAACCTTCACCTCCAGTTTGCACTGTCCATATGCTTCTGCATATAGAACTTGTCATAGGGACCAAACCCTAAAGAAAACTCATTCTTCCCTCCCTGAGAAGCTGTTAAGAGTCTCTAGCCTAAGCTAGGGGTTGGGGCTCATTGGATCCATGCTAGAATATTGACAGTCTTGATCTTCTGTAGTTCTTGTGCAGACAGCTACAGCTACTGTGAGGTCATGAGTGCAGGAGGCAGGGTTGTTGGGGGGGGGGGCTTTAATATCCAGAAGAGATTGTCCTTTCTGATTTCTGGCCCTTAAAATCTTTCTGCCTCCTCTTCCGTGATGACTCCTGAGTCTTGCGAAGGGGGAATGATATAAATATCACAAATGTCGTGGAACATTCTACAGTCACATACTCTCTTCTTTCACTAGCTGCGAGTTTCTTTGTCTACTGCCGAAAGAAACTTATCTGAAGAAGTCGGAGGGTTGCACACATCTAACCACAAAAAGATACAAATTTGGAGGGCAGTTTGATACTATATCCATTAGCAAAACGGTGGTAGTCTGTGAACTCCTCAACCATGGATTCCTGGTCAGATTCCAGTACCAGGGACACATTTCCTCCTCTGAGTAGGCCTTAAACCCCATCAGAAAGTGGTTGGTTACCTCCATAACATTTGTGCTATTATTATACCCAACATCATGTCTTGCTACATTGACTGTTAATTGCATTATTTTCAGGGTTCACTACTGGGTAAGACTAATGACTTTTTCCTCCCAGCAGCCTGCATAGTACATTCCCTTTCTGTTCTGTGAGAGCCAGTCAGCAGGAAGGAAATGCAGGGGTGAGGTCATCCATTTGATTAGTACCAAATTTGATTTCCCCGTGTCCTGTGGCCAATGTATGTGGTGTCCTCAGCAACAGAGTCTCATACGAGTTCTGGTGGGCAAACAAAAGTAACAGCAATAGCCTGTATTGTTTGGCGAGTTTGGAGAATACTTCTGACCAACAACTCAAAGACCCCCCACACCAAATCCTGGTCGTTTTATTTGGGAAACTGCCTATCTTCTTGCTCTACCCATTTCTATCCACTCCTTCAATATTGTGAAACAGAAACTGGGGTTGTTTCTCTCACACTTTTCTGTTGTAATGTCAACTACCACAGCATCTACTAGACACAGTATTTACCCCATCATGTCTGAGAGTCATCGTCCCCTTGCTTCCCAGGACCTGCAAACCTATCTGTGCTGTTTGCTTTTCCCCAAGGACTTGGGGCCTCTGCCTCTTACTGACTCACATATATCCTCATATGTGTGCTTCTCTTCCACCCATCTCCCATCCTATGTCCACAACAGGGCATCTTCTGTGTTGAGTTAGTGGTGATGCGGGGACACTTAGGAGCTCTCTTTAGTCATTTTCCAAGTCATGAGAACTGTCTCCACTTAAGACATTAAACTTCTGGGACTCCAGAGTTGGGGACAGAATCCTTTATTCTCCTGCTTGTGTGACAAAGTCAGTGTGACAAAATGCCTGTGAAAACCAAATGAAGACTCCTGGCTTCAGAAGTTTGGGTCCATTTGGTTCCGTGTCTTTGGACTTTAGTCCAGGCAGAACATCAAGAAGGAGAATGTTCAGTAAAGAAACACTGCTCCCCTCACGATGGCCAGTAAGCAAACAGAAAAAAGGAATGAGGCCCCAAAACAGCTTTCCAAGACCAACTTCTTTGTCCTGTGCCCCACCCTAAAAAGACTCAGTGTCTCCAGATTATCCCCCAACTGGTACTGAATATTCAATGCATGTATTTGGGGAACATTTAAGATTCAAAGAATAATAACATTATTTTGTTCTTTGAGTAGAACAGGAACATGTGGACAAGCATTTAAGCCCAAGGAATGGAAGAACAAGGAAATAAAGTATTAGATGGAGAAAAAAATAGCTTGTAGCTGAATTACTGGATCAGTAAGTATTGTGTTTTCACTAGATACTTTTGCTCAGTGTAGAGGACCTAGTGACTTCCTCACAAAGACATTTTTTCTCCAATATTAGATTAAGAAAAACATTGAAATTATACACAAACCAGCAAAAAGAAAATTCACAGTCCATGGGAGGAAGATGTAAATTAGTAGAGAAATGGAGGGGGACTGAGACCACAGAAGACAGAGTGGTAAATTCAGCTTGTAAAGAATCTCAGGGCCCAGTGCAAGCATCTAAGAAGAATGTGTGTTTAAGAGACAAGATCTCAGGACCTAGAAGAGTCAACAGAAAAGAAGGACCTGGAAACTGGAGTGAGAGGCTTAGAATAAGGTTCTAATACAGTACTGAGGGGACAATGGTTCCCCAGAGGGTAAGCAAGCTCTACAGTCACAGAGAGTCTATCATATGCTCCATCTACTCACTTTATTGAGTTTATTTATGTATTACTTATTTGGGGGCACTGAGGATTGGCCTCAGGACCTCCCATGTGATGACCACATGTTCTGTGACTACACCTACTTTCCATTGTCTTTAAAATCCAGTGTTTGCAGACATGTGCCTGTTTGATCCAGTCATCTCCGATTTTTAAGCACAAGAGACAGAAGAAAATGGAGAGGCAAATCTGTTCTTTGTTTATCTACCTTTAAAAACGTGTATTGTGTGTATAATGTGATGTATCAGCCTGTTTACTTTGAAAAATGTTAGAACAAACATATATTTTGAGGCTACATGCATCCCAAATAACATTTCAATTACTATATGGCTAAGATACCACTACACTTTGGATCTGTAATATGGCCCTAAGGCCACATGATAGATTTTGGTCCTTAGCTTGGCACCTATGGGAAGTGGTGGAAACATTAAGAGGTGGGGCTAGTGAGAGGAATCCCAGGCACTGAGATGTGCTCACCAAGGAAGTACTGGCATCCCAGGTCTTACTCCTCTTCTGCATGGTGGATATGGAAGTTTTGTTCCAATACAAGCTTCTTCAGTAATGGGGCTGCCTCCACACAGGTCCTAAAAGCAAGGAGGCTTAGCTGGGTATGATGGTATACCTGTATTCCCACCATGTGGGAGAATGAGGAAGAGGGGTCACAAGTATGAATCTGGGCTGCACTGTGAGGTCCTGTCTCAAAACAGCCAACCAACCAAACAAACAAAAAACAGAACAAATGCTCGGGGCTGAGTGAGCAGGACAGAATCCATGAGCCGGATAAATGTCCTCTCTTTATAAATTAACTGTTAGGTATTTGTCACAGTAACAGAAAGCTGACTAGGACATCTCCATAGAGATGTGACTGTTCACACAATGTTATCACCCATTTATCAAAGCACTGATGTGGAGTATGGTTTGGACACACAGCTGTGACGAAAGTATGCTCTGTACACTGAGTCTCATGGTCATGGACTTAAGCTTTAGGAATGGAAACAGTTTTAAGTTTTTGTCTCTGGTACAAGAGGGAAGATGCATGGCACCTGAATAAAAGTTTGAAATATAACCCATCAGGCAGAACCTCTTATTGGGTCGTAAAATGATTTTTAAGGAAACACCCAGAGTGTAGCAGAGAAACGCAAACAAAGGAGCCGCTGATGTTAGCCAGGGTTGGCTTTGAAACTTCTCTCTATGTGCGTAGAACATCAGTGTTTGATAGTATCAGCTGTTAAACTTATACATGAGGACATTTCATGTAAATATTTAAAATCAGAGGGAATGAAGGAAATCCAAACAATGGAAACAGATAAATAATGCTTTCACATGCTTCAAAATGGTAGGGCTTGGTTATCGTGCAAAGAATAAATATTTGAAAACGAAAAATAATCAATCTGAAGTATTAATTTTTAAAGATTATCCCAAAACATATTTCCACACTGTCCTAGTTAGGGTTACTATTGCTGCGATGAACACAGTGGACGAAAGCAACTTGGGGAGGAAAGTTGGCTTCCGTTTCCACATCACTCTTCACCAAAGCTGAGTATAGGCTTGTTCTCCCCATGGATGCTCAGCCTGCATTCTTATAGAACCCAGGACCACCCGCCCAGGAGTGGCCCCACCCACAGGGGCTGTCCCCGCCCCCCATCCACCACTAATTAAGAAAATTCCCTGCAGGCTTGCCTACCGCCCGATCTAATGGAGGCGTTTTCTCAACTGAGGTTTGCTCCTCTCAGATGACCCTAGGTCTTGTCAAGGTGGCCTCCAACAAGTCAGCACACAGACTAATTTGTAAAACTCAAGCCGATACTGGTTTGTAGTGCACTGATACTCAGTAGCAGGTATGTTGTCTCTGTAATCAGAACTTGGGGGCTTGTGGTTTATTTAGTTGTTACTTTATGCCCCTTCCGTTGAGTGTACGTCACCCTGTACACACGGCCTGCTATTGAGCAGTCAATAGCTACAATTCTATCACAAAAACAGCTTTTGTGATAGACTTGTCTCCTTGTTTTCATGTGGTTCACATATACAAATGAGCCCTGAACTTAACACACGACCTGGCGTAGGATGTACCGGCAAAGCGAGGCAATTCCAAAATTCTAGCTTATCCTCCCCACTAAACAGAAGTAGAACAATGCAGCTCTGGTAATGCTTCATTATTAATAGACTTTCCCAGAAATTTATTATTTGGCAGACTTGAGAACAGGGGTGTTTTCTCAGACTCTGTGGCAAAAGGGGGGGTCTACAAAGCTATTGCAAAATACTTGTCTTTTAAAATATGTATAAGACTGTGCTCTCATGTTTCAAAAGAGCTCTTTCCTTTGCACCCCAAATACAGCTCCTGTTTGCAGGGTGATCAGATGAGTTAAACCGCTTTTATGATCCAATAAATCAGCTTTAACAAAGGCTAATTTGTTTCAGTAAATTGCTTGCCCCCCAAATTAAAAGAGCTTATTTTCTTTCCTTTTAAATAGAAAAATGGAACTTGCTCCAGGACACATCTGTCAATCTAGTGTATAACTCCGAGAATAGGTGTTTCTCATCCATGGCATTATCTCTAAGAACTAGTATGTATGGGTGGGAAGATGACCAAGCCAGTGTCACTGGCTCTGGGACAGTCTTAATAACCTGTGACAAGCAACCATAAAGACTGATTTTGCTTCTGGTGCGTCTTCACTGGACACTTGATCAAATATATGTTTAAATTTCCCCAACACAAATCTTAAACACAATCATAGTCACTAATAACAAAAAAGCCTGAATTCAGTTTCACACACACACACACACACACACACACACACGCAGAGTAAATTCAGAGGAAAAAAATATAATACAACCCAAAATACACATGAAGAAAAACACAGCTTCAGAAACACTTGGGTAATGGCAGCTATTTCCAAAATAAAGCCTGTGTAACACAAGAAATTGGAGTCAGACCACAGTGGAATGAAGTAACCCCAAAGAATTTCTTAATTATCAATGCACATCAAAAGAGAATCCATCCCTAGACCTCCTTGCTGGAAGAGGAAACTTGAATTATAGATGAGGCTGAAAATGTCCTACTTAGATGAACAGTTCAGACAAAAGACTGGAAATTTCCAGTGCTTCTTAAAACATGGGAGAGCTGGCTGAAGAATAGACCCAGCAAGTCTTGTGAATCCACCACAAGACCATTTCCTGGAGTCAATTTCAAGCTGCTGCCATTGGTGGGAAAGTCCCGCTTAGCTGGGTCACATGGGTGGTGCCCTGCACTTCCGCAGCAGGTAAGACTTCCAGGTCTGGGCAAGCCAAGCGGGGTGTTGGGGTGTTGTCTTAGGACGCTGACTTCCCTTCCCTTTGGCAGGTGCTGGTGGTTCAGTGCGGCCTTTTTCCCTTGGTTGTCCTCTCAGCCCTCAGCCGGCATCTTAGGGCCTCCAGGTGCCCCTCCCCCCATGTCTCTCCTGGGATACCGCCATACACTTCTTTCCTCTCCTCTGGGGCACTACATGAAAGAGAGGCCTCTTTTGTGCAGTCGCTCACAAGTGCACCCCTTCTCTGCTCAGACAAGCTCCACAGCTCCACTACACGGGGCTCCAGCAGCCCTGTTCTTCCATGTCCAGTTCCTTCTTAGGAACCTGGATCAGGAAAAGTCATAGCATCAGTGACCTCCAGGAAATGACACTCAGGCCACTGGGACCTAGCCTCCTCAGCTTTTCAACAGCCAGAAGAAATTTTTGGTTTTTTTTGTTCTGTTTTGTTTTGTTTTTCGAGACAGGGTTTTTCTGTGTAGCTTTGCACCTTTCCTGGATCTCGCGCTGTAGACCAGGCTGGCCTCGAACTCAAAAAGATCTGCCTGCCTCTGCCTCCCAAGTGCTGGGATTAAAGGCGTGCGCTGCCGCCACCACCGCCCGGCTGAAAACACAGTGACGTTCTACAGGAGGCTTCTATGACAGAGGCACACACTAACCTAATTGCAGCTTCTCAGTTAGCATTTCTTTTCTTCATAGCAAACACTGAGAATAAATAGCAAATTGCCAGTCCTTGTGAGGAACCCAGAATTCTACCATGTGTGTGTGGAAGTAAAAACATCAAATAAAAATAAGTAACTGGTAACAAAGCAAGGATGAGTTCTAACATGCTTTTAAGAAAAAGATGATTATGGAATTCACTTTTTTCAGGAATAATTTTTTGGAAGACATTTTTCATGGATCATAATTCTTATGGTTCATTTTTGTTTGTTATTAGGAGATTTCAACTTAAAAAGATGTTCCTGTTTCTCCTCAGTACCGTATCATTTACCAAGGACAGGATGCAGGGTAAGCCACTAAGTAAATGACCGGAAGCCCATGTAGAGACTGTTTATCAAGAATTCAGAATTTTCACTCTTCATTTTTAAAGGAAACCTGTTAGGATCTCAAAAGCCGACAGTAAAAAGCTATTATTATTTCACGTTTGTTCCCTTAAGGAATTCCGAGGAGTAATTATACCGCAATGTTGTTTTGCTCAAATGAGGTGTTTGGTTTTCTTTAAAAAGAAGAGTGTCAAGTTGAAATGTTCTTTTTCTTTTACTTATCAGCTTTAAAAAGTTATTCAACCAAATTAAGTCTATGAAAGAAAACAGTCTTATTTGCCTGTGAACCCAAACTTCTTCACATGCCCAGAAACCAATGCTAAATTCCATTTTAATCAGAGCTGATCAATTTACAAGGATGGATTGCTATCAGAAGCATCTCTGAAAGGACCAGTAATTTGACTCATAAAAATTCATGGGGTCATTGCCCTGGTTTCTTGTGCCTACTTCCTCATTAAGCTAAATTGCTTAAGTCAGACTATAACCACAGGTAAAGAAAGAAAACCAAAACATGTAAGAGTGGTAGTTCATTTGCACAACATTTCATTCTCTTCTCTATTGGTGCCTTTTGACCAACATGATTTTAATTTGGGCCGTATATCTTATTCAGATACTATAGACATGGCTAATGACTATAATGTTATAATGTCTTTTTTGTAGTCCCAAATTTAACTCTTGGTATTTTCAAAATTTCATCCATAGTTCAATTACAATTAATGTTTACCATTTCTATGAGTGAAATTGTGACCAGAGATAGGAAAAAAGAAGTCAAATATTTTCCTTTCACACATTTCAACTCTTCACATACAATTTATTTCCCTAAAACCTGCTGATATCTTGAGAGTTGTTTTAGTGAGTAGTTCCTATGTATTTATTGCTACAAGTTTAGAATATGTTTTAAATAAAATTTCCCTAGATACGCAGCATGCGGTTAGGCTGCTTCCTTCCCCAGTTTAATGGGTTCTGGTACAGTGGACTGAGAGGACTGTGAAGTGAAGGCATTACTATTTTCAGTTTTAGAATGGCTTTTGAGAATCTCGAACTTGTATACGAGGTCCTATGGTTGCATTCCCTCCCACTGCATGCTGATCATCCTCCCACTCCTGCTGACTGTTCTTCCCCCAACCAGCTCCTTTCCCAGTGCCAGTTCTTTTGTGCATGTCTCCTGCAGGTGGTCACAGCTGCTGTGTGTTCATGGTAGCTCTGGCTGAGACACATTCATAGGACAGTGGTTGATCGCAGTCTGTCAGCCCTGTTTTCTGCAGCAGTTTCTGGGCCTTGGGATGGATGATAGAGATGTCATGTTTAGGGGTGAGCACTCAGTCCTCCTTTATTCTCAACACTTGGACCAGTTCAGAGTCTTCCCAGTACTGGAGTTTGGTCTGTAGACTCATCGCTGCTGCAGTACTGAGTTTTCAGTATTCAGCACTGCTGCATTACTGCATCTGTAGTACTTACCACGACTGCAGTACTGAGTCTGTAGTACCCACTATTACTGCATGCTAGAACACTTATCACTCCCTTGTTCTTAGCACACAGAAAAAAATAAGGCAAGGAGTGGGAATGCGCTAAGTACTTTTGACCAACTGGGTGGATTTCTTTTGGTTTTAGAGGAGTCAGGGCTTACATTCAGTATAAAGGTCTGGTTGGGCTCTAAACATTTGGTCCCCCACAGGACTGTTGTTGTCCCCCTTATTCAGCCACCTACCTCCTCTCTTGTGACCTCTAACCCCACCTCATCCAGATCTTCTGTTTCTGACCTCTGTGTTTCATGGACCGTGTCTCAGCCGTCAAGTTCATACTCGGTCCACAAAGTTCTTGTCCCACTCTCACCTCAAATCCATTTTCTCAGTCCTGGGTGGCTCTTGTCCTGCATGTCTGGGGAGTCCCCTTTACTCGTCACCTTTGTGTGGCAATGCACAAATCCTCAGATCCTTTCCCCTCCTCCATTCCCCAAACCCCAGCTTTCCTTGACTCTGCACCTCCCTTTGGTACTTTAATGAAAATGAATGGGGAGGTGCGTGAAGGTGGGCTGGGTATAAGGAGTCAGTCGGAATGGCCGGCTGCAGCTCCTGGGGGTCTCTCTGTGCCACTGCTGGTGGTGACATACCTTCCCCTGCTGATGTTTCCTTCCAAATGAAGGCAACTCAATTAGCCTCATTGCCCTCACTGATTGCATTATACAAGTTAACTGGATTCTAAATGTCATTGCTTCCAATTATGACCCAGGAAAAGGAAGGAAAGGGAAAGTTATTGGCTAATTTCCCACAGGTATAGAACTTAAATAAAACTCCAGTGTTCATCCAAAAAGGATGATGAGAGACATTTAATAAGGGTGCTGTAATGACTGTTCCTATGATGGTTAGGAGTAAAAGGCCATTGAGTCTTAATCCTTCCCACTGACCTTCTCACAGTTTCTCGATGTTGTCATTGATTTCCCTAATAGGAAGGGATCAAATAAAATTCAAGCAATGGCCTTGAATCTACATCACCTTGTAGATCTTTGCAACTCTGTTGAAGCCATGTAAGACTGTGGCAGAACAGAAAAGAGGCACTCCAAGCATTGGATAAGTTGAAGGGTGGTCAAGGCAGACACCAGACACCAGCCTCTGGCTTCTATGAATGCCGAGCCACACAGGTGCCCACAGACATGCACCCATATGCATGCACACTACACATACAAAACAATGACAATATGAGCTGTTATAAATGACTATTGTAAACAAGCTTTCTAATCTAGCTTTGACAAGGCATTTTGCAAAATTGAAATTTATAGATGCTGCAAGCATATATTAACATTTTCTAACATGTGGTACTTACACTTAAAATAAATCATTTAATCCAAAGTTTGACTTTTCATCCAGCTTGAATGAAGTTGGCCTGGGAAGTGGAGTAGAACTGGCTGCTTACACTGATGCTGTGTCCTCCAGTCTCACGATGCAGTTTGGAAACAAGCACTGCCCTTTGCCATCAGCCCTGGGGAGAAGAAGGAGTCCCAAAGCTCAGATTAGATGGCTCTAAGTTCATCTAACCCAGTGGCAAGGTGTCTAGTCATCTATCTAGTAAGAGATTCCTTTTAAACAGGATCGCAAATGTAAGTGCTATAAATTCAGTTTTTGTTCTCATTTTTCCAAGTAGCACACTAAATCTTGCCACCATTTACAGATCGACCTGTGTGTAGGTCTGTGTGTGTGTGTTCATGTGGATGTGGGTACACCAGTCTGCTCATGCATGTGAAAGAGGCCTGAGACAACCTTGGCCGTTGAATTCCACCTTGTTTGTTGAGTCAGGCTATCTCGTTGGCCTGGAACTCACCATGAGAGGTAGACTCACTCACAGGCCAGTGAGCACCAAGGAACTGCTTGTCTCCCCTCTCCCCCTCCCAGCACTGGGATTGAAGTGGAGTGAGTGCCTGCCATGTTACGTGGGTTCTAGAAATTGAAACTAGATCATGATGCTGCCTGTGGCAACCACTTTACCAACTGAGCCATCTTTTCAGCTTCATCTTTTACACTAAAAAAAAAAAAAAAGAAAAAGAAAAAAAGAAAAAAAAAAGAAACTTGCTTCCTTTGTGCAGAAAAATTGACAGAGTGTAGTCCATTCACTCCTCAACTGTAAATTCAGACACACGGGAGCCCAAGCTATGGCCTGGCACGCAATGGGGATGTTATCAGAACCCATTCCCTAGGTGGCAGAGATCATGTGCAGACAGGGATCTACCTGTTCTGGAAAGTAGAAACAACAAGGTTTCATGCAAATACTAAAAATATAGATTTACTTTTATTTTATAAAATGGCAACAGAATCTATTTTTAAAAAAAGTGCTGAAGGCAGCGTTTCCATGGTAGGAAAAAAAAATATATAAATAATCCCTCCATGGAAGGAGAGTCAGAATCAGCAGCCAAAAATTAATAGAATGCTGTTTCTATTTTGATGGTATTTCATGTCAGGAAGGTCCCAGTCTGGTACTCTTGAGGATTATCTACTCTTTAAATTGTCATTTAAGAGCAGAGAACAGTCTCAGAGGGTTCTTGATCTTAGGAAGATATCTTACAACTGATCTTTCTTCATAAAAATCTTAAGATCTAGAGCCATGTAAATGATCTACCATAGTGCTCCTTCAAAACAGGGATGCAAGTATTTATAGCTCTCTGAAGCAAAGACACTGATGAACAAAACTGCCTGTTTATATCTGCCTTGAGGAGCCATGTCTCTTCTAATGTGAAAGATGTGAAAAATATGAACTCACTTGCTTTTAAGGAGAGCCAAAACATGAGTTTTCCTTGAACTTAAATATTCTATATTTCATGTTCACATACAAACTATGCCACCCAGTTACCTCAGTTCTGTGTGAAATGACTCAAGGATTTGCAGGTTCTTTTATGCTGGCTATAAATGCAGAAGCAGCTGAGAGAGACTGAACTAGTGTGTGCATCTTCACAACACTGTCAACAAGAGTGCTGAGTGATGGGGATGGACACAGACACATGTGAAGACATGGCTAGCTCTGGAGTTTGTGTGTCTGAGTTCCTTTTCTGATATTGTGATAAAATACTAGATAACAACAACTTCAGGGGAAAGGATTGAAGAGGGGTTGCAGAGGGGACACACTCCATCATTGTTGTTGGGTTCTAACAGCTCCCTAGGGGAGGGGGTGAGAAGGCACAGTATCAACAGCACAGATACAGGGAGTCAGTTGAAGGCAAGCAACAAACTTGTTTACTTAATAATGAGGAAGGCCTTATATACCCTCCTCTCAGTCTGTGCCACAATCTGATGGCATTGTGTGGTCATCCCTCATTGGCTGGGCATGACCAGGAGCTCTGACAGTGCCTGTTGCTAGGCCTTCAGGCAGACTCCAGGTTGGCTCATAAGGAAGTACATTGTGTGCATGCCTTGGTAACTGGTTTCAGCCAATTTCCTGGACCCTATGGGTGTGTTCTACTACACATCATAGTGGGAAACTCCATGTAATCGTGTAATGTTTGTTTGAGGGTGACCAAGCACTCACGAAACAGAGAAAAGGAACAGGAAGTCATATCAGGATATTAGACTTCAAAGCACAGCCCTTGTGACATGCTTTCTTTATCAAGGCTCTACCTCCAAAGGTTCCAGAACCTTCCCAAATATACTGCTAAGCTGGGAAGCAACTGTTCAAACATATGAGCCTCTAGGGGACAAAGAACAACATTGGGTCTTTAAAAGTGTTAACTATGTATGTGGAGTTTAATTATGTTTGCTAGAAATGAGTTTTCTTGACTATTGGTCAATTCTGGCTAAAGTACTGGTACTTAAATGGTTTATCAAATTTACCAAACTATTTGGATTCTATATTACCTAAACTTCATGTATTTTTTACACTTGGAGTTAGAAAATTATAAATTATCTTTCAGACATTTCTGTACTCCACAGCACACTACTGCAGTCTTGTGAGTTTAACATGAAAGCTATTCAGAATCTCAGATGAAGTGGTCTCAAGGGATGAGGATGTGGTCAGCAGAAGAGCAATTGGATAGCATGTGTGTAGCTCTAAGTCCAGTCCCTTGCAAGGGGGAAAAGGTGTTCTGAAATTGATTGTTAGCCTTCAGTAATGCTGTAAGACATTGGGGAGAGGTGCTGGCTGGGGGGATTGAGGCTGTCACCTGCTTCTATTTTTATTGTGATTACAACAATCTTGCTCTATTGTTTCTGCCCAGCTGCACCTCCACTCCCCACCCCCAATATTCTTATTCTTCTTTGTTAACACGTTCTTGAAGCCACAGATGTGGACTTATAAATGAGTGGGAGATGAAATGAATGCCCACCTCATACCCTCTCCTAGCGCTAACACAGAGCCCTGCAGTGTGATTTTTCCACTCTTTGATCGGGTCTGTGTAATTCCAAGGAGAAATACTTTCTTAGCTTCGGTTATCCTGACTTTCAGACATCTCCAGTCTCTTGACAGATCCACAACGGACTGGGTTTGAGTGTGAATGACACAAATGTGAGGTGAGTGACCTCTACCACCTATGCTCTTGCAGGCTGTGGAACTAACTCACTTTCGCACTGTCATTAAAGATGGGAGGAATGAGACAGAGCTACAGACACACATCATTCACTCTGCTCACTATGCCCACCTCCATTTTCTGTTTGTGAAGATATTTGATAGTTGTTTCTGTTAAGAATTATCCCAGTTTTCATTAGTGAGTTTTGCAGCTGTGTGGAGTTCCTGGCAGGCAATGCGGTTGAGGCTGAGTGAGTCTAAAATGTTTCCCCTGAATCTCAGTTCATATTGAAAACAGGCGCACACTCTTGAATGTTTAAAGCAGCATTGTTTCTGGCCAAAATTTCAGTGTCAACACAAAATACTGCAGAAGAAATTACATTTCAGTATTCTTTGTTTCTTTTTAAGAACTCAAAGGGAAAAAAGAAAAGAAAAAAGAGTATTAAAAGTAGAAGAAAGATGGAGAACAAAGGAAAGAAGTGGAGAAAATTCATGGATTAGCCCGAGATTTAGATGGATTGATTTTAAGTAAATTGTTACAAATAATCTATTAAAGTTTTCCAAGGAGGTTTATTTTAAAAAAAAGGATGTAACATTAAAAGAACATTCCCTTCAAGAATGTGAAACTGAAGAACAAAACAAAAATATGAAAGGTTTACTATATGACCAGGTTAACCCTTCCATGTTCCTGCTCACTGTCTAGTGTCTGTGTCAAAAAGCATAATTTGAGGGCTGAAGATAGCTCCGTTGGTAAAATGTTTGCCTTGAAAGTACAGGGCCTGACTTTAATGACGAGAATTGTCATAAAAAGATGGGCATGATGGTGAGCAATCATGGCAGCTATAGAAGAGGAAGATGGGCAGATCTCCAAGCTGCCTGACAGGTAGCCAAAGCTAATCAGTGAGCTCTATACAGGCAAGTGAATAGTACTTGAGGAATGTACTCAGGGTTTCCCTCTGAGCATGTACATACACACATGTGTACACAAGAGCATACACACAAGCATAAGTTTGATGGTTTCCTTTCACTTAAACCTTATAGAAAAGTAACTGCCAAGAACAACAGGATACGTGGACCTAAAACCACACTGCCTTCATCTATGTGGCCGTCTAGAACTGTATTGTGATGGGAACATTTTAACTTTAAAAGGCAAATTCAAGAGCATTTAAGGACAGAGCTTCCAGACTGCTGATGTGCCTGATTGACTCCAGCATCCCTGATGGCTCTGGCATCCCTGTCATCATCCCTGATGGCTCCAGCATCCCTGCAAGACACAAGAATCTGAAAATTGAGTCTTTTATTGTTTTTAAAGCATAGAAGCAAATATTCCCTTGGCATCCATTAAATGATTTGTATGTTTCTCATCTTATGCGGCACAAGACAAGTTCCATGGACATAGCTGTTATACTCTATAACTTAGGGAGTCTGCCCACATGCACTTCAGAAGCAATTATTGGATCATGCCATATGGATTTACTGGTTTCCCTTGGTTGTAACATGATACCTGAGAGAGAAATGAAGGAGGAGGAGGATTTACTTGGGATCACAGTGTCATTCCCTGTTGCCTTAGTTCTGGTGTTCCTGAGCCATGGTGAGACAGACTATGACGGCAGGAGTATGGCTCATCTCATTGTGCCTGGGAAAAGGATAGAGGAGGTGGAGAGGGAGAGGGAAAGACAGAAAGACACAAAGGGAGGGAGAGAGAACAGGAACATGGCAAAATGGAGAGAAAGTCAAAGAAGAGAGAAGTTGAGAGAACAGTGAGAGAGACTGAGAGAAAGAAGGCCGTTAGAGAGGAAGGATACACTGAGCAATGAATTGAAAGAAAGAAGACAAAAGAAGAGAAATGCAGAGAGAGGAAAGGAGAGGGAAGAAGAGGAGAGGGGAGGACAGGGAGATAGAGGAGGAGACAGGAGGGGAGGGGAGGAGAAGGGAAGAGAGGGAAGGGGAGGGGAGGAGAGGGGAAGAGAGGAGCAGGCAGGAGGAGGGGGGCCTTGGATAATATGTGCTTTTCTAAACCATGCCCATGACTGCTTCTACCAACCAGATTCCATTTCCTACAGAGCACTCTGTGACCACATAAATGGATTAACCCACTGATGTAGTCAGTGTCCTACAGGTCCAGTCACCTGCAGAAGGACTACATTCTCATTAGCAAATCTCTGAAACATGCATCTTTGGGGCAGGGTGTGTGTCTTATTGAAAACAAGTAGAATTTCTGAAATTTGAAATTTGCCTGCAATACTGTAAAAGGCTTTGTATTGGCAAAGTTTGTTAATAAAATATGTATAAAAAATATGATGCAAGCCATGTGGGAAGAATAAAGATGGAAACTGTAGACTCAAACACAGATGTAAGGTTTTTGAGGATCAAAACTAAACTTCCCTTTGTTTGGAAAATAATTTTCCTTCTTGTTCTTCTTGTTGTTGTTATTGTTTTGTTTTGTTTCTTACACATGCTTTCATGTATTCAAAGCTGGCCTTGAACTTGTTATGTAGCTAAGGACCTTGATCTTAGGATCCTCCTGCCTCCTCATCCGGGAACGCTGGCATTACGTGTAGCTCCATACTGAATCTAAGCAGTTTAGGGGATCAACACTAGGGCTTCATGCATTCTCAGCAAGCTTTGTCAACTGAGCCATACCCAAGCCTTTCTAATTCCATCCTACCAAACAAATGAAGCAATCAAGGCAGAGTACACTAAGCCCTCCCTCCTTTTAGTCATAATACAATGATTGACACCTTGAGAGAATGTCCTTAGCCTGAAATGACAAGATAAGAGAGGAATGGGGCCAGACTTATGATAGCCATTGGTAATCTTGTCCTGATGAGGATGGGCACAGCAAAAGCCATTCAAATGATGCCTAAGAGGAAGGGTCTCATGCACACTGGACCCCTGGGCTCAAGAAGTGGAAGATGGTGAAGAAACTGTTTGGGAGCTTAACAGATAAAGCCAAATTCATAGGAGTGCTGCCTCACAGTGGAGGAGGTAGAGAAAACCCATTGTTAACCCACCCATTGTTAACAGGAGATGAAAAGCACTCATTCCCTGCTTTTCCTCTGGGATAAAAACTCTCATTATTACCATCAATATTTCTCCTGACTGTCATCATGCCCCAAATTTGATCATCATGGATTCAAACCAAGGTAAACCAGGGACTACACTTACTATTAACTGTTTCACTGCTGAATCCAAGAAACAAACGTGGTAGTTTGACCCTTCTGGCATCATCTGTACTAAGAACAGATTAAAGGATTCCCTGGGAAAGCACTCCACCAACACCTGGCAGGGTTAGCAAAGACTTTGTTCTTAGTGGCTCACAAACCCAAAAGATACTGCATGTGAGAGAAATTGATGGATTGGCAAACAGGAGAAAATGAAGAGGAAAAAGACCTCACTGAAACCATTCCTTGGAAAAGCCAGAGCTTGTGTGGCCAGCCCTTTACCCACTGCATCATCTTCCCAAACCATCCTACTACTACTACTACCAACACCACATCCTCCTCCTTCTCTTCTTCTTTTTTAAAATAGCTATAGCTAAAAACAGACTTTCCTTATACTGCTCTGCAATCGTGTTTTTTAAGATGTCTGTAAATGCGGGCCTCTCCACATCCATGGCTTCCTAAACTTCCAACGTTAATGATCTTATTTAAACAAACTTAAATTCAAAGCCCAGCTCAGGGAAGAGGGAAAGCAGTTGTCTCCCAGGCCTGCACTCAGCTCTTGGTTTGGTGTCATGCCAGAGGCAAGCCAGGGCGTGCCGGCCTCCATCTCCCCACGCTGCCCTGCTGCCAAGCTTTCCAGGTGTCAATTGCTTTACTTGCGTTTTGTTGGAAAGGATAAAAAGAAAGTCACCGGGAAATACTGCCAATTAAGGAAAACAGATTTTTTAATGGGGATGTGTTATTTTCTACTTAGACTCCCCGGGACACTGAGCTTTCCAGCTTTTGTATGTTTTACACATTCAAAGATAACTTTCCAGTTTGGCATATGGTATAGTTTGGCTACATTTGCATATGTGCATGAGAAAATATATTTACGAGAAAGATCATTTCTGGCTAATGCCATGTTCTCTGTCCTCAGCAGGAAACCTCTACTGCCTCTACTGGTTAGTGACCTCTTTTGTGTCTTGTCACTTACTCCAAGAGTCACACACGGTAGGTGTACAGGGAGCATCTGAACCAATGCCAAGTGGCATGTAGCTAATCAAGAATCGAAAGAGGATGGAGTTGTTTGATCTTTAAAGATGTGCTCCCACCCTCCAAACTGTGATGTTAGCTGGGCCTGTCATATTCTTTCTCAGGAATCTGAAGGACTGGTAAGGTGAATATGAAAACTGGTTGCAGAGAAAAATCAATGTGCTCTGCCTCTTCAGTTCTCCCTCCCTTCTCTCCCCCCACCCCCCGTGTGTGTGTGTGTGTGTGTGTGTGTGTGTGTGTGTGTGTGCCCACATGTGAGTGTGTGCTGTGTGCTCATGTTTGGAGGCCAGATGACATCATTGTGTGTGTTCCTTGATTGCTCTGCACTTTATATTTTGCGACACTGTCTCTCACTGACCCAGAGCTGGTCCGTTTGCCTAGGCAGGCTGGCCAAAGGCCCTTCCTCCTGTCTTCACTTCCAGCTTTGGAATTGCAGACATAACATCTTAGCTTTTTGATGGGATGATGGGGATCCAAACTCAGTACCTCATGGTTGCACCTCAAACACTTCATTGGCCAAATCCTCTCCCTAGACCCTCAATTCCCCCTCAATATCAGGTGTGTGCACTGAAAATGACTGTTGTAATGCCTGCCACACTAAGGTTTATCAATGTATCAGGCATTGAATGTAATAGATATGTTAAAGTATCATTTCGCCTGATCCAAGTTTCTGTGTTCAGGATTGCAAAACCTCTTCTAATTTGATTTGTGGTGCTTACAGTTCAGTTTAAGTGGCTGTAACTGAATTACATGGACTGCATTCTGGATTGCAGGGTCCAGAAGACTCTGGGTTGCTCAGCTGGGTTGTGAACCACAGCACAGTCTTCATCACATATAGAAGACTAATGAGGACTCATGCTTGTGAATGAACATACAAAGGACACCTGAGCCCACTTCTCATTGTCCCAAGTTGTTATGCCATGTCTATGTCCTTGGTTTATCATACGGCACACATTCCATAAAGCCATGCTTGAATTCGTGGCATGCTGTGGCACTGGCACTCTCAAATGTTGGATTCAGATTTCCTTTGGGGCTGTTGAGATGGCTCAGAAGTTAAAAGCACACACCGTTCTTCCAGAGGTCCTGGTTTTGGTTCTGAGCACCACATCAGGCAGCTCAGAAATATCCCAGTGAATCAGCCACTCTCTTTCAGCCTCCATAGACATGCAAACAGTGGTGTTCATACATACACTCACACACGTAGGCATAAAACACCAGGATATTTCATTCCTCCCCCTTTCTTCTTCCCTCCTTCCCTCCCTCCCTCCCTCCTTCCCTTCCTTCTTTCTGTCTCTCTCCCCCTTCCCATCTCCCTCCCTCTGAAAAGTTAGCCTACTCATTTTCTCATTCAAATATGCACAGCAAAAATCCCAGGAGAGCAGTGGGGATCCCAGCAGAGGCAGTGGGGTTCCCTGGATCAACTCTGGCTGGAAAGGGAGAGATACCTGTACTCTGATCAAGTCAGATAACCCATCCATCCATCCATGTGCCAGTGTGGAAGAGTCAAATAGATAATGCCTTCTCATGGGCAGCGGCACCATTTGGGAAACAAATATACACAAAAAACCATGAGAGAGGATTGGTTACGCTGAGGATTAAAACAGAACTATAGGCAAATTGCAGTCGTCAGAGCAAAGGACAGAGAGGTTGTTCTGGGTGCTGCATTTTTTTCTCAGCAGACGTGCAATACCACATCACTCCAACTTTTGTTTTTGACTCACATCTGACTGGATTCACTCTGGTGTCCTTCATGTGTTCATAGACAATCCAAGATTCTTCAGAATATCATTTTCCCTCTATCTGGCATCAGTTGGGATCTCTCTTCATTTTAGAATTAAGCTTCAAATTCCAAAGAGTATTCAGATATTTCAATTCTGCTTCATGCTTAGTTTTCTTGGTTCTTTTCAAGTTTCTGGTGGAGAATATTGTTGTCATGTCCCTCTGTTTTTTTTTTTAAATTAATAAAATGACCCCACACTAAATAACTTGTGCATACTTTTGTTTTCAACTTAACCTTTTGTGTGTATATGTGTATCATCTGTATATATGTGTGTATGTATGTGTGTATCTGTATACCTGTGTGTACAAATGGATGAGTTCAGGTACATCCCTGCCCATGTGTTTGGAGGGCAGTGGAAAGCCTTGGGTGCCAGTCTTCACAGTCCACCATGTTTCTGCAGGGATTCTCCTGCCCCTGCCACCATGTCACCTTAGGAGTGTGGGCCTGCACCACTGAGTCCAACTTCACCTGAGTCCAGAAATCTGGACTCAGGACCTCATTTATAAAGCCTGTTGAGCCGTCCCTCCAGCCCCCATCTCCAACTTTCACAATTAGTGCCCTCATTCTGTTTATACTTTATACTCGTTTGTTTGGTTTTCTGAGACAGGGTTTCTCTGTGTGGCTCTGGCTGTCCTGGAACTCTCTCTGTAGACCAGGCTGGCCTCAGACTCACAGAGATCCACTTGTCTCTGCCTCTCAAGTGCTCAGATTGAAGGTGTGCGCCACCACTGCCCAGCTCTACTTCACAGTTTTGCTGTTGTCTAAATCGGCATGTTGCTCTGAGTCAAGGACTGTCCACAGCCACTGGACCACATCTCTTCTGTCCCACTGTTCTCTTGTCTGTCATAAACACAAAAGGAAATGAAAAGCAGACTTGAGGCCATTTCTAAGCATACTGGCTTTTCTCAGTTATTTGAAATTTCAATCAAATGGGTTAGATTTAAATAATTCAGATTATTGCCCAAATAGTTGCTTTTTAAAGTGAAACTAAGCTCCCCACGCTAATATGTGTAGGGGAAAAAAATCTGCCAACTTTTGTTGTGTTTATGTACTGAGGAATACCATTAATTCTTCTGAGATATTATTTCACACATTATAGGAGTACATTAGGGACAATCACAGATTGCCCTAAACCACATTGAATTGAATTGAGGCTGCAATTAAGCTGAAAGTTTTATCATCACAGAAAAAATATCAATTTTCCTTGTGTCTTACAATCTTCCTGGGGAAAGTTCTTGTGCATTGATTGCCTCCCTGGGGGCGCTGAGCCTTATTGTATTTGTGTAATCTTTCCAGCCGTGCCTGTTATTATTATTAATGTTGTTTAATATACTTCAAATGGCAACACACTGGCTTCATAAAGCTCAGAAGCCTCCTGGGCTCCTCATTGCTATGAGACAGGAATAAGTGGAAAGAAAAGTAGCATTGATGGACATGTGTGCTCTCAGTTCTGTGGGGTCTCAGCCAAGCTTCAGGAGTGTGTGGCCATCCTAGAGTGAGTGTGTCCACTCTGGGAGGAATCATATCCAGATTCTGTCAATGACTGTAGCTTCCTCCATCTGCTTTGTGGAGGGAGACTTGCCGAACAGTTCACTAGACAAACCCATGCTGGCGTACTATGCATTTGATAGATGCACATTTTGGGAGATTTTGCAAAATGCCCCTTTGCTAACTTTCTTTGTCTAGACTTGAAATTCTCCTAAGACAGAGGCAAAACTAGGGAGTAAATGGATCCAAGGTATAACCTGATGGACAAGTGTGAGAATCCAGCTTGCTTTCCCGCTCGTTCCCATTCTGTGTCTGAGTCATTGTCATCAGCAACAAGAGACCCCTCATAACACCCTCCCAGATGGAGACAGTGGTGAACCTGCCACCATAAGACACCTGTCACCCAAAATTCAATGGCAAGCCCAGTCTACAGAGGGAATGGAAGAACAAGGAAGAAACCTAAACGCTTAACAAAAAGAACAAAGCATGATACATGGTAAACACATAGTTCTACCATTATAAATAACTTTCAAGTGAACATGTCTATGATCCTGGAATAGTACTTCATTTTTCTTGCCAAAGTCATCATTATTGCATAGGCTTCTCAGAAAAAAAAAACTGGAAAGGATATAGACACTTAATTGAATATAGATTAAAGGAAAAAATGAGTGATTTTCTATAAATAGTTCCTGTACAATTTAGAATTTTGTTTTGTTTGAGCTGAACATGAAGTTCCACAGAGTGGAGAGTGTTGGGACCTTGGAGCTCATGTGCGACACTTTCAAGGCTGAGTGACAATCAAAGAAAATTGCAACTTCTGAGTCACTATCTGGAACCCTCACATCATAGTGACCTCAAGACCAAGCATGACAGAGGTTTAGATACAAAATTCACTCAAAAATGAAGCTTTCTATACAAACACTTACACAAGAGAATCATTTTATATATAGTAACAGTGAAGTCCAAGCAATACTGTGTGGTCGATGACTAGCAGGAGTATTATGTCATCTCTAGAAAGTTCTTTAGTTCCCTAGCTGATATGAAGTGTTTGTGTGTGTTAGTATGTACATGTGGGTACATGTGTGTCCTGTGTGTATGCATTCATATGTGTGTACCAAGTTTTTCATGTGTATGTGTATGTATATGTGTGTGGTCCTGCACATATCTGATTATCCTAGGTGCCTGCATATTTCTATGTGCAAAAGAGGGTAAGTATCATTTATTTTAATCATTGGGTGCACAGTTCACCATCACTCATATTAAAGGACTCTGTTACATAATTGCTATGGTCTTATTGTGTAGGAGTGATAGAGGAGTATTCATGAGAACAGCAATTCCAATGCTGAAGTACATTTTTAAAGTAATTATGATGCTCTGGTATTTCTTATTTAAAAATGAAGTTCCTGTGAAACCACTGATCACAGCAAATGTATAGGACAAAGAACAGGGACCTGTCACCAGAGGCTGATCCTCTGGGTGGTGGTCACCATTGGCCACAGCATTGCCTTCAACTGTCAGGATGCATTGCTGAACATCAGTATCACAAGCTTTGAAGGAGGGAAATGACTTGTGACAGTCCCGCTGACAATGTCTCATTGATTTCACCACAAGCATAGGAACAACCAAGTTGCTGCCTGATTTTATGTATTTCACAGCTGTAAAGGAACTTCTGTAACGCACGGATGATTTAGTCTAAGCTGAAAACGGCTTATAAGGCTATTCAAGCTAGTTTGTCGGAATGCGAACAAATGATAGTCTATTTCTTGATGACTCCCTGCTAATCTTATATGGGACGTGTTTTGTTTTTTTCTCCTGTGAGGTGAGCCTTTCCCAGAGGGTTTCTCTGTGTAGTTTTGGTGCCTGTCCTGGATCTTGCTCTGTAGACCAGGCTGGCCTTGGACTCAGATATCTACCTGGCTCTGCCTCTCAAGTGCTAGGATTAAAGGTGTATGCCACCACCACCTGGCCTGATTCAGTGTATTTTTATTCAGAGTGAAACTGCTTAGAAAACCTCACCTGTCATGTTGGTAGTGTTACATACACTCTGTGAAGTGGTGTTAGCCTATGGGGAAATGCCTTTGGGGATACTTTATTTCCAAGTCACAAAGTAACTTCAGTTGTATTAGACTTAACACTATTTTTCATATGTGGAATTAGAACTATGTACAAGAAGTCCATTAGAACCAATGGATGTAAAGAATCTAGCCCTTCCTTGCCATGCCATCAAGAGTATCAGCCCACAAACAATAGACTTTTCTTAATCACTGTTGTATTTCTGTGAAAAGACACCATGATCACAACAACTCTTATAAAGGAAAACATTTAACTATGGGCTGGCTTACAGTTTCCAAGGTTCAGTTCATTGTTATCATGGCAGGGAGCATGGCAACATACAGACAGACATTGTGTGGCAAATGTAGTGAAGAGTTCCACTTCCTGATGTGTAGGCAGAGAATAAGACTCTGGGCTTGGCATGGGGTTTTGAAATGTCAAAGCCCACCCCTATTGACATGCTTCCTCCAACAAAGCCACACTTCCAAATCCTTCTAATCCTTTCAAATAGTGTAACTCCCTGGGGACTAAGCATTCAAATACTGGCTCCTATGGGAGTCAGCCTTATTTGAACAAGATCCAAACCCAGGCTTCTCTAAGGGGTTTCCCTGTTACTTGTATTGGACTTTCATGAAAATTTTATACTGAGAATTAAAAAAATAAATGAATTTGATTTTAGTCTAGATAGTTTAAAAGATAACTTGTAGTTGTATTATCAAAATACAATGGAAAATAGTTGTGTTTTAGAAATCTGTTAAAATATCTTTTACATCTTTTATTATTCTAAAATAATATACCTGAACACATAGTGAAAAAATTAAACGTTTAATTAAGAAGAATATTTCTGATTGCTGGGCAGTGGTGGCACATGCCTTTAATCCCAGCAGAGGCAGAGCCAGTCAGATCTCTGTGAGTTCGAGGCCAGCCTGGTCTACAGAGAGAGCTCCAGGACAGGCTCCAAAACTAAACAGAGAAACCCTGTCTCCAAAGAAAAAAAATAATAATAATAATTATTATTATTATTATTATTATTATTATTATTATTATTATTATTATTATTATTTCTGGAGTCAAATGAAAGCAGCTAACATGCAAACACAGCCTGAGTGAAGAAGCTCTGCTAAAAGTCAGCTTCAAAGTGAAAACAAAACAAAACTCTTTCTTCCAAAACCTTTCTTACACACACAGTAAACACAAAACAATATCAATATTTGACATGTGCCAGTCATTCCATTAATCATTTTATAGCTGTCAAAAGGAAAATAATGTTTTTCACAAAAGGTCTAATATTGAATTGCACATAAGTTAGAAATGGTGGTGAGTAATTAGCGAGGGGAATCCTACATATAGGGGGAGGCAGACATGGAGCTGGGAGCCGGGGCTGGCTGCTTCCCAGGTGCACACTCCCTCAGCAAGTCTGTAACGTCCCTTGTGCTTTGAGAAGAATGAGGACCAGAAATTTCCTCAGGAGTTGTAGCAATCAGAGCTGAGTCAAGTCCTCAGAACCCATGTGGTGAAGAGAGAGTGAGTTCCTCAGAACTGCCCTCTGATCCCTACTTGTGTGCATTAGCATCACACAAATTCACACACACACACACACACAAACACACACACACACACACACAGATAAAAAGATAAAGACATAGACACAGAGGTACACACATAAAGATGCACATACACACACAGAGACACTAACATAGATAAAGACACACACACACATAGATAAACACAGACACACACACACACACACACACACACACACACACACACACACACACAATAAATGTTAAAAAAAAAAATGGTAAACAGGCCCATGGCTTAGTCAGGCCAACCCTCCTGGCTTTTCCTTCCTATGACTATGCAGCCATAGGCAACAAGACATACCCCACTTGAGGCCAAGTGAGCCTTAATCTTGAACGATATACAGACAAAAAAACTAAAGATGTATTTTCCTAAACAAACAACACACGTGTACTGTGGTCTTCTGGAAATTTCCTTGTGCTGACTCTGGGGTTCTGCTGTGATGCCCTGTGGACAAATCCATCTGTTTATTTCTTGTCATTTATCCTAGTTTGAAGTAGAGGAGTTTATGAAAAGACAGCTTTAACAGATGTTTTTCATGCTTTTAGTTCTTCGAGAATTTTGTACAGTATATTTTGGCCATCTTTGTCCCTCTTCCAGTTCCTCTCAGTTAGATCCGCACCCCACCTACCCATTCAAAACAAAACAAACAAACAAAAACCCACCAAGCAGTCTTGGGTGTGTGGCCACTCCCTGGAGAGTGGTAGATCTACCTGGGTTCACACTCTTAAGGAAAGTGGCTTCTCCTCTGGCAGTAGTCTGTGAATTGCCAATAGCTCCTCAGCTAGGGGTGGGACTTTTTGCCCACCTCCCTTTAAACGCGAAGAATAAGAGAAAAAGAATCACATAGCAAGGAAATAAAGAGCATGGTGTGGGCTTCTCTTCGTCTTTACAATTGACACACATGGATTTGTATAAAAGGGACCCCAAGGAATTTAAATGAGATTCCAGGGTAGCTCTTAGGGGCACCTGACAGAATTACAATTGACAAGGGAAAGTCTAGCTCCCAGGGATGCCAAAAGCTAGAGTTGGCAGTCTTGTTTGAGGTTCCTAGAGAGTGTCTCAGGAGAGGAATGAGGCACTCATCAAGGTTATATAGACCCAGGCCTTAGCCCAGCTCAACGTCATTTCAACAAATTCTCTGTTGGAGGCCTTCACAATAAATCGTAATTGTTCTGGGATTCTGGCTTCTCAGATGGTGAGAAGCATCACCTGGACCTCAGAACAAGAGGTTTTTCTTCCATGTACCCATCATTTCTCTCCCTTCCCTGCCTCAATTACAGCATGCATCAGAAGAAGCTTAGAGAATGATTCTTTGGTAAAAGTCAAAGTGGCAAAAGTTCTTCTTACATATTCATCATACAAAGCATGAGCCTTGCAGGAGGATGGCTCCAAATCAGCGCTGCTTGTCCTGCTGACCCTCCACATGAATTCCACATTTTGTGGTGAAGTACACAAGCCATAATACGGGAAAATGCTAGTGTGTGTGAGAGCAAATATTTACAATGCTTTAAGTAAGTCCATAATTTTCACTTGCAGAATGTGTGTAATTACATAGTAATTAGCATCAGAAAAAACATTTCCTGTCAATTAGAGTCTGATTCAAAAAATTTACAAAGGTCCCTAAAGTTAGGTTACCTTGGCCAAAAGGCTATTCTTAGTATCTCAGGAAATGCCCTCGCATTGGTGGTAACTGGAATTAGGAATCTGGGTAAAATAATTTAAACATGACTTTGTGGTTGGTAAGGCCACACAGATGAGAAACTCTGTAAATGAAGTTGTGCATTCTAAGAGCCTTGGCTGCTCAGAACCTCCAGCATGGCTTCTCACCCTCAGCAAGACTGATTTCTTGAATGAATTCAGTTTGTTAGGAGGGCATGGCACAGCGGTATCTCTGGCTTCTACCTACCAGATGCTAGGAGAACCATGGGTCATGATAACTGATCTTACTGACACTCCATTCCTGATGACCAGGTCCAAGGCTCCATACTCACCTTTTGTCTTCATGACCGTGGCCTCCCTTCCGACACGCTCCCAAACCATTGAGCATGACATATATAATGTAGGTGCTTGTACAGCTGGCTTCTGCTTGTCAGTGTGGCTAATGGGGACAACAAGCTTGCCTGCCCGTCTCAGTAGCCATAGTTGTTAACCTCAGAAGAGGGTCTGAGAAAAGGTGTCCAAACAGAACTCCTCTCTTCTCCAGAGTTGTGCCTTTAGACCTGCTCAGAGCTCCTTGCTGACTCCACCTACCCTGCATTGTGGAACCTTAGGATTCAACACAAACGCCATACTAAGTGAAGCATCCAATAGTAATATATTTTGGTAACTTCAAATAGGAAAAAAAAAGCAAGCAAAGAAACAAACAAAAACATGAGATGAGTTCAGCCCATAAAGTATTTGTAATAATGATTGTTTACATTAGTCATAGCGGAGATAATATTGAGCAGCCATATGGAATTTTATAAACTTATTTCATGCTTAAACAACACAATATTTTGTGTGATTTTAGATACACCATTTGAAAGCAATTAACATTAGCCCAAATAACTCGTAATCTGAATTTCTGCATGTGTTCTGAAAATGCTGACAGACTATAAACAGTAAGGCTCCCTTTATTATGTGATGACTTCTTCAAGGATAGCACACGATCAAAGAGGACCTTCCATGGGTCCAAAAGCAGGTTGCCGGCATAAGAATTCATAGACAGAGGTGGGGAGAACCAAAGGCAGAGAATGATGATGGTGTATGTCGTGCATGAAGGGTGTGGAAATGGGGGAGTCAACAAGCATTATTGTCGCCAGTGTGCTGGCAGCATGATGCAATGTTGACCAGAGAATATTCTTCCAGGAAGAGATTTTTGTTAGTATTGGACCTCTAAATGGCTAAGTGCAAATGTGTGTATTTATATATTAATATTATATATAGTGCATAAACATACTGCATATATGTGTTTCTGATTGATACTATATTTATCTGCCTTTACCTCTATTTTAAGAACTGTTCTTTGCTATTTGGGATAATTTACAAATTTTTCAGTTGTATTATTCTGAAAATTATAGACTCAAATATATATACTGTATTTGGAAATTAACTTCACAAGGGCATGGAGTCATTGGCTCTTATATCCAATAGTGGTATGTTTCAGTTTCTGTCCCTGTGATGAATCAAGTTTTTATGTCTCTGCATTTGAGAATCTGAAGCTTATGCAAAAAGAACATTTCAAAAAATCATACCTCATGATAGCACAAGAATTGTAAAAATCAAACACAGAGTTATTTTAAATCCGTCATTCCATATGATAACTTAGAGTTGTTGTTCATCTTTAGATGAGGCAGCCACAGGACTAGAGAGATGGGTCATGGTTAAGAACACTTGCTGCTGTTCCAGAAAGTCAGTTCCCAGCACCCACATTAGGAGGCTCACACCTACCCATAGCTGCAGCTCCGGGAAACTGAAGCGCTCTTCTGGCTTTCCCAGGCATCCTCACACAGGTGACACATATTCACACTTGAGTAAAATAAAAATAAATCTCAACCAGTGCTTAAAGCACTTGAAATTTGTTATGATAAAATGAAAAGAAATAGAAGTGCAGATAATGTTTCAATTTCTGTCCTTATTGTGAAATCAAGTTTGCAAGTTTCTGCATTTGCGAATTTGAAGCTTATGCAGAAGGAACATTTCAAATTGGACTCAATGAAAAGTGTTGATTTGCCCTGTGAGTGATGACAGGTTGTGAAATCTGTCTACCCTGTGTGGAGATGGTCAGTTTTTACAAAGATGTAGCTGATTGGAAATTTAAGACTCAAAACCTGAAGCCGGGCGGTGGTGGCGCACGCCTTTAATCCCAGCACCCGGGAGGCAGAGCCAGGCGGATCTCTGTGAGTTCGAGGCCAGCCTGGACTACCAAGTGAGTTCCAGGAAAGGCGCAAAGCTACACAGAGAAACCCTGTCTCGAAAAACCAAAAAAAAAAAAAAAAAAAAAGACTCAAAATCTGAAGATGTGTGGCTTTTATTCATTAGTACAATAGATCAAGATGTAGTAATTAAGGTCCCTTTCATGATTAATCAAGACACACAGTATTGTGGTTGAAAAGCACTAGCCAAATGTCTGGGGAGATGATACAGGGCAAAGAGCTTGATATACAAGATCTTATATTAAGATATGTGTTTGAACAAAATTACCAAACCAAACCAAAGCTTTGATTTTCATTTTTTTGTTTTGTTTTATAAAGGCAAACGCACACGTGCACACACACACACACACACACACACACACACACACACACACACACTCAAAGACAGAACATGAAGTTGAGGCTTTGGGAACCAAGAAGGATCTGGGAGAAGTTGGGTGACAAGAAGAAATGTGATAAAAATACATTGCATTAGAAATTAAAAAAAAAAATCTGAGTTTGGATCCCCATCACCTACTTGCCAAGCTAGGCATGGGTGTGCATAGCTATAACCTCAATGCATAGGGACAGAGACAGACAGATTTGGGGGCCTAGTTGACCAGTTAGTCTAGCCAAACAACAGCAATCTCTAGGTTGAGTGAGAGCCTCTGCCTCAAAATAACTGAATAAACAAATAAAATAGGTGGAGAAATAATTGAGGAAGACATGTTGAAGTAGCCTCAGACTTCCACATACTTTTACACTGTCTTTGACACTTTTATGTACACAAATAGGCACAAACACACACACACACACACACACACACACACACACACACACACACATATGCACACAAACTCATACCAAAACTGCAGCCAAACACTCTTTTCCATTTAAGAACTTTAAATGTGATTCCATACATTAATTATAATAGAAAAAGTTTCCACTAACTATATTTCTTTTTTGTTCAAGGCCCTGAGTTTGATTCTCAGCACTACAAAAATATAACAATTTAACTTTTGAGCAAGTGAGCACAAGAGACTCAAACACAGGTAGAGTTTGGACTCAGTGACTTTTCCTTCTTACATATTTACGTTTTTACTCTGTAGTCCTCTTCTCACTCACTGGTACAACATTCACATTCTATCTCAAATAAGTTCATATTTAAATCACAGGAACCACGTGTAACTGACAGGATAATGGTTGCCATGTTTAGATCTCTTTAGGATTCCACATGTTTAAAAGGTAAATGTATTGTTTATAGTAAGCCTGACTCTGTGTGTGCGTGTTTTTGCATACACACACACACACACACACACACACACACACACACACACACACACAAACACTTTGTTTCCAATGGCTATAATTTAACCTTTTAGTTTTGCGGGGGGGGGGGGGAGCATATAATTTCACATTCCCTTTCTGCTTCATTAACAGTCTGTTTCACATGAAAGGACAGACAGACTTCTGTAAACTTCATGAGCCACTCTGTGCTCTAGATGCAAAGATCCATGTTTTATTGTGTGTGACATGATCAGAAGCAAGTGCGATTAATGCCACCTCAGGTGCAATAAACATCTCACATCAAAGCAAACACCGACCTGACTTCCACTATTACACGGTTCACAAGCAATGCAATTGCTAGATCTGAACAGGAAATGCAGTATTGCTTAACACGGGATGCAAAAATTGCTTATGGAGGAAAAGTAAATTTTGAAGGAAAGAAGGTGAGAAATATGTGGGAAGAAATCAAGTCTGTTGGATGCTTGCTGCTGGCCTGGGTCCTGCTGCTTTTTCCTTGAGCCTCTGAACCATGAACCCAGGAAAAATAGGATAAAAAAATGAAAGGTGGTCACCCTTTAGACACCCAGGGTTACTTAGAACCTGGTGCCTTGTGTAAGAACTGCTTGTATCAGTGATTCTCAGACAACCTGTCTTTTGATAAAGTTTTTCTGAGTGTCATAGTTATCTTCTAAGCTGCAAGATAACACAGTTGGAAAAGCTGATAAAGTCTTTGGGAAGATTCAGGTTTAATAGCAGGGGTCTCACTGGCAGACCTCTCAGGACAGGCGACTAAAATCAAGGGACTTTTCACTGATGAGACCATCTGTGAAGAAAGAAGAGAAAGTAAGGAAAAGTTCGTCCTTGCTTTGAAAATGCGAAATGCATCAGAGATGTCTGTCAATAGAGAAATAAATAATGAAATGTAGTGAGTATACAAAATGCAACTTTATTAAGACATAAACAAGAAACTATGAAGTTTGAAGTAAAATGGGTGTAACTATAAAACACTACATAAAATGAATTCACTCAAGCCCCAAAAGACAAACATGGCATGTCCTCTCTCAGATGCTGACCTTAGAACCTATGCTCTACGTAAGTGTATTTGCGTGTGAGTAGGTGTGCAGAGGCCAGGCCAGGAAACTGGAAAGGGCTGTGAGAGGGGAGAGAGAGGGTTTGTGGGGAGGTAATAAGGTGATATGAACATAAAGGCAGAATACTGGGGTTGAAGGGGTTAAGTAGGCATGGGAACAAGGGATGAGGACAATGAGGGGGGGATGGTTAAACAAAGCATGAAAATCCCATAATGAGACCTACTTTGTAAGCTAAGCAAAGTAACCCGAAGGGTGCTTGGGGTGGTGGTAGAGCTGCTGCCCTACCACCACAGCCAAGACTGTAGGTTGGGTCTCTAACATTGAAAACACGTGACTTTCTCTGAGAAGGCTGGACAAGGGGCAGATGGACATCACTGGTAAAGTGGCAGCCAGTCTACTCAAGTGATTTGTTGACTGAGCTGATTTCAAAACCAGCTGTTCAATTACTAAAACTGAAGCTACAAGACAGTCTCAATATGAAAGATGCCAATTCTGGAGGACGGCAATGATTTCATGATTGATAAATAATCTAGATGAATAAGCAAGGCTATGGAGATGCTTGTCTCTGTTAAGGAGACAGACATTTGTTTGCACTAAATGGAAAATTCCATTGTTTGTTAAGCTACAAAATTATATTTAATTCAATGAATGTTTATTTCAATACATAATGGGTTTGTCCACTTGCACTCTAAGCTTGACATTTGGAAGTTAGGAAATAGAGACAAAAAGCCCAAGCTTTCATTGTCCTTAGTAAATACAAAGGACATTCATTTCTGTGATGATACAAAGCAGGGAAGCAGAAGAACTTTTAACTGATTTACTTTTCTTTATGGGCTGACAATACGTTCAGCATGTAAGGGTGTGTTGCCGAGCCTGACAACCTGAGTTCAATCCTGGATCCACAAGGTAGAAGGAAAGAGCAGACTCCTGGATGTTGTCACAGGCCCCATAGGTATGCCTTAGCTTGCACTGGGAGTACAGAGAGGGGGCATTTTAATTTTATTTTACACTGTGTGTGTGTGTGTGTGTGTGTGTGTGTGTGTGTGTGTGCGTGTGTGTGTGTGTGTGTGTGTGTGTGTGTGTGTGTGTCTGTCTGTCTGTCTGTCTGTCTGTCTGTCTGACTAGGCAGGCAAACACGGAGGATGATGGTTTGTTCTGTCAGCAGGTTGGTTGGGCTTCAGCAAAGACAGGGGAAAGTAAAGGTCGGAGATGAAAATAGCATGGAAGATGATGGAGCCAAGGGGAGATATTGCAGCCAGTCTCTCCCTCCCTCCCTCCTCTCTCTTTCTCTTCCTTCCCTCCCTCCTTCTCTCTCTGGCTCTCTGTATCTCCTCCCCTCCCCTCTGTGTGTGTGTGTGTGTGTGTGTGTGTGTGTGTGTGTGTGTGCATACTCACTTGTATATGCACATATGTGCATATGCCAGAGTGCAACCTTTTCTGTCACTTCATTAAATGCCTTCCACTTCTTAATTATTTATTATTTATATTGTTTTGAGAGGGTCTTAGCAAATAAGATAGACTAGCTGCCAGTGAGCCCTAAGGATCTACCTGTTTCTGCCTCCCTAGTGCTGGGGTAACATGCACAGGCCACCACAACTCCCATTTTTTACATGAGATCTGGGGATCGGACTCAGGCACTCCTGTTGACAAGGCAAGCCATTTGCAGACTGAGCCATATCCCAAGTCTGCATCCACTTGTGAGTGACAGAAACTCAGGAAGCTTGAGTGTGGGGACTAAGTGGCATCCAGGTGATCTGAGAGTTGATTCTTTTAGTCCCCCCCCCCCCACAATCTTGTCTCGTCTATAGCTGTTGGCTTTTGTGCATGGTGTACATGATGCCATGACCGCACAGCTGCTGCCTTTCCTACACATGTATGCAGTAACATGACCACACAGCTGCTGCCTTTCCTACACATGTATGCAGTAACATGACCACACAGCTGCTGCCTTTCCTACACATGTATGCAGTAACATGACCGCACAGCTGCTGCCTTTCCTACACATGTATGCAGTAACATGACCACACAGCTGCTGCCTTTCCTACACATGTATGCAGTAACATGACCACACAGCTGCTGCCTTCCCTGCACACCTATGCAGTGACATAATTGCACAGAAGTTTGAAGCAGAAACCCAAGGATTTCCTAAGCAAGATCTTCCCACTGAGGTCTTCCTTGGTAGAAACGTCAGCCTTAGAGACTGACCTTTGGAAATTCTTCCCTGAAAAATGCTCAATGTTGTAGTTTAAAGATGCCCAGCTTGTTCATCAAGCATCTCTGAGCCATTTAACGTACAAAAATGGGCCTTGCTGAGCTTTCAGCTTTTTTATTATTCCAAAGATATTGTGGCTGTTATTAATCTTGCTTACGTTAGTGTGATGCTTTGTTGGTGGCTTTTTGAGGAGATTAGCATGGGTTTATACTTTTCTTGTTTCTTTGCTCTTGTGTACTAGTCTTTTCACATTTTATTCATTTCTACTTACAAGATTAGACATTGCCTTTGCCTTAACTCACAGAATATAGAAAGAGTTCTAAACCTCAAATGCCATACTGAATTTAGAATTTCGACATATAAATCTGGAAGAGGTGACTTAGCCATAGAGCAGTCTACATTTGCTTGGTTTTGTTTTTCAATTGAACCAACCTCACACACAACTGAGGTCTTTCTGTCCATTTCTCATCACATACTCTTATCACGAATCAGGCAAAGGCTACTAATCAGTTGTTTTTCATTATATAACAAGGACCCACGGTCCCTGATGTGCACATAACATCTGAGGCCAGGGAAGTAGCTTTCCTCTGACTTTATCATCTCTCTATGCACCTTAAGGGTCCATTCCCGCCAAAGCAGGATTTTGAATCGCAGTCTTAAACTTTCTTCATTTTTCAATGTTTGTAGTTTCACCGAGTATGTAAAGCGTCCTCAGAAAATCACTTTAGAAGCATTAACACTATATCATGGACCATTGTATGTGAGTGGCTTAGGCTGTTTTATATCTTAGAGTCAAGATGCATTCTCTGGATTTCACTTGCTTCCCTTGCTGGGAACCTCACTCACCCACTCTCTGCCTGGAGAGTCCTCACCACAGGTCACTGCTATTGAGGTCAAGGATGCTGTGGAGATTCCTGTGCTGTGTGAACACATTTTCTCATGTGCATTCAGTGGCTCAGTGTCTACAGTTCAGGCCTACCATACAGCAAGTGATTGGCCTGGGGTGTCAGCCAGTTTTCTCAAAGATATGAGTCACAGCATCCTTTATATTTATTTAAAAATATTTTCTTCCTTTTCCAACTTTTATTTATTTCATGTGTGTGGGTAGAGGAGAGTGCTTGCTAGACTGCTCTGGTGAAGGTCAGAGGTCAACTTGCAGCAGTAGATTCCCCACTTCCACAATGTGGGTCCTGGGGATCAGTGTGTCAGCATGGCGGCAGACCCTTTATTTGCTGACCCATCTCGCTGGCCTCAACAGCCTCTTTATAACTAAGGTCTACCGGGAATTTAAGGGCTTGCAAAAACACGCAGCTTTAACCTCACGATTGCTGTTTCTTCTCACATTCGCATTCTCGTGAGTTCACTGATGAGCAAGGTTGCTTTTTATCCTGTTTGGATAACATTTTAATGTTTGAAGTTCCCATACAGAGGACTGGGTTCTATCGTGGCTCTCCATACATGCACCTTTACACTTCGCTCCTACTTCCCTCATATAATCCCTCCCTCTCATTTGCCTTTCTGAAGCACGTACTTCCCAGTCTCTCTTTCTTACATTTATTACTGAAGTACTTCGTGCCGTGGCTGGACTGTGAACTGCCCCACCAGCTCATGGAATTTCCACACTTGGTCTTTGCCTGGCACTGTTTTAGAAGGCTGTGGAACCTTGAGGAGATGGAACCTCCCTGGAGGAAGTGACTTCACAGAGTCAGGCTACTTCCTGACTTCGGATGCGATGTGACCAGATTCTCCAGCTCCAGCCTCCATGCTTCTCCTACTAGCTAGCTGCACTGCGTCTGCTCACACTCCAAGCAAATTAAACTCTGCCTCCCTTAAGTTGATTCTTGTCAGGTATTCCTCAGGTATTCATCCAGTCACATCGGGGTAAAAGGAATCAGTTCATTCCCCTCTGACTTTCCTACTTCCATCAGAGACTGAGACACAAGTCTTCTCCATGGGAGTGCCCCCCTCCGCCCGAGAATATTTTAGTCTCTTGGTCTAAGTGCTGCCTAAAGTCTCATAGATAAGGATTCCTTTGAGAGAGATGGGATAATCACAACCTCACTGAGTTGTGACAAGAAGATCCGATCTGGGTCATGGTTCCAGGAACGTATCCAAACTCCCACACATAATCTATTTCTCCATCCACAGGCGGCCAGCAGCGCAGCTAGGGATGACACCAATTGTGTGTGGTCAGGGGCTGGCTTTCCGGACGGGATGCCTGCGTATAGATAAGCATTCTGAGGCCAAGAGAGGCAGTGAGGTCTGGAGGGAGAAATGCAACAGGGACAAATGAGGAAAGCCTGATAAGGAAAAAGGAGGTGAAGGAGAGACCAACCAAGGAGAAAGAAGACAAGAATTACAAAAATGTTTCTGAGAAAAATGCTTCAAGAATTTTTAATACCTTAAAAATACTAGAAATTCAATGTTCTTATTTTCTGGGATTTAAAAAAAAAAGATTATTCAGTTCTTAAAAACATTTATATATAAACTAGTGAGTATATGTATTTAAAAGATTTTATATACTGTTGGGTTAATACTACCCTGAGATAGGAAAACATTGCACACACATTGGGAGGTAAAGGGCTTGCTGATTTATAGATCCATAAATATTCAAGCAGACACTGATAGAAAGTTTATAGCTTCCATTCTAAAGTTTCAGCCTGAGTTAAACATTAAAACAGAAGTACAAGGCTTACCAGCACAGATAGTCACTTTCCAGTGGGCATGGAATTCTTAACTGATTTGAGATAAAATAGACGAATCAGCAGCAGAAAAACCTCACAGACCAGGTTCTCCACCACTATTCATGCCCGTGAGATGAGAGTCCTACAGACCTTCAGTCCATCTGCAGAGGTGGATGAGGATCGACACAATCAAAGAAGCCAACACACGCCAGCCTTGGGACCCCAGTCACCAGCCATGGGCCTCAGTCACCAGCACTGGGACCTCATTCACCAGCAATGAGACCCCAGTCATCAGCAGTGGGACCTCAGTCACCAGCAGTGAGACCCTAGTCACCAGCAGTGAGACCTCAGTCACCAGCCATGGGACCTCAGTCATCACCAGTGGGACCTCAATCACCAGCACTGGGACCCCAGTCATCAGTGGTGAGACCCCAGTCACCAGCAGTGAGACCCCAGTCACCAGTGGTTAGACCACAGTCACCAGCCATGAGACCCCAGTCACCAGCAGTCCTTCCTGCAGGGCAGCAGGTAAAGGTCTGACCTGGAGTTTTGGGGTTGGGCTCACCCCCAGGTTCCAGAATGCCACCGGGGAAGGAACACACACACAGACTGTGAGCTCTGTGGAGGAAACAGGGTCAGTAGGTGAAGTCTAGAGCTGACAGGGCCACTGTGCCATGACCAGGAAAGGAACACACCCTGGGGGCTACCATTTCCTGTACCAACGTCAGATGCTCACAACCACCACCAAACCCAGGGATCTGACATTGTCTTCTGGCCTCCATGGGCACTGTGTACATACTTCACACACAAAGCTGGAAGCAATACAGATGCAGACACATCAATAAAAGTAATTCAAATAAATCTTAAAGGAAAACCGAGTTGCATTCTGTATGTAATTAACAGTATATTATTGTACTTAGAAAACGATTATTTCACCTAAGTTAAGACACTTCCAAAAGAACTAGCCTCTTTTGGTGAGTAAATGTAATATTATTTTTAAGAATCACTCATTTTAGAAAGAAAGAGAAAGGCAGTCATGTGGCATTAAAACCACCGTTTGATGGATTGCTACATTATGGGCATAAATATTTTTGAGGATCTATCAAGCAGTTGTATTTTTAGAATTCTGTTTGGTTGGGATACAAAACTATAAAAAGAGTGAACTGTTTTTTTCCAGATAGGCTCATTTCTTCTTCACAAGTCTGAAGCAATGAAGTAGCTATGCTTCTGTTAAGTGTTTCAGTGAGAAAAGTAAAAATAAACAGGACACCCTCTTAGCACTGTGTTCTGTTATAGTAAATATCATCATGAGCCATATACCCCAGTTTCTTCTTTATTTCTCCATCTGTTTTACATATATATACATATATATGTATGTATGTATATTCCACACATCTGTTGAGTGTGGGAATAGTAGGAACATCACAATTATAGCCATCAAATCATTTTTAATTCTATATTTACAAAATGCTTTGTTCTGGAACCAATACAAATTAGATATATTACTTAAGATTCTCTAGTCTGCAATTTGTGAAGTAGAAACTATTTCAGTAAAATAAGATTAACTGATGAGCTACTTACATGAATAGTTGGGGACCAATAACTCAATTTTCCCAAACTTATCTAGATACTGGCTGGAATAAAATACTGTTTGATACCATTATTGGCATGTATATATGAGTAGGTAGAGTTTTTCTGTGTCCTGGCAGCTGCTCCCAAATAACCACTCAAGGGCTTATTATTAATTATAAATGCTTGGCCAATAGCTTAGGCTTGTCTCCAGTCAGCTCTTACAACTTAAATTAACCCATTTCTATTCATCTATGCACTGCACAGAGGCTCCTTTACCTCATCTATGAACTTCCCATGTTGCTTCTTGCATATCTGCCTCAAGACTCCTCAGACTCCACACTTCTTCCTCCCAGCATTCTCTCTACCCTGAAAATCTTGCCTAGCTATCAGCCAATCAGCTTTTTATTAACAATGAGAGCAACATATTTTCACAGTGTACAGAAGGATTATTCCCCAGCATATATGAGTTGATTCATTTTTATAGATTTTGTTATAATGAACATGAGAAAAATATAGTCACTCATAAGTTGCATTGATTTGTATTTTCACATAACAGTATAGTGTTAACCTTATTGTGTAGTTGTGATTAAAACTGACAATGTTTATAATATATAGCATGGTAAAGCTGTTCATCATGGAAGCCCCACATTGTTAAGGGAGGCAAGAAAGCCACAGTCTTTCAAGGGTCTGGCCACAAAGTGCAAATAGTTGCAAGTTCAATAGGGCTCTGCCCTGACAATGGAGGGCTCATGATAAATTCAGAGAGGTGGATGATAAGGGCATCACTGTGCATTGTACTAGTTTGTTTTCAATTGCTGTGCCAAAACACCATGACCAAAAGCAACTTGTGGAGGAAAGCTGTTTGTTTTGTTTGTTTTTCTTTCAGATTACTGCCTTTAGTCCACCATGGAGGGAAGTCAGAGCAGAAACTCAAGGCACCTAGTGTGAAAGCTTAAAGTGTGCAGTGTTACAGAGTGAAAGGGACTTGGGGGTCCTAAGCTGGTACTGAAAGGGCTGCATCAGCCAAGTCACTCCACATAAGTAGAACCAGGGCCAGCCTGTGGTGCTGACACACTGGGTTCTTCGTTAGAGGCACCATCATTTTCAAACATGTGATGTATTATCTCCAAGTGGGAGAGGTACAGGGGCCTGTGAGGCAGAGAGGCACTGGAACCATGAGGACTCGGTGCCTTAGAGGCATTTAAAGCTTAGTGAAGAGAGCATCTTCCTTTGCTACCATATTTTAAGCACCTGGACATGCTGTGATGGAGAGTTTGGGCATTATCACAAAACCACATGGAACCTTAAGATTCCAATGAGCCAGGGCATGTTAGTTCATTCTTTCAATTTATTGTTTCTTATCCTCTTTCTGCTTTAAAGATTATCTCCAAGATAGAAAGAGCTAGCCTTTTTAATTTATTAAATATAATAAACAGGAAAAAGGCAAGAATCAAATTTAGGGCAAATTTTCTCTGGTTTATGATAGCCAAATCATTGAATGTCTGGTTTGGTTTCTTTTTGTAAAAGAGTATTTATCATTTCCTTTCTTGAATCTGTCACCTTTTAATACATTTTTTCTTTCTCCTTAATGTCCATTCCTTTCTGGGTTCTCTGTGTTTAATTAAATAAGGGGAAAGATGTGAGCTATCCCCAGGTTCCCCAAGCGAGTGAAAGTGACCCTGGGCAGGAGACACATATGCTTACGAAGCGTTCCTTAGAAGGGAGAGTATGCAGCTAATTAGCATCCACTTAAACATCAAGATGTTCTAGGCGCTTTGATATTTGCTTTATAATGTATTTTAAAGGCATAACTAATTGTTAAACATTGTACAATTGTGGTTTTGGTTATCCTACCTCATAATTGTCCGTTCCTCATCCCTGCCCTCATCCCAGCTCAAATCTTTAACTCCCAGCATGCTCTCTCCCTGTTCTCTCACTTCACATCTGTTCTATTGTCTCCTATCATATTTTTATTGGGCGTTGAGATTATAGGTTCCCATGTAGCTTCTTTATGAACATTTCAGGTTAGCTAAGCTTTCCCCTGCTCTCTGCTCTCCCTATTCCCACCAGTCCTCTACCTGCTTGAACATTTCTGCCTCCAGGTATTCCCACCTTTGGATGTATGAAGAAGTATCCTGCCTGGGTGAACACTGTTGGCCCTACAAGACACTGGCTATTATAAGAAAATTTCAATGCCAGACCAGGGATATTTTCTTATTGATGCATTATTGATCAGGGAACCTATAGTCACTCAAAACAATATAGGCTATTAGTTGCCCATCATAAGTAGATGGTAAGACTTTTGCTGAAGACATCACATACCAAAGTAACAGAACATAGAGAAACCAGTCTTGGACTGACCAGGAAAGGCACTCTCTGCTGGATAGCTTTCATGGTGCTGGAAAGTGCTATGTAGGCAGTTAAGGGAAAAAAAGTATCAACGGTTTTAGGTATCACTGTACCCCTCATGCTACAATATCAACCTGTCCAGGAAGATATGTCCATTGGTGTAATAGTGGCATGACTGTTTATGGAATAACCACTGATATCTTGATTTGATTTGAGGTCTGCTCCACGGAAGGGAATAATGCCTGGTTATGTAAATACATAAATCTGTTCAAACCCATGGATGGGGATGTTAGAGGTCCTAGGGACCTATTGACTTTACTTTTTCTAAATTGTTTTCTAAATATTTATGTTTATATCCAGATTGATGCTGCTATAATTTTAGTCAGAGAAACACCTTATTGCAGGGAGTAGTAGTAAGTACAGAGACTCATAACCATTCAAGGTATTGAGAATAAGCAGCTGAGAGAGAAGAGAGAGAGAGAGAGAGAGAGAGAGAGAGAGAGAGAGAGAGAGAAGGAGAGAGAGAAAGAGAGAAAGAAAGAGAGAATGAGAGGGGGGAAAGGGTGAGAGAGGGATCCAAATAGGCATTTATATCACCCCCCCATGGCTCTGGGAACGTAGCAGACAAGAAGGCAGAGAAAGTGTAAGAGCCAGAGGATGGGGTAGGGTGCTGTGGATGCTGTCCTCTGGACATGACATGGCTATGGTATTTTGAACTCACAGGAGCTGTGTTAATTTACACAAGACCAAGCAAGCTAACAATTACAACATGGAGGAGAGTCTCATAAGGCCCCTTCCCTAGCCAAGGAGCTAAGGGCAGTCCATGGCTGTAGCGGGAGAGAGAGTCACTTTTCTTTGGGGGTGGGTGGATGATGGCAGGTTTCCCTCATCCCAGTGCTTTGCCCCATACCCATGCACATACACACAGCACTAGTTTAGACTCAGTGGGCTATAAATAAGAAAAAGAGGACAGGCAGCTGGGGGCGGGGTGCACTAGAAGGCACAGGGTTGGAGTTGCTGGGAGGTAGTTGGGATTGGTTTTGATCAATTACACTGTATACATGTGCAAAATTTCCAAAAATAAGTAAATAAATGTTCTTCAAAATTGTACAATTTCATCAGTATCTTCCAAAGCAACATTTCTGATAGCTAAGTTATAGAAACTAGCCAGGTCTCCTCCATAGAGGAAACACCTTCTTCTCCTCATATGCTTCTGAGACTTCAGCTCTGACTGCTATTTGCAAGATCAGTAGCTTTAAGAGGATCCATCAAGACAACCTCTACACAGCATTCCTCTGCCTTCTATACTGGAAACGCTTACCATTCCTCTGACAGGTTCTGAGTTTGTTATGAGTTAAATTGCTCATGCAATTCTCCTCTGTACAAGGAAAAATATAACATAATCCCTTCCACTGTGGTTGGGAACAGGCCGAGGTAGTTCCCAGGCCAGATAACAAAAGCATAACTGCTTGTTTCAGAATTCAGCTTCATTCAACAACTATCACAGAGGACTGTGTTTGGAAGCCTGTGGTTAATGTATGGAAGGCTATGATGGTCCACTCTGAAATTCAGTGTGAGAGTCTCTGATTTCTAGTTTGATTATTGGTTTCAAAGCTTAAGGATGGCCTGCCAGATAGGCAAACAAAAATCCATTTTTATTCTCAGTTTCTCTAGAAATGACTCTTCACATATGTGGAGGATGGATGTCATGATTTTGTGAGCTATGATGCCGTGGCTGTGTGCAGTAACTGTTGGACACCTTGCAGCCAGCCCAGAAATCTGCAGCAATCTGGTTTTCCTGGATGCTCTGGATTTCAAGGGCACCACTTTCCTATGTTTGAATTTCTTCTACTATGTATATATTTTCCATGTAGCTCAGCATCCAAGTCTCACACCTAAAGGGTCAATCCCTTACTGTACGCAATTTAAGTAAAATTCCACATCTCCATCCACACTGGTGCCTATACCATAGGCATGCACACCCTATTGGGTACTTTCTCACTTATAGATTATTCCTGCAGACATGGGGACAGTTCCCTGGTTGCTAATGATCCACACAGGCCATTCTGTTTGACTGTCTCAAGCATTTCATTATTCAATCCCCATCTCTGACTGTGGGATTTATGAAAACGGAACCCCGCTCCCCTAAACTAGAATGTCTTCTAAGGAAGATGATGGCAAATTGAAGCAGCTTGGGTCCTCTGCACAAACTTAGAGACACCTGCCACTGTTTGTGTGTTTGTCCCTCAAAAGGAGTTAGAGGACAGATGAAGACCCAGACCCAGCAAGAAGCTGGGCAAACCTACTTAGAAAGGACCAGGCCAGCCTGACTTCCCACCCTGTCATTGTTACAGTCTTGAGGGGTGGATACAGAAGCAGGGATCAGGAGACTTAGTCCTAGGTTCCATTTACATTTTCAGAAGGTCAAGAATGTGCCTGGCAGGTACCATTCTAACTGTCAATATTGTTAAAAATGCTTTGTGTGAGTCTCAAATTCTGCCTCATCAAATCTTCACTCACGAGTTCATGTGTCAACACACAAAAAAGAATCACCCCATAGTGATTTATGGGCATTTTTAGGGATCATCAAAGATCTAGACAAAATTCTTGAGGTGTATGCAAGCTGCTGGGTAGAATAAAAAACAAAAGACCAAAAAATGTGGGAAATGGGATAGTACATTGGCCAGAGTGCCCATACCAGGCCAGGGACTTTACCTGATATTGTCCTAGACACTAGACTCCTATTAACTGTCTCTAGCTCATGGTCCAGTGGAATGTGAGCAGCTGGAAAATTATCAATGAAAACTCATCTGATTTCTATAGTAGTTTAGAGACAGGCCTTTGGAAGCCAATGGGGCCTCGAGGCATGCAGTATGGATGACTCAGTTACTTAACTTTCTTTTCTTTCTTTCTTTCTTTCTTTTTTTCTTTCTTTCTTTCTTTCTTTCTTTCTTTCTTTCTTTCTTTCTTTCTTTCTTTCTTCCTTTCTGTCTTTCTTTCTTTCTTTCTTTCTTTCTTTCTGTCTGTCTTTCTTTCTTTCTTTCTTTTTTCTTTCCTTCCTTCCTTCCTTCCTCTCTCCCTCCTTCCCTTCCTCCCTCCCTTCCTCTCTCCCTCCTTTTCTTTCTTTCTTTTCCTTTTTCATAAAGATGTGCCCAGGAGTAGAAAGGCAGGTCCAGCATAGGATGGAGAGAAGAACCCTTTGATTCACGTTTCTCCAGGTCTTTGCTGGTCAGTCTACACCCTATGAAGGAGTGAAGTGCTAATTCCCTTTAGTTTTTGCTGAATTGTGCTCATGTTATGTGGAAGAATCCTCATATTTGACCTGGCTTCTCTTCGCAGTGACAGAAGCAAATGGAGTCACTTAGTTAGTCTAAAGATCTGAGTTTTCATTATTTTTACTGAAGTGTTTCTTTAAAGGCAGCACACAGACTAACAATTGTAAGAGATAAAGTAAAATGGGGCTGTATATATGAAGAAAGAACTTCTAAATGAATCACATCTTTAACCTTTAAATCGCACTGCAAGTGTGTTTAGCTGGGCTCTATTTTGAAATGTACAGCTCGTGCTCATGCATAGATGAACAGTCTGCACATGGCTAAGGGACTCATTGGGTGGTGCTACAGCCCATGCATGTAATAATTAAGGGTTTTTCTTTTAATTCCCCCAGATCCACTCTGCCTTCCATACCCATCCAGACGTGTGTCTTCTCTTTTTGTTTTAAACCCAACAAGTCCCATTCGCATTTCCCATACACTCTGAGATGTGTGAGATCCAATGGAAGACGTTCAGCTTATCAAGGGCCACAGCTTTAAAGAACACTGACTCTGTCTCATTCTGTAGCTATCAGCTGTCAAGAGCGGCTCTGCTAGTGGTGGTACTTCATCTCCACCCTTCCCCTTTCATCCGTGGATTTTATATGGCTCTAGCTTGTGTAAGTCTTACGCATGCTGTTGCAACCCCTATGAGTTCATGTGTGCAGCTTCCCTGCTGTGCCCGAGAAACAGTCTTTCCTTACAGCATCCACCAGCTCTGGCTCTTAGTGTCTTTTCAACCCCTCTTCTGCAATGATCCCTGAGCCTTGGGAGGAGGGCTGTGATATTAATGTCCCATTTAGCGCTGGGCATTCTACAGTCTTTTATTTTCTGTACCTTAAGCAGTTCTAGGTCTTTTTATGGTCATCTGCTACCAAGAAGCTTTTCTGATGAGGGTTGACAGATGCACTAATTTATGTGTATAATGATAAGTCATTAGGGGTCAGCTTTATACTATGTCAAGAGTAATAGTAGTTTGCCCCCAAGGCCTATAAAATGTTTGACCACAGGTTCTTGGCTCTGAGAACAGTGACAGGTATGGGTTTCATCTAATGGGGTGAATATTTTTGTTTACTTTTTTGTAATTTTTGAAGTCATAATAACATTTTCTCTTCCCTTTCCTCCTTTGAAACCCTCCCATATAGACTTCTCTGTTCTCTTTCAACCTCCTGAAAAAAAAAGTCAAACTTAGTCTCTTTTTAAATTAATTATTGTTACAAGTATATATGTTATTACATGCATATATTGTATATACACACACACACATATATATATATATATATACATATGTAAACTATATATTTGTGAGTGTGCTCTCAGTGTTCCCACCAATATGACATCATTTGTTATCATCTACTTGTCTTAGCCTCATGACTAGGTCGAGATGGATTGTATTTTTGTTGCAGTTTTCTGAACAGAAGAGTGCATGCTTCTGGCTTCTGAATCATGTGATGAACCCATCCTAGGCTCTGCTGGACATTAAGGCTCCTCCATTCCTCTTCAGATATCAAGTGACTTTTGGGTGCTTGTCTGGGAAGATCTCCAGGTAATCTGGCCTGCCAGTGTTTGTCTAAGTTTTTGTCTAAGAACTAGATCTGCCCCTGGGTCATGCTGTAGGTAAAGAAGAAAATGAGTAGGAAAGCTTGCATAAGATTATTTGCACCTCAGGCCAGCGCAACAAACAGACTGAGAGCAACTGGTGTGGTTTCTTTTTTATCTGCTTCTTAATATCTTACTTATTTAGACAAGATATTAAAATATTAAATGTTCCCTCCCCAAATGATAAAGATTTTGAGTTGATGAGATTGCCACTTTCCCCAAGCCCAATAGCTTGAATTTCCTTCCCAGGACTCACATGGAAGAAGATAACTGATTGTACAAAGTTGTTCTCTGGCCTCTACCTGTACACCAAGGCACATTTATACACACCACACATATGCACACACACACACACACACACACACACACACACACACACACAAAGAAGACCAAAGAAATAAAAATGAGGTTTAGAGGATTTTAACTATTTCCAGGCTAAAATTATACAGTAACACCGATCTTTTGTTAGGAATATCTTCCTGTCATGTTGTACCTCTTTCTGTGTAAGCATGCTTGTGTGCAATACATGTGTTCATCTGCATTTGTATACAGGTGTGTGTGGGTGTGATATGTGTTCAAGTTCATGATGGGGCCAGAGAACATCTTCAGGTGTGGTTCCTCAGGAGCCCTCTGCCTTGTTTTTTGGGATAGAGTCTCTCACTGGCCTGGAGCCCACCAAGTAAGCAAATTTGGACGGCCAGTGAGCTCCTGTATTTACCTGTCCAATGACATAGTTACAAACATGGACCACTGCTTTTTTGTTTGGGTTCCAGTGCGTCTGACCGTGGTCTTCAGCAACTACTTCACCCACTTAGAATCTGCTCAGTCTCTCATGCTCCTTTTATTCACAGAACCATTTCTCCTCTGCTGTCCATATTTCAGGTTACTGATGATAACCACGATGCCTCTCCTGTAACCCAACTGGGAAATCATTTGGTAGCTAAGCACTCTTCCTCCTTCTGCCAAATTTGGAGAACTATCCTTGGCATACACAAGCGGGAAACTCAAAGCATTCTAGCTTCAACCTCTAGGAGGATTTTCACTTAGAGCAGAGTCAAATTTATTTTTCATAAGTACTACCTGGGGAAGAAAGAGGAAGAGAAGGAGGAGGGATGAAATAATAGAAGGAAGATGCCACAGTGCGCAAAGCAGAGTTTATGAAGTGTTTCTCTGCATGGCCATATTAGACACCAAAGGGAGAGAACACGAGTGTAAAATTACTTCCTCTAAGTACAGAACCTCGGAGAGCACAATTAAGTTTCTTTGGACATGTCTGCAAAACAATCCCTTTGGAAAAAAAAAAACAAAAAAAACAAAAAAAAAAAACAAAAAAAAACCTTACAAAACCACTTTAGAGAGACTCCAACTCTATCATTCAGTCTACAATCAGGAAAATCAATCACTTAGATGTCAAATACATACTAATTCTCATCTGACTTTTGATGAAACATACTTTACACAAATTGGGGATGCATGTGAAATTTCACATACAATATTACAAAGGTTCCAAGTGGCCTGACAGTGAAAGCTAACACTTACCATGACTGAAATTCTACATCCTCCTTGCCTTCTTGTAAGTTCTGTGTCTTAGATGTTGAACTAGACTTACATTCTCTGCAATTTTACTCTATAAATATATTTCCTTGAAAATCTAATGGTTTACTTTGATCAATTTTGAATTATACATGAAAGAAATATTTGGTCTACGTTTGGTGATTATGTTGCTTCAAGTAGTTTTGGTTTTCAGAAATAATTATTTTCAGTGCATGAATGTGAATCATTTGGGATTTGGTTGGAAGGCTTCAGAATCACTTACTTACCCATTGTCTTCTTGACAGATGTCTGGACAGTCACCTTTCTAATAAAATGGAATTTATATATATTATTATGAATTCTTCTAAACATGGATACTTGTCAGACACAGACCAAAAATGGAGCCTTGTGAGGGGAATTCTGAGTGCTTGTGAGAAAACTCCAAAAAAACAAGACAAGAGTCTTTTATCTCAGTTTCTTCAAAAACATGGAATTGTTCTTGGAATGTGCTTTTGTGCCCTTCCCAGGTGTAGTAGATAGAGGTGAGTTCACTGTAAGTTATCATTACAACTGGCTATTGTTATTTATTTGTTTGTCTCTATGGAAAGACATGTTTTTTGCCACCTGTGGCTTTCCCTTGAGATTGTACGTCTTACTCACTTGACTCCTCTTTACCCTTAGAGTATAAATTGTCTGATGCTCTGAATAAAGTTGTCTATTATAGTTGGAAGTTTTGCTGTGTCCTGCCCGGTCTGCAGCCACTCAGACCCAAATAAACACACAGAGGCTTATATTAATTAGGAAATGTATGGCCATTAGCTCAGGCTTATTACTGACTAGCTCTTACACTTAAATTAACCCATAATTCTTATCTAAGTTTAGCCACATGGCTTGTTACCTTTTCTCAGTTCTGCCTTGTCATCTTGCTTCCTCTGTGTCTGGCTGGTGACTCCTGACTTAGCCTTCCAGAATTCTCCTTATCTGCTTATCCCTCCTATACTTCCTGCCCGGCTACTGTCTAATCAGCATTTTATTTATCAACCAGTCAGAGCAACACATATTCACAGCATACAGAATGACATTCCACAGCAGTTTATTGTATGAGACTTTAGTCTGCCTCATTTTTAGGCCCCACTCTCCCAAGTTCACACCACCAATTAGAGGGGTAAACAGATGCATAATAATTTTCTGCATATATCTCTAGAAATGTAAATGAGGAACATACTATAAACTTATGATGTACCTTATGAGTGTATGCCAAACTCTTTAGTGACATAACTGTAGCAGATTATACATACTCCTACCAATAACTCAGAGACACTTGTCTTCTCTTTTGGAAGATGTTTGGTTAATTCATTTGCCCAATTACTTACATTCCATATGCAGGATGGATAATAATTCTGAATATTAATTCTTGGTTCCTCATAGTACAAGGGCTCATCTTTACACTCTCACTCTTACGTTATACAGACACAATTGATTTTTTTAAGATTTATTTATTTATTATGTATACAGTATTCTGCCAGCATGTATGTCTGCAGGCCAGACAAAGGCACCAGATCTCATTACGAATGGTTGTGAGCCACCATGTGGTTGCTGGGAGTTGAACTCAGGACCTCTGGAAGAGCAGTCAGTGCTCTCAACCTCTGAGCCATCTCTCCAGGCCCGACACAATTCATTTTAATGCAGTCAAATTAATTACTCTTAAGGATATATATTGTGGGTTCTATGTAAGAAACCTTTTCCCATTAAAGCTGATCTCCTGCATTGCCAGGTGATGTCTGAGGTGTTTGCCTTTGCTGTGCAAGTCCTTAATGGATCTAATTGTTATTTGTTGGTAGTTGGTGATAGGAATTCCAACCACGCCCCATGGTTGTACGTGCCCAGTGGGACACTTAATCATGTCTGCCTAGTCATTTCTGGGTCATACATCCTGTGTGACCCATGCCCCATGGTTATGTGGTCACATAGTCGTGATCTTGTGATCTCTGCATGTGGGCCTGTGTGCACAGGTCTGCACCTCTCTATCTGTGTTTCCTCTCCGCCAGGCCTGGCTCTCTCTATCTCTCCCCTTTTCCTAATAAAGCTCTAAAAGGTACCACTAGGTTCTGTTGTGATCGTGACCTTTCTATGCGGTAACCAGTGCCAGCCACCAGTGCTGTTATCCTTTCAGTTGGTAGTGATGAGCAGAAAGCACCTTCCCCTTACATGTAAAATTGGAACACAGTGCTTACTATGCAATCCATCCTTTAGCCTCTATTTCATGATGTACTTTCTATGGTTAACTGATCATTCCCATGCTGTCATATGTATGTGTTGATGTCACATTGTCCTGCTTACTGTGACTATCATGTAATATCTTAGTATTGAGCAAGGCATATGTCTGAACTATATTTGGGACTTTTCCTCCTTTTTTCCTTTGTACAAAATCTATATTAACATGTTAAATGCTGTCCTGAAAATCATGATAACTGGGCATAGCTGATTGTTTTAGATCAGCTTGCCATAGGTTCTCTTTCTCCCTCCACTATTTCCTCCGTCTCTGTCCCTCTGTGTGTGTGTGTACGTGTGTGTGTGTGTGTGTGTGTGTGTGTGTTAGAGAGAGAGAGAGAGAGAGAGAGAGAGAGAGAAAGAGAGAGAGCTCCATCCATGGAGTTGAAGCTCACAGTCCCTTGAGGCCTTCACTCCCCTCTGGGAGTAGCTGACTTAATGGCTGCTGTATGGAACTACCTTGCCTACTTGCTATACAAAACATTTTTAAAGATTCTTTTAAGTGCCAGGATTTATTTCTAGTAAAAATACCCAAGCTTTAAGTGATTCACGTTATATTAATTGAGGTTTCAGAGATATTTGTTTCCATTTCCTCATTAAACAATAGCAAATAGCTATGGATACAGAGCAATAGATTTCTCTAATTACCCACTTCAGTGAACTTGCAATCATTCACATGAGAGGAGCTGGGATGACCTCTAAGTATCAGTGGAAGATCTGCACCATGTATTTTTAAAGTTGCATGTCTTTAGGCAGGAGAACACACAAGAAAAAGAATGCATTCAGTTATGTGTCCTCCAGAGGCCAGCGGGCATCAGGAAGAGCAGGCAGGAACATTGCTGAAAGACTGACCTGGCCTCAGGGCAGACAACCACATCTAGCAAAGGACACTGGGGCTGTATTTCAGACAGCTTATTTAAAAAGCAGAGGGTAACAGCCTTTCCCAGACCACACGCTGCAGGGCCTTACCGCTGAGTTCGAACTCCACAGTACTGAAACTCTGTTAAACAGCCCGCGGCAAGAGCTGTGCTCTGCACGTCAACTGATACAAAACAAACACTCCTGTGTTTGGAGAACAAACTCATTAGCAGGAGAAACACTGGACCATACACACCCAGAGGACATGAGAGCTTCAGTCCGGCCAGAGAAGTGTCTTTCCCAGAGAAGGGAGGAAAGCAGCTTTGTGTGTTCTCATTAGCATAACTATTGGAATTCTATTAAGTGAGTTGGGGCTGATGAGACCTCTCGGTTTAGGGAAATACCTGAGTAAAATGAGTAATAAAACTGACCACAATTTAAACTTTGAAGGGCATTTTCTTCTTCATAAATGTTTTCAGTTTTCCACTTTTAGTTCCAGAATCTTACCCTTGTTTCACACAGAGGAAATACACACTATCATAGATTGGACTTCCCAGAATTTTGTCATGGAAATCTGTGAGTCTGGAATTGATTAAGAAGTCCATTTAGATCGATACCTGTGGGAGGGTAGGGAAGGACGCAGGCTCTGTGGAAGATTCTGGGAGCTATGGGGCACCCCATCAAAGAAGCCTAGAGGACATAGATAGGATCCTGGGTCTCGCAGAGTGCTCCCAGGAGGAGCTGAATGGTGTGGTGCCCATATCTCCCTACCATGGCCTGGCATTCAATACAGTCTGCCCCTATAAGGAGGCACGAACACCTAGAGGGGCAATTTCTACAGTTTCAGTAGTCTCTGAGAGGATATCTGTGCTGAGGGCATTTGTGTAGTATCATAATTCATGGCCTCAGGAAGTGAATCCTTGACTCCAATGGGGTTAGGTGGATGATACAAGCTAGCATCTACCTCAGAGAGTGTGAACTCTTGGAGGTAACACCTGCTGGTACCAAGACCAACCAGACTGGCATCTGTAAAGTCTATCTGTGAATTCCTATGCCTTCTTTGTAACTCCATAGGAGCCATCTGTAAAGTTATTACTACTTCACTAAGTTTTTGAAAAATTCTCTCTTTCTCTTTGTCTGTCCATCTCTGTCTCTGTCTCTTTCTGTGTGTGTGTGTGTGTGTGTGTGTGTGTGTGTGTGTGTGTGTGTGTGTGTTTCTCATGTACAGGTACCCTAGGAAGCCACTGGAGGACATCAAATCCTCTGGAGCTAGAGTTACAGGCAGTTGTGACGGGCTGCATATTGGCCCTAAGAACTGAACTGGGATTCTGTAGAAGAGGAGCGTGGGCGAATTAACTCCTGAGCCATCTCTCCAACCCCAATTGTTCTGTCATTTTCTGCCGATTTACGTGAGTCCAGTAGCTGCTCATAAATTCACCTAGAATTAGGTTTTTTTTTTTTTTTTTTTTTTTTTTTTTTTTTTTTGAATAGGGGTTGCTGGGAATGGACTGCAGGGCTTTCTGTGTCTTGGTCAAGTGATCTTTAGCAGAGCTACACTCCAGATCCAGAATGGATCTTTCCAAGACCATCCAAGTATAAGTGAAGGCTTTTGTTTGCATTATTAAAATGCAGTAATACTATAATAGCAATAATTATTTTTTCAGAATTTTCATTTCCTAAGCTGATGATTGTGCTTAAATGTAATTTAAACCGTCCTGTGTATCTTCCTGTTAGCAGCATATGGAAATTTAAATGATGGTAATTTTTGTTTGAAGCATCCACAGGAGGTCAGAGATTTATAGGAAAGAGAATGCCACCTTACAAAGAACAAACCTATTATGTACGCCCAACCTTCTTCCCCTCTGATGACTAATGTAGCAATTAAGCTGTGAACCATGCACTTACTCTTCAGCTAGAATACCAGGACATCTCACGCAGCATGCTGGAGTAACAGCAGCTCATTCTTGGGGTGCACATCCAGCTTTATAATCCTTGCTGCAAGTTAGACATGTGTACAGGAAGATAAAATTGCTAAGATTGCTTATAGCTTGTTCACTCCTCATAATCATTCCATATTTAAGTGCAACCATCAGAATAAAACAAAGTATTAGAGATATAAATTTGTGAATTCAGAACGCATACACAAAAATGTCTAGGAAATTCATTTACCAAAGAAAAGAAGTATTCAGTCAGCCAATCTACATAGTTCAGTGATTCATTAAAGAAGTCCAGGCAGTTCTCAGAGCCACTGTAGCATGAGAAGTTCACCTGTAGATTAGACAGAAATGGGTGCACTGCCTACCTTGATCATGGGAAGCATGACTTCATAAAAAGCTGGGAGTTTCTTGTGGGGAGTATGAAAATTCAGTGTGTGTGTGTGTGTGTGTGTGTGTGTGTGTGTGTGTGTAAACTGAAAGTTTGATTTGGTTTCAGGCACACTGCTCAAGGCAGAGGCTTGAGTAAGCATGAGTAGACACAGCAGTGGACCAATACTCTAGGTATATATGCGTTTTGCCAGATTGCTTTACTAGCATGTGCAGAGGCTCTGAGTTTTATTTCCAGCATGACAACAAGGTAAATGAAATGAAAAACAAAAATAATAAAGTAAATAATAAGGCACATTATTTCATTACTAATGAAAAGGCCAAGTAAGGACTTTGAAGGAAGTGGCTCAGATGGTCTTCAGGCACAAGCAGTTTGGGTTGTCCGTAGTGTTAGCGTAGTTCTGGGTAGTTTCTAGAATGAGCATTAAAGTCCTCTGTTCCACATGAAGGGAAGCTATTGGTAGTCAAGCAAGATGTTTGGGGAAGGTCATTGTTCTCCACTGGAGAGAGCATGAGCTAGGCTTTCATCATCAGCTCTAGTTGGTTTCTCTACAACACTGGTGTGGTCCTTCTGCAGCATCACTGGTGTGGTCCTTCTGCATCATCACTGGTGTGGCCCTTCACCATCACTGGTGTGATCCTTCACCATCACTGGTGTGGACCTTCTCTATCACTGGTGTGGCCCTTCTGCATCCTCACTGGTGTGGTCCTTCTGCATCCTCACTGGTGTGGTCCTTCTGCATCATCACTGGTGTGGTCCTTCTGCATCATCACTGGTGTGGCCCTTCACCATCACTGGTGTGATCCTTCACCATCACTGGTGTGGACCTTCTCTACCACTGGTGTGGTTCTTCTGCATCATCACTGGTGTGGTCCTTCTGCATCATCACTGGTGTGGCCCTTCATCATCACTGGTGTGGCCCTTCACCATCACTGGTGTGGCCCTTCACCATCACTGGTGTGGCCCTTCACCATCACTGGTGTGATCCTTCACCATCACTGGTGTGGACCTTCTCTACCACTGGTGTGGTTCTTCTGCATCATCACTGGTGTGGTCCTTCTGCATCATCACTGGTATGGCCCTTCATCATCACTGGTGTGGCCCTTCACCATCACTGGTGTGGCCCTTCACCATCACTGGTGTGATCCTTCACCATCACTGGTGTGGTTCTTCACCATCACTGGTGTGGACCTTCTCCATCACTGGTGTGGTCCTTCACCATCACTGGTGTGGACCTTCACCATCATTGGTGTGGACCTTCTCTATCACTGGTGTGGCCCTTCACCATCACTGGTGTGGTCCTTCTCTATCACTGGTGTGGCCCTTCACCATCACTGGTGTGGCCCTTCACCATCACTGGTGTGGTCCTTCACCATCACTGGTGTGGCCCTTCTCTAACACTGGTGTGGTCCTTCACCGTCACTGGTGTGGAAGTTTGGACCTATCCTTTAATTTTCCCATCACTTTTTTTTCCTCTATGATTGTCACATATCAAGGTATAAGAAGATGAAAGAGCCAATCATACAGATCTAATCTGAATTGTGGGATATTATTTCTCTCATGTCCTTTACCAGCCACTGCACAGACTTCCCAGATCCACCCATATTAACCTGTTTAAGGTAAATATGAGAGGATAAGGAGGAACAGAGGATGTACTTGATTATAAGGTGTATTATTTTCAAGTGGCCATGCTATCAATAATTTGTGGTATGCATGTATGTGCATGCATGAATATCTAGACGTTTTTTAAGTTCATGTCTCAGTTAATTACTTAAAAGTAAAATGAGACATAGATTGCCAGAAAGTAGAACACATGAAAAATGCTGTTTCTGCTTGGCCCACTGCCAGACACTGTCCTAGTTACTCGATATTCTCATGGAGCACCAACTCAGGATTGTTGACAGTCTTCAAAACCCATTTGAAAAACATGGCCATGAAATGTCACCAATTAGCAATGTAAAACGGGGTCAAGTTGCTGTGGAAACAGAGTAGGGCCCACCACTCCCAGCTGGGGTATTCCTTTGTGCTTACAACACATCTCCATGAGAACCTGCTGTGAGACAGACTGTTTAAATGATAGGGGTGAAATAATGAAGAACCCCAATCTTCCATGCTTGATCTAGCTCTGCTGGGTAGGGGAAATTTGTGCTGTGGAGGGAAGGGTGCCTTGAAGGGCCTCCTGGAGGAAGCATCAGTTAGTATGGTCCAAAAGAGAAGTCTACCAGGCTGAACCCTGGGAGTCCTGGATGTCTTACAGTTTGGCATGGCTGGATGAGGAACAGTGGAGGGTGAGAAAAGGCTGGTGTGGTATATAGCTGCAAGGTCCCATGGCTGCCAGTCCAGTGTTTTCTGGGGTTTTATGTTTCATTTGTAAGATTGTAACCTTATTTAAAAATCTCTTTCCAAATCCAGCCATTTTCAAGCAAATCCTGTGATTTCATTTTCTTTATAGATGTATAATATTCCATTCTATATATGTATAACATTTTAAATATCCATTCTTTTGTTTCAAGAACCTACATGGTTACAACTACTGGTAACTCCAGTTCCAAGGGATCTTGTGCCTTCTTCTGGCCTCTGTAAGCACATGCACTCACATTCACCTACACAGACACGCATACACATAATTAAAAATAAATATTTAAACAACAACAACAACAAAAACACAAAATCCTTAGTGAACTTGACAGTAAGTAAATTCAAGGTAAAATTAATAAAATCAGGATGTAAAACTGGTAAGAAAAGAAAAAAAACAAAAAAAACCCCTCAGTTTAAACCCAGGTCATCTGTTTCTGGCTTTTTTGTTTGTTTGTGTGAGACAAAGTCTCTCTGTGTAGACCACCCTGTCCCTGAACTTGTTTCCATTCTTCTCTTTTGCATTTCTAGCACTGTGGCTATAGGTGGGTGTAAGGATTCCATCCTTAATTACGTCATCAGCCTTTGATGGCGTCCCAGCCTAAAAAGCGGGTGGGCCCTCTGTGCATTCCTCTCTTTCCTTTCCGCTCCTGACTGTCCTCTCTCCCCCTCTTCTTCTCTTTCCGCTCTTTCTCTCCCCCCACAAATAAAGCTCTAAAAAGGTAACCATGGCTGTGATTCTTCAATCAGCACTCTCCTCCCCAGGCATGGCTGCTGTGGGCGGCGCCACAGCATAACCAACAGTGGGCACATCAGACCTGCCTCAAATCCAGATATTGACACTGGCTAGAGTCAGCAAGAGTAACTTACATAAACTTTCTAAGTCATTGCTTTTGAGTCACTTAAAGAGAACATTGTAATACTACTCAACACATGAGGATTGGGTGAGGATTAAGTCAGGTGCTTCTTGTATGAACATAGCATGTAGTAAATGGGAACATTAGCATTTCCATGTTAGTATTTCTAAAGTTGAATATTCTATTACCTCACTTTCACTGCATCTGAGATTTTTAGCACAGTTTACAAGGGAAAAGCTATTGGCTGAAATTCAGCACTTTCCTGGCATCTCAAGCTTGGAAGGTGAGAGAGATTGTCACAGGAAGGTCACACGCCTAACCAAGGTCAGCAGCTTGTGCCAAGGGCAACTTGGTCCTAGGGATTGAGGCAGGAGTCTGTGAGAGTGTGCTATGGACTCGTCGATTCCAATAGTCCTTTGTGTCTGTGAGCTTAAGGAGTTTTCCTTAGTTAAAGCTATTTGTTCTTTTTTCCAGAAGAATTACCCTGCATGCACAGGAACAAACTGGCAGTTCCTGACCTGACAGTTTACTGAGTGGCACTTTGTACCAGCGCGCCATGGCTCTGTGAACTTTGCACCTGCGCACTGTGGCTCCGTGATAGAGCGGAAGCCCGACCTGTATTCATGAGGTAAGAGCTGGTCATTTTGTTCACAGCACCTGCTACATGTTAGAGAAGTCTGTGTATGAGGGTTCTACCCAGGAACTGCTCCCTTCAGTTCACACTGAGATGCCTCATTCTGCTGTCTCCTACTGGTGCCTCCTTGAATCCATTGCTCTATTTCATGCTAACACTATGGATTTTCATAGTAATGCCAATCAAATAATTAGTATTCCCAATGATTTTTCTCATAATCATCTACCACTCTCTGCAACATCGGCTTAGGATTTCTTTTCCATTGATGAAGTAACTGAAGTCTGGGTAGTTTATATTATTACCTCAGGTACCCAGACAGTTAATTTGCTTTCTGTTGCAGTAATAAAGCATAGACCATAACTAACTAGGGGAGGGAACAGTGTGTTTTGCTTACAGGTTACAGTCCATCCTTGAGAGAAGTAAGGTCAGGGACTCAGGCAGGAACTCAAAGGCAGGAACTGAAGCAGGGACCGTGGAGGAATGCTGCTTACAGGCTTGCTCAACGTGCCTTATTCGCCTTGCCTTCTTATATAGCCCAGGACCACCTACCCACAGGTGTAACCACCTACAGTGGGAGTGGCCTTCCTATATTAATCATGAAATGAAGAAAATGCCCCACTGACATGCCCACAGGCTAATCTGGTGGAGGGAACTCCTTTATTGGGGGTCCCTTTTTCTGGGTGTGACATCTAGAACTGACTGTAACATCATAATTAATGACAAAGTTTCTTTAAATGCAATTGCTGAGCCAATCTCCCCTCAATCAGAAATACTCAAATGTCACCTGTTTCCTCTCAGAAGGATCAAGACATATTACTCCACGATACATGTGATAGTTCATTCTTTATGCACATTTCTTAAATACCTGATATGCTGTAGGCAGGGCGGCAATATTAGGAGTTTGGTGGTAAGATACGTAAGTAGAGTCCATGATTAATGGCTTTTAAACTCGGAGGCAGAGAATAATATAGTAGACTCAAGAATCAATAGTGTAGTTCTGACATTTGCAAGTGCTTTGTCTGAAGAAAAGAGAAAAACTTGAAAAGTTACTAAGGTGGGCCAATCGTAGATAATATGTCAGTGTCCAGCTTACAACTGAATGTCTGTCTGATGAGAAACTATATTGATGGTTTCAGTGTTAAGAAGAAAGCAGATAAACAAAATTGAAAAAACAGTGAAAGAATTACAAGACGCAAGATAATGTCTAATATGGGGTACCGTTAATACTCTACTGAAGACAAGGACCAGCATACAAAGGAGAGGGCCAGAGAAGCAGGTCACTCACTGAGATGACAGACTCCTGCAGGGTTCTGACCACAGTGCAGAGAAGGGAATACGTACTAGAATGTTCTGAAAACCATTGCAACGTTTTAGACATCAAAAATCACACTGCTTTCCTGTTCTGTTTGAGCAACTTTGTAGCAACATAGAAAGCTCAGGAGTGGCACAACACCAGAGCCTCTTGCACAAGTCTAGGCAATGGTACACATCAAACATCTCACAGAACAGTTCACCCTGGAAAGCACCTCCTTCACAGACCCATCCACCTGATGTTCTTCCATGGTTTCCTACACACTGGTACACATGAGTCTTGAGTGGGGACCATGAATGTCCCTGGAAAAGAAGAAAGGGAAGAGACTGGCCAGGCTTCTTTCTGCCTTTGGCATACTCAGTCCTTCACTAGTTTGGAGGAAATTGCCTGATTTTCCCTAGCTCTTTGCCAATGCAACACAGCCTTGGTGTGTTAGCACTTTTTCCTTCTCTTTTTCATCTTTAAAACTCACAGATCTGTTCCAGATGTGGTGGATTCAGGGCTTGCAGAGGAGTGGCGAGTGAGCAGGATCTCCTGGAGCTCAGGCTGGCCTTGGCCTTCAGCCTCTGCTCCCATGGTGCTGTGTTGCGGTGTGCATCACCGCGTGTTCTCAGTGGGTGTCTGTGTAAGTTTTGGAATAAGCCTGACTTCTTCACTACTTTCTGGTAAAGAGCTTTTCAAAATTTTTGTCAAAAACGTAATCTGGAAGGTTATGTATAAGACGACTTCATTTATCTCATCCAGTGATTTCTAAAACCCTTTTTGGCAGTTTGCTTTTGGTGGAACTCAGAACTGTCCTGTGTAAGAGTCTATTTTTGTTCCCCTTTCATGTCGTTTCTTTCTTCTTTCTTTGTTTTTGTTTTCTCTTCTTTACTTTCTTTCTTTCCTGGCTTCCTTTAGGCTCCCCTTAAACACCTGCTCCTCTAAGCAGACAGGTGTGACCATGCCCACAATTCCTGGCTGTGTCTTAACTAAGCCATTAAATTTTGCTAACACACTCTCCCAGTGAACGATGGCCCTGTTTTGCCTTCATAATCAGGGTCCTAAGGGTCTAATACGTTCTCGGTGTCGATGTTCTTAGGTCTTGTAGCTCTAATATGTTGTGGTCCTAAAATAAGAGTCGACCTAACTTAAGATTTTTAAATTTATTAAATTGGCAGAGATAGAACAAATAGCTTCACCCTTAACCATATCAATCACCAGCCAAAATACATTCTTAATTATGAAAAGTAGCTTTGTTAGTCATTTTTCCATGACTATAACAAATTCCTGATATAATTAACTTACAAAGAGCAAAGGTTTATTTGGCTCGTAGTTTTGGAGATTTATTTAGCCGTGGTTCTTTGGCTGGAGTTGGTAAGCCCGTGCCAAGGTGGGGGGGATACACACTGGAGAAAAAATCACACTGCTTTCCTGTTCTGCAACCCCCTTACCACCTGGCCAACGTGTAGAACAGAGAGTCAGGGGAAAGACTTGGTCCTGCTGTCCCCTCTACAGGTATGTACCTGATGACTAGACAACCTCCTCCACCAGCCCCCTCCTCTCTATGTCCCCCACACCTCCCAACAGCACCTGGATTTGGGAATAAAAGCTTTTACCACACGGTTCTGGGAGAAGCACGTAAGATCCACCCAAAATGAGCAGTCTTCATCTCGGGTGATGGCATTTCTGGGCTTGTCATGTAGTTAAGGGGTCCTATGAATGGAGGAGGGTTGAGAAGCTATTTGGAGAAGGCCATGGAAAATGATAAGCCTAAAAGAAAAGAAACCAAAGAAAGAAATTGAAAAGTGTAGTATTAAGGGGAGGACAGCATAAGAGGCCTTGAGAAATTGGGATAGCAATTTGGGGACTTAAGGGATAGGGCAAGTCAGAAACACCTTGAAGATCCCTTGTGGTGTGGATTGTAGTGACAGTGTCCTCAGAAGCTACAGAACGAACTGGAAAGTTGATTTAGCTGCTTGCTCTTTAACTTGAGGTTGGCTGACATTGGCAACAGCACACTTGTGAACTTGTTGGGAACAGGAAGTTTGCTTCCATCACAGCCCTGAGGCCTCCCAAGAGAGATCTGCATCTCAGTGAAGTTTCAGGTGATTTGTACATTCATTGAAGGTGGAGAAATGCTGAGTGATGATTAAATGTGGTGGCCACCTTCAAAGTCGGAAAGAAAACAACAACAACAACAAAACCATTTGGAAGGGACAAAGCATTTACTATAAACAAAACAACAGATACACATTTCATAGCTCTGATTCCACAAGTGAATATACACTGTCAACAGTCATGGAAGGGGGAGGGGCTCACGGAGTCCAGTCTTCACTGACCAACTGTTGGCTGTCGGTAGACTCTGGGAAGGGTTACTGACTGCCATTCATTGTAAACCCACTCTTGAGCCCACCAGGCTCCAATGGATAGTTCCAATAAACTCAGTGGGTGAGAAGCAATAGCTGTGGCCATGAGAGATATTTGTGTATGGTGGGAGGTCACACAGAGTTTGGGGACGTGGGGCAAGAGTCTATTCTATGTACATATAACTAAAAGCTCAATGAAAAGAAGTACCTGTGCATGAACAAAGGAACAAACCATAAAGAAGCTGACTGTGTGCAGAGAAAATGAAGGAGAAACTTGAGCAAGGATGTGATCCGAATCTCTGTGTCCTCCTCCTTTGTGCCTGTTTCTCATCTGGATCTCTGCAGCTACGCTCAGACAGGCTCTGCTCCACAGGGCTCCACATGGTTTGCAGGATCTCCTCCCCTGACCACCCTGCCTGTGCACCTGAGGCCTGATGGAAACACGATCTGAGCTCTCCATGCCAGGCTTCTGCAGAGGAGTGAGGGCTAGGTACCGCCTTGCTGCCAGCCCTTGGATCAGTCCTAATCAGAAGTGAAACTCTGTATCTGTGGAGAGTGACTGCAGATGGAAATGTGAGGGCTCTTCTGGAAAGAGGGACCTGGAGGTGAGGCACTCCAGGCAGCTTCTCCCTGGATTAATAGCGCTGGTCCTGTAACGAGCCACATTCACATTCTCACAGCTTTTAGAATAGTTGAGCTCAAATGCAGAAGTGATATGGCTTTTGACACAAGGGAGAATGGCGCTAACACTCTAGGAGCGGATGTCATAGTTAACACCACTGAATACCAAAAGGCCCTGAGGGCTGCAGGATTTGCAATGGAAAGAGGGCTTCTCTGTTAGATAATATGCCAGCTCTTCAGTCCGTGGGGTTTTATGAGCTATGGCCATGTGACTTTTCATGGTATCCATCTGTTTTGAATACACCAACTTCATTTTCATACATGTGTGTGAGTTCATGCATGAGATGGTACATTCATATGTGTATGTGTGCAGGCTAGAGGGCAACCTCACATCCTTAAGAAGACCCTTCACTTCCTTTGAAATGGGGTTTCCCATTGGCCTAAAGCTTTCTAGGCAGGCCAGCCCCTGAGTCCCAGGGGTCCTCCTGTCTCCACCTCATCATCACTAGAATTATGAGTGTGCCACCATATCTGGCATTTTTTGCTTATGTTCTGGGGATTAAATGCAGGTCACCCTGCTTGCAAAGCAAATTCTTCACTGACCTAGCCATGCCTCTAGGCCCCATTTTCATTTTTAAATTGCATTACATGGTGAATCTTATTGCACCCACAGTGATATGCTCTGGGCAAAAGTAAAATGTGGGGGACCGGGGAGGGTGAGAAGAGCCCAGCAAGCCTGCCTCACATTCATGTCACCAAATTTCTAGAGGTTTGACACATGAAATGCAAATTTTTCTTAGGCAAAAGAGAGTAAGAGACAATTCTGAATTTTTGCAGCCAAATGTTGTGCTCTTTCAAAAATGTTGGCACAATAATGTACTTAATTTTGACAGGAATTTTAAGTGAATCCCATTCTGAGTCCTGTTCTGCAATCATAATTTAAAGGCTATAGTAATAAAGAAGTATTTTAAAAGAAATGAATGTTCGGACATAAATACTATTATAGTTTGAATACGTGAAGTTCAAAACATTTCAATGAGAATAGGTAAGCATTGCTGTAAGTAGGCAACTGAAACCATTTTACAAAGTGTTTGTAACCCAAACCAGCTAACGTTTATTAAAAATGTGCAAGTAGGCAGGATATCAATTTCAGAAAAAAAATCACTACTGGATTGGTAAAAATCGTTCTAAAATTACTCTCTAGATATCAAATATATACCACACCTGCACAAAACTTGAGCTGTTTTCAGTAACCTTCAGTTAAATCCATCTAGCAACTGAACTCGAAGGTAACTATGGCAGCCTGGTTGCTGTGCCTTGCAGTCAGGGGTGATGTGGTGGCCTTGCCCCTCTCAGTTCCTCTCCACACTTTCAGGAGCACATCACACAGGTACAGCTTGGCAGGCTGGCATGGTGATGCTGATAAAAGTTTCTAGAAAGCACAGAGGATGTATTTTAATTGTATGTATGGATTCCATATTCTGTATTAGATTCTTAAGAGAGGACAATCTTCCTTTCACATCTTGATCAATAAACACATAAGAAGTCGGATGGAAGCGGGGACTAAAGAGAGAGTTCATTGGATAAAGTGCTTGCTGTACAAGCATGCAGATCTGAGTTCAGATCCCCAGAACTCCCACAACAAAGGCGGGAGTCAGGTGTGTGCATGTAATCCATGAGCTGGGAAGTCAAAGACACAAGGGCAGCTAGTCTGAGTCAGTGAGCTCAGGGCAGTGAGCGGCAAGGTCAGTGAGGGACCTTGTCTCAAGAATCAAGGAGGAGAATGGTAGAGGAAGACACCAAGTATCAATCTCTGGCCTCATGGGCATGTACACACACACACACACACACACACACACACACACACACCCACACACACACACAGAGAGAGAGAGAGAGAGAGAGAGAGAGAGCGAGAGAGAGAGAGAGAGAGAGAGAGAGAGAGAGAGAGAGAGAGAGAGAGAACAGAAAACTTTACTTAATCAGTATAGCCTTATTCAGGCTTCACCTATGTAGAATAAACTTGACTGAAGTACCAATATGTTCCTAAGGGTTTTTTAAATGTTACAAAGAAAGAAAACCATCAACAAAAGCTTTGTAAAAATGTCCTAAACGTGATCTATACAGTATAGTAAAAATTTGTTTGACAAGACTCAGCCCTTGTCTTTCAGAAGGGCTGCCAAGAGCTGAAGTAAAAACACTGATGGAAAAGACCAGGGGCAACAGGGCAGAGTCGCCCAGTAACCCTTTCCACATGCTTTTGAGCAACCAGCTTCAAGACCTCCCATTTCTGGTGCAGCGTCATACCCTCACTGAAGGCCTGGAGTTCAAATCTGCACGGAAACATTTTTAAGTGCAGTAGGAACTGTAGAGATAGGTTGTCGATTAAGAGTGTATACTGCTCTTGCAAAGGGCCTGTGCACCATACCCAACACCATAGCTAACTGGAACTCCAGCTCCACAAGATCCATGCTCTCTTGTGGCATCTATGGGCACCTGCACTCACATGCACGTTCCCAAGCATAGACATACATGCATATACTTTCAATTAATTAATCAGTTAATCAAAAAAGTGAACCTGTTTGAGGTGAATGTCTTTCATACACAGTCATAAAAATTTATATTATTTTGTGTAAACTATGTACTTCAATGTTGTTTAAAAAGCCTTCATCAAAGAACAAACTGATTCTTTTAGAGACACTGGAGACTATCTCAGCTGTACAGGAAACAGTGTCAATCACCCACAAATACACTCTTATTGATACTAAGGACAGCATTTGCAGGTCAGAGATATAATTACAATGTCTTTCCCCAAGTAATGGAAAACACACAAATGAGATTTGTATCTACAAGGAAACTGTGAATATGATCCACAAGGAAATTGTGGATATGAATATTGCATGGAAAATACAAATAGAACTGACATGCCACAGCAAAGCAAAGCATGGGAACTTTGTTCACGCTCTGGGGGTGTGATGACTCTTCTGCATCAATTTCAGAAAACTAGACTCACAGAACCAGAGCAAGTTCTCCTAACGCATTGGCTTGTGTATTTACCATTTTTCCTGTTGTGTCTCTAGCTGGAGGCTGTTCCGAGGCCCTACAGAGAGAGGACTAGTCCATGGACCACCTATGGCTGCACTGCTGGAGGGAAGTGCCAAGTGGAGGGGAGGCGACAAAGCCTGATCCAAGACTCCCAAAGCTTTGTTTACTTTCCCCAGTGCAACCTTGGAGGTGCTGGTTTTGACAGGGGCGGCTTCCAAATCCTGCAGCTAGAAAATACCCAGCCCTTTGACTGCCCAGGGTAGAGGCCTGAGCTGACTATGCAAGCATCTAGCTGAGCTTTGGGAATTCCGATGCCTGTGAGCAGCCCCAGATGCCTAGTGCTAAAGCTGAGACAATAGACCTCTCATCTTCATAGCTACAAGCTGCTGAAGGAGTGCCTCTGTCTCTTTGCCTGACCTCTAACCCCTATTGACTTCTGACCAGACTGAGAGCAGGTCCCAAGCATTTTGCAACCACGTTTGCTAGCTTGACTGAATCCATTCCCAGAACCTTTACCTCAATGCTAACAGCTGAGGCTCTGTGAGCAAAACTGCAGACATTGATACATTGTTGTTGGAGGCCAGGAGTGGCTGTCTGTGAACTCTGCCTGGGGGTGAGATATTTTGTTTCCAGCTCTTCCAATTTCACAGAATTCTCTTCTTCCATGACAGGGTCTTATGTAATTTACATGTAATTTCATGTAGCCTAGGTTGGCCACAAAATCACTGTATATTCAGGGATAATGTTAAATTCCTAGTCCTCCTGCCTCTACCTCTGGAGTGCTGGGATCATAGCTGTGCACCATCACTCCTGTAATGAAAGACCCCCCGAAGGCAGTCTTCCCTCAGGAGCGACCCTTGCCCAAGGAACACACCGAAACCACGAATCAGATGCAAACAGCAAGAGGCTTTATTCCGGAACACGGGTACCCGGGGCGACACAGTCTCTCAAGAAGCTCAAGGGACTGGCGCGCCCACGGGCTGGAGCAGAGGGTTTTTATAGGGTTGGGCACGGGTACAGAAGCAAGAAGCCTGGTTACAGGGTTTTGATTGGATGATGCAAATGAGGCCAGTTCTGATTGGATGATTCGAATCAGGCCAGGTTCAAACCCAGGTCAGCTCGTGGTTTCTCCCCGAGCTCGCCCACGCCTAGCTTCTGTCTAGGGTACAGGGTGTTTTCCCGACCTTTTTCTGACCTTTTAGTTCCTCGCTCTGGGGCCAGGTGGCTAACTGAGCTCCTCAGTACCTCTCAGGCTTTATTCAAAAACAGCCGAGCTAAGCTATGTTAGGCGGGGAGGCTGGGTGTCTTTCAGTATATGTTATGTTGGGTTTAATTCAGGGATTCATGCACAACAAGCAAGCACTCTACCAACAAACAGGCATCCCTAGCAGTCTTACTGTGCTCTGGAAACTCTAAGTGACTGTGTGGCCTTGACAGTGAGCTAGTTTGCAGAAACTCAAAATTCACATTTTGAAGTACTGGTAGTAACTCTTGGGTTCTGAAAGTTATACCTGCTGTCTTGGTTAGGGTTTCTATTGCTATGAAGAGACACCATGACCACAGCAACTCTTTTTTTTTTTTTTTTTTTTTTTTTGATTTTTCGAGACAGGGTTTCTCTGTGTAGCTTTGCACCTTTCCTAGATCTCGCTCTACAGACAAGGCTGGCCTTGAACTCACAAAGATCTGCCTGCCTCTGCTTCCCAAGTGCTGGGATTAAAGGTGTGGGCCACCACTGCCCGGCCACAGCAACTCTTATAAAGTAATACATTTAATTCATGCTGGCTTACAGTTTCAGACATTTAGTCCATTATCATCATAGCAAGAAGTATAGTGGCATACAGGCAGATGTGCTGGAGAGGTAGCAGAGAGTTCTACATCTCGATCCACAGGCCACAGGAAGAGACAGTGAGCCACAATGGGCCTAGCTTGAGCATCTGAAACCTCAAAGCTCACCCCTAGGGACACACTTCCTCCAACAAGACCACACCTACTCCAATAAGGCCACATCTCCTAATAGTTCACTCCCTATAGGGGCCATTTTCTTTCAAACCCCTCACCTGCTTTGTTTAATTTCTGTCTCCAGGTCATTGACTTAAAGTACTTTTCTCTCTTCCACAGAAAAGAGTGACATGAAATGCTTTAAAGACTTGATATCTCCATACAATTAGAGGACATATTTCTTATGGGTATATGTTTACTTTATATTAAAGTTTTAATACCATCCTTTTATTTTAAAGACACTAACTTAAAGCACTTATTAATTACTTAGTATCTTCAAATTTTTATTTTGTCTTTTTTTTGAATTAGTTCTTTGAGAGTTTCAAGTTTCTTACAGTATGTTGTGATCATTTTCTCCCCCACAACACTTTCCACACCCATCTCCCACTTCCCTATCCACCCAATTTTGTGTTCTTTAAAAATGCCTTTCAAGACCAAGTTGTAGTACCCAAAATATTATTGGATGTGTGATCTTCCACTGGATAGTGATCAACATGTAGGAGGTCACTCTTTGAGAAAACTGACTTTTTCTATGGCCTCATATTTAGGGATGGAATTGTGTACCCATCTCCTGTCTTCAAGCTGGGATTTGGTGTGGACTGGGCTTGCATGGGTTCTGTGCAGTTCTTTCAAATCTTCTTAAGGTTTCTCACACCCTGACAAAGACAGGAAGGAGGTTCTGTCTTTTTTATTTTATGCCTTCCAAAGGTACTTTTCAAGCTGTTTTATGTTTTGAGGTACTGAAATTCTATACCACTAAGGTCATATTTTTCAGTCAAGTGGGCATACAACAGTTTCCAAAGTCAAGCATACAGAATCCACCCTAGACCTGACGTGGCCCGTGCGAAAGCACAACTCTAACCAGCTAAGCTGTTTCCCCAACAGATCTGTAACTGAGATAAGCGCTGTAATGCGTTTTAGACCACGTTTTCCAAGCACGCGTTATTCGGGTAATACTTAATTTCCATGTACCTACCAATGTTTTAAGTATTTGTTGAAAATGGTATATTTTATGATTTTGAATGCTGATACCTACCAATTTGGGGCTGTCTATTACATTCTCCTTTGTTTCTGAGCCTCGTTTTGTTCTTCAGCAAAATAGTATCTCTAATATGCATCAAGGAAAAAATTTTGAAAATAAAATTATGTAGTGTGTGCAAATAATCTAGCTAGTGAGGAGTTTTAGGGGAGTTTCATGGCCCAGTGATTCCCCAGTTTCCATCATCTATGGAAACACCATCACTTTTAAATTCCACCAATGGTTCGGATTACACCATAGAAAACTCTGCTGTTCAGAGTAGAGGTATGGAATTTCTTTATTTAGAAAAATCTTCAAATTTCTAAACTGAGATGTATTTTACTTCTGGCTGGTTTCCTTTTCCTGGTAAAAATGGTTTCCATGGTCTGCTGTGTCAATTTTTCTCAGTTGTATAATATATACCCCCTTTTAATGGAAAACGTTCAACAGGGGTGCACCTTAAGGCACAATGCATAATTCACAAAGTGTTCTTTCCATCTGGAACATGTTCTGCACTCTTTACTTAATTTTAGTGAAGACTAATTAGATTAGCATTTATCTAATTAAAATGCTCTTAGTTGCAAAACAAAACCAACAGAAGCAAGAATGACTCTAACTTGTGGGAAGAATAGCCCTGTTCAATTTAACAGCACCATTGAGCTTCCCCTTGCGATTCTTAGTTCAGTCCCAGGCTTGAGACACATTTGTAGACTTTGATACAGGAAATGGCCTGCTGCAGTTCTGGTGAAAATACATCCTACTTAGAGTTTGGGTGGAAAATCAGAAATAATGCTTCCAGTAGTACAGAAGAGGTGAGCAGAAGTATTGGACAATAAAGAATCTTAACTGGTACAAGTGCGAACAAGTGAGTATTTATGTAGAAAACTAAAATCATCCTTTTAGGAAGAATGAATGAAAGGAAAAGACCAAGAGAAGATGGATGTTGGATAATGTTGTGATTCTGGCAATGAAATTACTTAGGAGTGGGCAAATGCTGTGGGATGGTCTGTATGTCAAGTATGTTGCTGATTGGTCAGTAAATAAATCACTGATTGGCCATTGGCTAGGCAGGAAGTATAGGCGGGACAAGGAGAAGAATTCTGGGAAGTGGAAGGCTGAGAGAGAGACTGCCTGGAGCCGCCGCCAGGAGAAGGAAGATGTAAGGTACCAGTAAGCCATGAGCCATGTGGCAAAGTAAAGATTAATAGAAATGGGCTAAATATAAGAGTAAGAGCTAGACAATAACAGGCCTGAGCTAATGGCCAAGCAGTTTAAATAATGTAAGAGTTTGTGTGTTTATTTTATAAGTGGGCTCTGGAACTGGCGGGACTTGGTGGCGGGAGCTGGAGAGAAATTCTCCAGCAACAGCAAATGTGTGAGGAACAGGGGGGAAAATCAGGAGGAAGTGTCAAGGAAAACAATGGGCATCAGTGAGAAATTGTGTCACAAGAACAGCAGCTGTATGCCATGGGGGGCCCTTTAAATATGACCTGTGTTCTTGATTTTTACCCCAAAGCCTTTTGTCATTCTGGGGTTGACTGTGAAGGAAGAAATGTTGATCAAATGATTCCATGGGAGGCTCTTACATTATGTGAGATGGCCAACAGTGCTGATCTAGATTAGGAAGGGAGAATACAACTGAAAATTATCTGCGGACATGGGACTAAGTGGGGTCGAAGGCAAAGAGAAGAGGTTTGTGGGCTTCCTGGAAAAGGGCATAAAAGGCACCGACTGGTTCATCAACATCAAAATCCAGACGGAGCCCCCAAGATACCAGTTAAATGAGTCTCATTGCTGCTTTCCCATAATCCTCGCTGTTTTCATCCTCTGTCATGGGCTTCATCTTTCACAGTAGTGGGATGACTACAGAAGCCACGAGGGTTCCACCTGCCCATCATACTATTCAGAAGGGAGAAGTGTTCATCAAACTCATCAAATTAAAATCATAAATCTCTCTTAGATCCAATTAGATCATACATCTCCACCTGAGCCCTGCACAAGGGGCCGTGGAAGGCCATGTGCTGAGAGCTTTTATAGAGGCTCCACTATTGTACACCAGAATCTAATTGAACCTCAAAATTATTTTTTCTCATAAGCTATCAGAGATTTAAGTTCCCTAAATACTATTTTATTCAGTGTAGCAGTTTGATTTGTGAGCAAGTTATGTGTGAAGTGTGGCATACATACGTTCACATGTGTGATATATGTACACATGTACTCGGAGGGGGTATGTGTGCCTGTGCACAACTTAGAGGCCAGAGGAGGACATCAGGTGTATTATTTCCTGGCTGTAGGTTTCTCATTGAACATTGGGTAAGGCTAGACAGCTGATCTTCCCTTCTCTGTCTGTTCCTGATAGCACTGGGGTATCAGGTATTCATGACCACATCCAGTAGTCTGTACCTTCTACAGTTTGATTTTGAACTGTAAATGAGAGGAGAGGCTGTGATAAATACTATTTTTGTATCCACACAAATGGATCCCTTTCTGAAAACATATTAGCTTTTGAATGAGTGTTCTAATCTCCTGAGAATAAATATTCTTATCTGTGTAGTACTCCATTCTTTTCATTTGGAAATATTTGATTTTATGATGAATAAAATGTGAACATTCCAATGATAACTTCTGAAGAAAACCTAGGAAACTTTTGGAAACCTGGGAAACTTCTGGAAAACCTAGGAATCTTATTCCCGAATGTTTGCCTGACTGGTCTGAAAAGTTTGTCCACACGGGAAACTGCACCAACATTTATGGTCATCCAAACTAAAGTCAAGCAAGATGTCACTCAAACCCTGAATGGGGAAGAGTGGTGAGGTGGCTCATGGGTAAGACTCTCTGTACTGAGTTCAAATCCCAGCATAAATGTAGAAGTTGAGTGTGCCTGTAACTTCAGCATTGGGAGACAGAGGGCAGATGAATCCCAAGAGATCTACTGGCCACCCAGCCTGGCCAAACTGGAGAGGGTCCAGCTCAGTGAGAGACCCTATTTCAAGGCAACTAGGCAGATTGATGGAGGGAGACACCCAATGTCCAGTATGGCCAATCATCACTGCATACACACTCACATGCATACAACACACATACACACTCACACACACAGAAGAATAATCTAGAGAATAATCGAGGAAGACATTCTATATTGATCTCCTTCCTCCAGAAAAAGCAGAGGTCCTCAGAAAGAGAGACTTGAGGACTAGTATAGAAAATATGTGTAAGTCTGGGACACCTTATAGTGACAGAAGAAAAGCGGCCAACAGGCCAGTGCACAGAACCCAGAAGCACTGTCTAATCATGAGCACAAATGTTTATCGGGAAGTGAGGGCTCTCCTCAGAATATCTGGTCAGTGCTCCTCAAATGTGTGACAGCCATAGGAAACAAAGGAGATCTAAGAAGTTTCTACATCTGTGAGGAGTCTAAGGTATATGGTGACAGCATCAAAGGTGGTGTGACCTTGACACGTTACAAAGGTATCAGCTGACAACCAAATTCAGAGTATCTTGACTGTAGGTAATTGAAGAGAATCAGTATTATTTTTCTGGTTGTTTGGAGTGTGTCATGAGGTGGAACATCTCTGTACTGTCTTTGCAAATTTTAAAAATGAATCCAGAGCTGTTCTAAAATAAAGAAGTATAATTAAAAATAATTTAAATCTCCATCCCTCAAAGAAACATTCAAAACATTACTGACCTTTAAAATATGGATTGGGCACCCTAAGTCAGCTCTCATAATAATAGCATATATGTTACAGATTGAGGTTAAAGAGAGCACTGTATGTGGCAGTCATCCTTACAACCCAGAGTGGTGCCCAAGGAGCCCAGGACAGACTGAGCTGAGTGGTGGAGGCCATGACAACTTTGGAATGGGACCATGTCCACACGGTCTTTTCTATCTTTTTATATTCTCCCTGAGAATATGCCTGACTGGAAATTCCAAGACAAAATTACACTAAAAAAACAAATCACACTCCTGATATGTTGGAATGATAGAGTGACTGTATGACAGGAAGCAAGCATCATCAAAAACATAGTGAAGCTTGTATTAATGATCAAAAACCAAGCTCTACCGATAACATGCTTTCCTTCACTCCTATAGATAGACCAGAAGAGCCCCTGAGCGCCCTAAGTAATTGAGGGTTCCAAAGCCAGCAGCCCAAATGGAAGCTGGCCGTGTGTTTGTGCAGGTGGTTTGCCAGTGGGAGTCTGAATTCTCTCTGCTTGGTCCACATCAATTCTCCTGAAACTCTGCCTGTTTGGAAGCTGCCAGCTTTTGTAACAACAGAGGACTCTTTCTAAAAAGTGCTGACACACAATTTATCAAATTATCCTGACTGAAATTCTACTTCCAAATAAAAGAGTCCAGAGTGAAGGAAAATATTTATATAATTAAATATTGAGTTGGTTGTACAGGTCTCCCATATTTAAACATCTGAAATGTGTCAGCTAAGCTTTTTTAGTGGCAACCTACCTGCAAACAGTGTTTCTGAGACACTTTTGTTTCTTTGTATGGTCAAACTGTAAATAGCCCAGACTTCTAGATAAAGAATTGTTATGTGTATTGTCTTTTGCCGTAGCTTTGGAAATTCTTGATTCTTTTGAATATTGAATTCAAACCAAGGAAGTTTATTTTTGCCAGCTATGTTTCTCAATTATTTGTTTTAAACAATTATTGTGAAGTTAGATCATAGGAGTACAGAGTCCATGTAGAAAGAGGTGGCTAAGGGGTGCTACCGAATGCTTCTTAAGTGGAGGCTCTGCAGTCTTGGGCTCTGTACATCAAGTTGATGAGGGAAGACAGGAAAGGAGGGAGGGGTGGAGGGAAGATGGGAGCAGGAAAGAGAAGGGAAGGGAAGGAGGGGAGGGGGTAGGGGCGAGGCACACACAGGGAAATTGGCAGATGTCTGTCTCTGCCTTTCTGAGTGGCTCTGTCAGGCATGACTAGTTGAGTACCTGCGTCAACATCCTAGCTCATCATCAATCATGTTTATGATAATTACAATCATTAACTACTTTGAATCTGATTATTTTTTGATACTATTGAGTTAATGATAATAATTAAATATGTATTTTCAAATATTGAAAATATTCTGGGTACAAGAAGTTGAAATTTTTAATGTATGTTTTGTATATTGAAGTTTAAAAGTCACTTCAAATAAAATCATGTAACTTCTTTATATTAAAAAAGAGTCATAATTAGTGGTGGTTATGATAAGCAGTTTCTTTCAAAATTTAAGTACTGTAAAAGAGAAATACAGTCTTTAATTCTGTTCTTTTAAAATAATTTGTTTAATTAGCAGTATATTCAGAAAAGTAACATTTAAAATTTTGCTTTGAATATATTATTTTAATGTACTTTTGTTTTCAGTGTTTCAAGAATGAATCAAAACTATTTAGCTATTTATAGATGATTTGAAATCAAAATAACAGTCTTAATGTGTGAAAAAACATAAAGAGGAAAAATCCAAAATTACGGATGACAAATGTTGATTTTTCAAGACTATTACACATCTTGCATCTGTCTGAATATGTGGTTTGGGGCTGGGTAACCAGCACTCACTGCTGTTCTAGGCACTGTGCATTTGATAGGTCAACAATCCTTAAACCTTCCCATTTCACAAGTGGCGTTAATGAAAGTTGTTTGGGCATGAGGTTCACCCAGAACAGCCAGAAGCACTATATGCTTATTCTCTTTCAACAGCTATGTTCCTAGGAACTCATGATCAACACAGATGGACCAGCGCATACTTTTAATAAATGGCAAGAATAAGTAAGTCAGAGTATGCAAGAATCCCATAGTTGAAATATTTACGTTTTAAAGTAATGGTTCCATTGGTTAGCAGTTAAAGGTAGGAAGAAGGGTGATTAGCCAATAAAGCATAAAAAGAATCAGATCAGAGTTCAGAGGCAAGTGAAGATGGTAAATACTCTAATCGTCAGAGCATCCAAGCATCTGTGAGGAGGACAGAGCTCTGGAGCTCAGAATTAATTATTGAAATGAACTGTTAGCCAAAGGTCAGTCAGAGTGGACTCTTAGGAGTTTCTTCTTCCTTCTAAGGCTCCTGGTTTTGAACCACTAGGAAGAAAAGAAAAAAACAAACAAATGGGCACCAAGAGCTTTGGGTGCCAGGCATACCTTCTGCTGGGGGAGAGGGGTGGCTCTCAGTCAGTGAAGTGATGTGGCTGTGAGCCCAGACAGTCTTATCCTGAAGTATTGCAAGCCCAATGGACCTCCATGACAGTGTCATCCACACGGGGGTTTCCTGAGCAGGAAGAGCTCAGGAACAGACATTTCTTGGGTCTCAGAGGCTGTAAAATACTGATGTTTGAACTGACAGTTGAGGGGATCTGAAGGGAATTGGTAAGGTCTGGGGCTGTGCCAGTTCAAAACGGTGGAAGCTGGACAGACTGCCTACTGTGAGAGCCTCCTGAAAGTGCCTGCTCTAGTCATTGTAATTTAATGAATCAAGCTTGGATTGCAGAATCAATCTCTTTAGTGTATTTAATACACTGGGCCCCTTAGAAACAGACAAGCAACACCATGAGTCGGGAACGGCTGGGCCCAGACTTGCGAACAGGCAAGTCTACCAAGATCCCGAGACTCTCTCTAAGAGGCCCTAAAGAAGGTGGCCTGCCGGAAATTCCTAACCGATCTCGTTCTTCGTGGCTGCAGCCAAGCCCGATTATTTTTCCAATTGGAGCTGTGAAACGGACACTCTGTGTGGATAGAAAAACTAAACAACACTGTCAGTCTCAGCCCACTGTCATTGAAAACTCATCTTCATAGCTCATCACACTCAGTGGTGAAGCTTTTTAGTAAAATTACTGTTCTATTCACTCATAGAAGGAGAAAATAAGACTCCCACGGGAGTCCTGTGATTTTTATCTCTTCCCGTCTTGAATATATTCCCGTTTCCACTACATCACACTCTGGAAGGAAGCAGGAGCTGAGGCAGAGTGCAGTCGGTGGGTTCTCTTGTGACCTGAGTGCTACGTGCACGGGTGTGTCCAGGTGTGAACATCCATCAAGCGAACACTGGACGGAAGAAATGCACTTTCCTGTCTGCTAACTAAACTTCACAAGAAGTTAGCAAGCGTTTCGCTAAGGCTTGGAAAAAGACTAACTTGTTGATTGGTGTTGGTTTCTCCAATTCATGTATTTAATAAGCTTCCTAGACAAGTCTGGTTCAAATGTGATATCTCTTTCCTTCAAAGAAAGCCTGGAACTGTTTGGGGGTGCCACCAAATAATAGGTTCTCAGTTATTTAGAAGTCCATAACAAAGGTTAGGAGAATTGAATGTGGTGTCGCACCCCCAAACAAGCTATTTTATGTGTGAGGAATCTGATAAAGCATAGATAAACAAAATTCACAAATCAAGTTAACATTCTTAGAATTCCTTTGGCCTGGAAAAACTGTACCTAGAGGTGACAGATGAATTATTCAAAGAAGTATTTTCAAGAGTTGGTTGACCTTGCAGATGCAGGCTTGCTTGTGGGGAGGGGTCGGGAAGCCGGAGTGGGTGGACGCTGTTAATTGAACACACATGCTTTGGAATTCAACCAGAAGAAAAGTGCGTAAGAGTGTAATGGACAAACAACCCACACACCCACTTCCCTGCCTGGGGCATCTTACAATACTCACAATGTCGCTATTTCCTTTGTAAAAACTAGTGGAGAAACACCTAACTCAACGATGTCATTTGGCCTCAGATATCTGAAACTGTCAATGTGTCCCCTTGGTCTTTTCAAAGCAGCCAGTAAAAAAGACGCTGTGGGTATATGGGAGTGTAAGATTGATTCCCTCACGAAATTAGCATCTCTGCCACAAAATACTTCAAAGTGATTGGCCTTAGCTGCAGACTGAGGCCTGAGTTCAGACTTCAATTGTTAAGAGTTACTTTATTTTTTTCAGTGCTCATATTCTTACTCTGGGCATTTCTGAAAATCTGACAATGATGAACAATGTCACAGAAGTACCCCATTATTGCTTTATGTCACTGTTTAGACATGAGCATGTCTGCTAATGCTAATCCCAGGGAACTGAATCGGATCCAATAGCTGTCAGTTGAGGAAACAGGGAGCCTTCACAGACTCCAGGGGCTTTTCTGGCCAGGATGGCTTGCTTATAGAATTCCTCTTTTAAATGCTTTAGACCAGCAGTTCTCAACCTGTGTTTGCGATACCCACAGGGGTATCATATCAGAAACCCTGAATATTAGATATTTACACATATAAGTTACAGTTATGAAGCAGCAACAAAATAGTTTTGTGCTTAGTGGCCACCCAAATGTGAGGAACTACATTAAAGGCTCACAGCATTAGGATGGTTGAGAAGCACTGCTTCAGACCAACCTACTGGTTCTCTAAGGTGGTGACTTTGTCCCCTTAGAGCCAGTGCCTGGATACATTTTGTTTCTCACAGTATTGAGGGAAAAGTATGGCTGAACAATTGTGGCATAGAACCAATACCTTTTGCACAAACAGACTGACCTAAACTGTTCAAGGATCTGGAGTTACACAGCCCAGGTCAAGTCTGAGGACTTCAAATTCAGGGCTCCCATTTCTAAGAGATTCCAATTTATAATTATACAAAATAAATATATAAGTATTATGTATATGTATGTGAATGAAACATATGTGTACATATATATATATGAAACAACATGTATTGTATATAAATTTTACTTAGAGACATTTACTTGTTAGTCAGAAATTTAAAAAAATATTTCCATCAATTCTTTGGGTATTCCATACAATGTATTTTGATTGCATTCACCCAGGTTCCTCCCTGTAACTAATGTCCCATTTTATTCTAATAACCTGTATACTCCTGAAGTGGGGCCATCCCCTGGAGCACAGTCTACCTCTTACTAGGAGCCATACCCTTAAAGAAAACTATTCTCCCTCCTCAAGAAGTCATCAACTTTCCACATCTCTCAGTTATGGGTGGGGACTCATAAACCCCTTTCTAGTTGATGCTAGAATGCTGACTGACTTGATGTTGTGTAGGTTTTGTGCAGGGAGCCACAGCTGTTGTGAGTTCATGAGTGTATAATCCTGTCTTGTACAAATGACACTTTCCACTACTGTCTCCCAACCTCTGGATCTTACAGTCTTCCCATCCCCTCTACCTGGATGATCCCTGAGCCTTGGAGAGGGATGATAGAGATGTTTCATTTGTGGCTGATCACTCCATCGACCTTTACTCTCGGAACTTTGACTGGTTGTGAGTTTCTGCATTAACAACTGTTCACTGCACAAAGAAACTTCTCAGATGAGGTCTGAGAGCTTCACTTATCTGAGCTTATATCCTGAACAATAAAAACACTGTAGGAAGTATACCATATCTGTCTTCAAGTTATGCTGCAGAGCCATAGTAGTGGAAACAGCATGGTACTGTCCAAAAACAGACACATTGATCAACAGAATAAAACCAAAGACCCAGATGTTAAGTCCACACACCTACACCCACCTAATATTTGACAAAGATGCTAAAAACATACATTGGAGAAAAGACAGCATCTTTAACAAAAAGTGTTGATAAACTGAATGTCTGTCGACATGTAGAAGAATGAAACCATCCCTCTCTCTCACTCTGCACACAAACCAATGCTATGCTTTCTGAGTTTGTCTATGTGGTCCATGATAAGCCAGTAACACACAGCCTTAGCAGGTCGCATGCACTTGTCCTCCTGCAGTGAGACTTCTCACCTGCAAGAGGTGATTGTGAGCCCAGGTCACCATGTTTTCCTGGCCTTGCCCCATCTCAGCAGGGCTCTGCTTCAGGTTTTTCCATTGTGTTCATATTGAAAACTGGAGAAAGAAGCAAGAGACTGACCCAGGCTGTTTGCTCTCCAAGTAAAGCTTTCTCAGAATAAATTCTTTGAGAGGCCCACTAACCAATGCCCACCTTCAGCTGTTTGGACAGAAGCTGTGAGTAGCCACTCAACTCAAAGAGACACAAAGAAGTTTTTGTTTCATTATTTTTTTTTCTGCAAAGCACATCATGTTGCCCAAAATTTAGTTTTCATTAGAAAGTAGGAGGAAGTAAACATTGAATAAGAAGGTGGAAGTCTCTGGCACGAGGGTTAGGAAGAAAACTCTTAGTAGCTCTGAGATGAATTAATAAGGAGTGGGCATGCTTCTCTGAGGAAATAACATCTGAAAGCACATGAGAAATGGCCTGCTGTTACTGATGGGGAAAGGAGTCTATAGCCTACAGGAGGCCACGCCTTCTGAAGAGATAACTCTCCATTTTCACCTCTGCCTATGGCCTCAAATGATTGGAAAGTGTCTGATTTTTTTGTTTGTCCCTCAGTGTCTGTGACACAAAAGAAATTGCGTGTGTCCTTGTGTGTACATGTACATACATTATGTGTGCTCGTTGGGGGCAGAGGTCAACATCAGATGTCTTCTTGAATTTCCACCTTTCTTTTGGGAGACAAAATCTCTCCATGAACCTGGAGCTCACAGATCCAGTAAAGCTGGCTCTTCAGTGATTTCCAGGCATGCCCCTGTCTCTACTCCCCTCTAGCCTCGGGGTTAGTTACACATGCCACCACACCTAGCTTTTGAAGTAGATGCCAGGGATTAGCACTTTATAGACAGAGCCACCTCCCTGCTGCAAATACAAGCAAGGTTTAGAGTCGGTTTTGTCTCTCCTTTCATTTAACGTTCGAAGGCAAGGTCATCTCTTAATTCCAGATGCCTCTTGAGCTACCCTAAAAGGCTGAGACCAAGTTCCTTCCTAGTTGCCACTGAAGGAAACTAGAAGTCCAGCCTTGGGGATTAGTTCACAGTTGAAGAAAATGCCAATACCAGAGGCTTACAGAGTAAATTTCCCATCCTTCTAAATAAACCTAGTTTGAGATAGCCCATTGAACCCTCCTTCTCTGTCCCTAAGCCCACGCATCTGATTTATTTTTCTAAATAACAGATGACCCACCAGCCTCAGCAGGAGTTTGACCTTAGCTGGACATGAACAGCAGAGTGCATAGTCCTGCTTTGTCTCGGGTATAGCTTCAAGGGATTACAAAGAACTCACACTTTCTTCTCTTCTATTTTACAGAAGAAGTGGAGAAGGAAGAGGCTGAAATAGCTGTGGTTTCCAGCCACAGAGCCTGCACTCAGCCTGCTGATTCTTCTGCATGTATTCTCAGGGACTGCTTGGGTAGCGGCTTGAGCACCTAGTGAAGACCAGTTCCCTTCCGCTAGTGCATGGACCTGTGACGGACAAATGGTTGAGATTCAGACAAGTGTGAGCAAGCAATCCCAGTTATGACTAAACATATAATAGGGAGAAATATAGTGATTTGAAATTAAATAAAATAATCTCAAGATGTTCAGATTATCTAGCAACAGAGTAAGGGGTGGGCCACAGAGAGCTAAGAGAAATCAGAAATATCTCAAAGCGTCAAAGTGTCTCAAAGTATCAAAATATCTGAAAGTCGGACTGTCCTTTCCAGAATCAGCTCCTGGGAAAAGACTGGAAAAGAGCATTCCTTCCTCCCATGTGCACCCTAGAGAATGCTGATTTGAGAATGATCAAGATCCATATTTCTCTGGTTCTCTCCATGTTATTTGTCTGGTTCTCACTATACAATATAATCTTCTCTAGTGCTAAAACTCTATTGGGGAGCTGGGTGTGATGGTACATAGCTGTAATCCCAGTACAGGTTGACATTGGAGGAATACATGTTTAAGGCCAGTCTGGGCCATTGTCCTGCCTCCCTCAAAGCAAATATATAAATAATATTAAATAAAGAATGAAAAGAAAAACACAGTAGTGTTTGGGCAGACTTTGGTAATGTTTGGAAGATTTTGAGTCTTTTTTTTTGTTAGAAAACCTTCTTTAGTTGAATGTGTTCAGTGACATACTTGTACTTCCCTCCCCGTGCCACCTGCTGTGAATACTGTGTGGTGTGTATTCCCCACTACTGATCTGGAAATGTGGGATGAATGTGAACTGAAGCTGATGGACTGTGAACACAGACTGAGCTTGTTGTGTGCTTTGCAGGAGAACTTGGAGGCAGAGTTCACCAATGAGCTCAGGGGTCTCAGAGAAGGGTGGGAGTTCTCATGTCTGTTAGCTGCTCATAAGAATGCCATTTGCTGCAGTTAGTTCTGTGTCCTGTGCTGGGATGTCTTTTTATAAGAGTTGTCATTGTTGGAAATTCTTAAATAAAACTGATTTAAAATTTTAAAAAGTAGCAATGATAACCACCATCACTAAAAACTGTGTTAAGAATATTTCACTGCAGCTGGAGAGGTGGCTCAGTAGTAAAGAGCATTGGCTGCTCTTCCCGGAGGAGCTGAGTTCAGTTCCCAGCACCCACATGGTGGCTCACAAATAGCTACGACTCCAGCCCCAGGAGATCTGACACCCCTCCTGGTCTCCTTGGGCACCTGCATACAAGTGGTCTACATAAACTCTTGTAGGTACATGCACACAAGCATGTAAATAAAAATATTTACATCTTTAAAAATACAGGGTCTTTTCTTATTTGTGTGACATCATCACAATAACTCTAGAAGAAAACATGGAAGGAGCACGCAATATTAAGGATTGGAAGTGGTTAACAGATATGTAGGACTACATAGCTGCGTGATCTGCACATTACTCAGAGAGTTTATAACAAATGACCATTTACTTTGTGGTTACTTCATCAAGAGACTGATTCATTTTACTGTTCATTAAGTCTGGGCTCTGCTATTTTCATTAACACCATAGAGGAAGTCCGTGCCTCAAGAAACTGTTCATGCCTCATATAGACATTTGAGATCCCACCGTGATCACATGGACAGGCTCAGGTTGCCTGCTCAAAGATTAAAAATTCCATGAGCCTACGGTTCAGTCAGTAGCCACCAGTTAAAAGGTTTTCAGAGATGATGCCTACCAGGGACTTAAAATGACAGAGATCATTGTCTGCAACTGTCTCTGGTTGACCCAGAGATTCTGGAACAAAAATAAACGATTACGGTTTCAAGGCAGTGTATCCAGTTATTTCTTGTATTGCGTAGAATGTACAAAAGTGGTAGACAAAGGTAGAAGAAGATTGACCTAAACTACCAGGTTCTGGGTTGGAAGAAAAGCAGTGGACAGGTGACAGCAGTGCTGCTGTTGGCAAGCATTTGGCCAGAGAAAGTTCCTGGGGCTGGGAGGACATTCTGGCATTAGAGAGTAAGAGCTGGGGTGTGCCCAGTGGTGTGCTCCTAATACATTTTGGAAACTGCCAAAATGGACTCTGGCCAAGAAGCTAAACATGTCAGCACTTTTCCTTTAGCTGCATATAAAGTTTCAGTGGGCCAAAATGACCCAGAGAAGGAGTAAGCATGGCCTATCTGTAAAGGGCCATTTCTTAATGTATTTCATCCCGTGACAACCAGTCTCTGGGCCTCTTCTATGTATCTCTACTATGAACACAGCCAAGATGAAACCCAGGCAGTGTGGCTGGACTTACATTAGGGATACTAAAATTTATAGATAGCACACTTTACATGTGTGAGAGTGTATTATTCTCCCTTTGATTTTTATAAGCATTAAGACGTAATCTTAGCTCACAGCCTGTTTGAAAATACATAGTTGGCTGGGTTTATCCAACAATCCACAGTTTTCCTAAATCTGAATTAAAGAGAGTGACTAGTTTTCAAAGATAATGTCTTCTAGGGATTTGAAATTACCATCTGTTTTTTTTTAGTCAGCAAGAGTCTCAGGATATACTGTTGTTAGGATAAAATCCAATGGCATGTAAATTCCTGAGGTTCACTTTCATGTAATAATTGGGCTCTTCAGAAACTCCAGGCTTTTGCCTCCCAGCCACCCAAAAGACCAATGCAGCAGTGGGCAAGAGTCATGTACGGCTTCCAAGTAGCTGTAGATTTGGCCTTTACAACCAAGATGAGTTTGATTCATAAAAAGCCAACAGAATATTTAAAGTGAATTGCAGTTTGAAAAAAACTTCAGTTTGAATCCAGTCCAGCCAGCAGGAGAACAAACCTAAACTAAAACTAGTGTGCCTATACCAACACCCAGCAAAGCCAAGAAGAGCCCTCAGCATGATTGGCACACAGGAACTGGGGCAGTCATCCTTACAAGCCCAAATGGTTCCAAAGGAGCCTAGAACAGGCTGAGCTGAGCAGACTGATGTCCAATGCACACCTGCTTTCAGGCAACTATATTTGTAATGGTATCTTGTATAGAAGCAGCTGGTGAATATGGAATATTTTAGTAGCTGTCTGCATTAGCATATTGAGTAGGAGAGCTTGCTTTAGAACATTCCTAAGGTTACAATGTTCTTTTTTTTCATTTTAAGGTTTAATTATTATTGACTGTTTCCAAAAAAAAATTTTTTAATTATTTTACATACCAATCACAGTTTCCCCCTCCTTCTCTTCTCTTGTTCCCTCCCCCCACCTCCTTTGTAACCCCAACTCCCCATCCACTCTTCAGAAAATGTAAGGCCTCACATAGAGTCAACAATGCATGACATATCAAGTTGAGGTAGGACGAAGCTCCTCCCCTCTGCATCGTCTGTGCAAGGCATTCTACTATAGGGAGTAGTTTCCAAAGAGCCAGCTCATGTATCAGGGACAGATCCTGGTCTCACTGCTAGGGGCCTCACAAAGAGACCAAGCTACACAACTGTCATCCACATGCAGAGGGCCTAGGTTGGTTCCATGCAGGCTCTCTAGCTGTCATTTAGAGTCCATGAGCTCCCATAAGCTTGGGTCAGCTGTTTCTGTGGGTTTCCCAGTCATGATCTTGACCCACGCTGGCTCATACAATTCTTCTTCTCTTCAACAGGATTCCTGGAGCTAGATCCAGTGCTTGGGTGTAGATCTCTGCATCAGCTTCCATCAGTTATTGGATGAAGGTTCTATGATAACAGTTAAGGTAGTCACCAATTTGATTACAAGAGAAGGCCAATTCAGGCATCCTTTCCATTATTGCTAGGAGTCTTAGCTGGAGTCATCCTTGTGAATTCCTGGGATTTTCTCTGGCACCAGGTTTCTCCCTAACCCATAATGGCCCCCTCTAGCAAGATGTCTCTTTCATTGCTCTCCCTCTCCATCCCTCCCCCAACTCAATTATCTTGATCCCTCATATTCCCATCTTGCATCCCCTTCCCTCTATTTTCTCCCCCTGTCCCCAGTTTACCCAGGAGGTCTTATCTATTTACCATTTCCAGGGCAATCCATGTATCCCTCTTAGGGTCCTCCTTGTTACCGAGTTTCTGTAGGGCTGTGGATTGTAGCTTGGCTATGCTGTGGGATTTTCTGTATGGCAAATGTGTTGCTCTGATTGGTCAATAAATAAAACACTGATTGGCCATTGGCTAGGCAGAAGGTATAGGTGGGACAAGGAGGAGAATAAAGCTGGGAAGTGGAAGGCTGAGTCAGAGACACTGCCAGCCGCCACGATGACAAACAGCATGTGAAGATGTCTATAAGCCACGAGCCATGTGGCAAGGTATAGATTTATAGATTAATTTAAGCTATAAGAACAGTTAGCAAGAATCCTGCCACGGCCATACAGTTTGTAACCAATATAAGTCTCTGTGTTTCCTTGGTTAGGTCTGAGTGGCTGTGGGACTGGCAGGTGAGACAGATTTGTCCTGAGTGTGGGCCAGGCAGGAAAACTCTAGCTACATGGTTATCCTTTGCTTTACTTCTAATATTCACTTATAAGTGAGTACATACCATATTTGTCTTTTTGGGTCTGGGTTACCTCACTTAAGATGATTTTTTTCTAGTTCCACCCATTTGCCTGCAAATTTCATGATGTCATATTTTTTAAAATCGCTGAGTAACTGCATTGTGTAAATGAACCACATTTTCTTTAACCATTTTTCAGTTGAGGGGCATCTAGGTTGTGGCTATTATGAATAATGCTGCTCTGAACATAGTTGAGCATGTGTCCTTGTGGTATGATTGAGCTTCCTTTGGGTATATGCCCAAGAGTGGTAGTCCTAGATCTTGAGGTAGAGTGATTCCCAATTTTCTGAGAAACTATCATACAGAATTCCAAAGTGGCTGTACAAGTTTGCACTCCCACCAGCAGTGGAGGAGTGTTCCCCTTACTCCACATCCTTTCCAACATAAGCTGTCATCAGTGTTTTTGATCTTAGTCATTTGGACAGGTGTAAGATGGTATCTCTGAATCATTTTGATTTGCCTTTCACAGATAACTAAGGATGTTGAACAAATTCCTTAAATGCCTTTCAGCCATTTGAGATTCTTCTGTTGAGAATTCTCTGTTTAGATCTGTACCCCTTTTAGAACTGAAGAATAATGAGAGGCAGCAATTAGAGGTGACATGTAGCACAGAATAATAAGACTCCCTCTGCCCCCTGGATTATTAAAATTAAAGAAATGTTTGGTTTTTCCTAACTCTAGGCAAGGCACCTGCTTCACTGCTTCTCCTCAGCAGAGCTAAGCAAAAGGCAAAGCAGGGGTTTTCTAGGTCACACAGGCTGCAGGGTTGTCTGTAAAGAAGAACACACAGGGTTTTAAATGATTGGTCTCACAGTACCCTTCCAGCCCTGCAGCCATGACCCTTGGTGTTTTCTCACAAAGAGAGCTGAGCTACGACAATCAAAATTTTGACTTGAGTAAGTATCTTTTGTCTTTTAAAAATATGAGCTCCAGCCAATCAGGAATAGCTATGTGTGGTGATATTTTATTTGTGCTTAAACGTGTTTTTATTTGTATGTTAATAAAGTTGCCTGGAGATCAGAGGTCATAGCGAGCCATTAAGCAGAAGTCCGGCACATACGCTTAATCCAATCACATGGCAGGCAGAGTCTCTGTATGGTCAAGACACAGCCAAGTGTGGTGACATGAATCTTTAATCCCAGTACCAACCATAGAGACCTGGAGGTCTGTATAGACAGGCAGTGATAAGGAAGTCATGTGGCTGGGCTTAGAGCCAATGAGAAAGCAGAACAGGAAAGCAATAAAAACACAAGTCAGACATTAGAAGCGCTCTCTGGGGGAAGATACTGCTGGTGGTAAGCTAAAGCTAGGTGGCTCTTGCTCTGATCTCTTTGGCTTTAACTCTGTATTTGCCTCTGTGTTTCTTATTTACTAAAACTGTTTAGAAATTCATTATAGCTATGCAGAGGTGTTATGGAATATTAGTTTAAGATGTGTTACATTTATTTATGCTATGGAATATTTGTTTAATGACACAAAGACACGTTGCATTCTTTTATGTTGCGTTTGTTTAACTTTGTAAAGCTCTGTTTCTTTGCCTGTCAAAAACACCTGATTGGTCTAAAAAAGAACTGAATGGCCAATGGGCCAAAAGCAAGGCAGGAGAAAGGATAGGCAGGGCTGGCAGGCAGAGAGAATAAATAGGAGGAAGAGGAGATGGAGGAGAAGCAGAGGAGGAGAAGGAGAGGAGGACTCCAGGGGTTAGCCACCCAGCCACCCAGGCAACCAGCCAGCCACAGAGTAAGAAGGGAAGAAAAATATAGAATAAAAAAAGCCCAGAGGCAAAACATAGTTAAAGAGAAATGGAATAAGTTATGAAAGCTGGCTAGAAACAAGTCAAGCTAAGACTGGGCATTTATAAGTAAGAACAAGTCTCCATATATTTATTTGGGTAGCAGGCCCCCAAAAGAGTTTTAAAAAACACCAACTACATTGAGGATAGATTATATCATCAAAGGGGCTCATTCCACCATTTTTGGTAAATCCAGTGACTCACCTACCTGCTCCATGGTACGCACTGTGGACTGCAGGAGGCCTGCTCCCTCAGTTTTCCCTCTCTGTTTTGTGTCTCGCCCTGTTCGGCTGAGGAACAGGCTTCCCTGAACTTCTTTTCTAAGTGATGTCCATTCATGAGTTGCTCTTGGCTCAGAAAAACTGTGAAATTTAACTTGTCACAATATTTCCTTTTCTTAGTGCCTCTTCTTTTTGTTTGCATTCCATTTACGTTTGCCCTAAAATGCAATCAAACACACACACTGGAAAGCGAGACAGAAAATGCTTGTCTTTTCATGTTTCAGACTGGATGTGTGGTTACAGGGAAGTCCTTTCATCAGAGGGGATGAACCCAAGGTTCAGTGTGTTTGGTGGCCACAGTTCCCAGAGAGTATGACACACTTACTTTTCATTCACATACCCAAAAGTTCCATTTTTAGACACTAAATTGTAGAGCTAAAAATCTGTGAGTCGATAAAATTGGGAATGGAATCCGAAGTGGTTAATCAAGCAATCCGTGATTGGACTCCGGCCCTACCTTCACACGTTTCATCCCTGGTGAGTGGAAGGGACTTTTGTTCTGTTCGGTCATAATGTACCCAGGGCAGAAATGACAGCTCTACACCTGCGGGACCTTTAACACCACTGTCAGCACCATGAGAGAAGTGTGACTTTTTAAAGACATTTGCTTAGCCTGCGGGTTTCTGTAAAATCTAAACTGTCTCTAAAGTAAGCAGAGCCAATGAAAAGGAGAAGGAATTTGTTTCGAATGACCAAACTGGAAAAAATGACCAGAAAACCCCCCTGGCCATTTTTTAAGCCCACGTTCTCCTAACCATCATTTACGGGCCACTTGAAAGGCTAGTGCAGAGCCCAGAGAGGCGGTAGCTGCATGAACATAGAACACGTGGCAGAGGCATGTAAAGCTGCTGGCAGCTCAGCCCTGACATAAACTCTGCTCCAGCCAGCCTCACTTCCTCTTGTCTCTGACTCACTCATGGTTTTGTGTTCTGCAGATAAAAATGCTGATCCAAAGGGAAACTGGCAACATGGAGATTTCCTGCATTTCAAACTCATGAAACTGGGTGAAAATTTAAAGTGCAAAGCTGAACAGACTGTGTGCTCACCACCCTTATCAAGTATCACAGTTTATTATGGCTTTTGAATGACTTCGTCCTCCATTATGTTTTTAATATGTTACTCTGTAATCCTTGTCACATTATGGAGAATAGCATGCAATAAAGATTTGAAGATGTGTGAACATATCCCAATTTAGAATTTCTAAAAATAAGGAATGATTGGTTAAGATTGGTTATGATTACTCACTTCAAGGCCAGGGGAAGTCTTATCACAACATCTCTTATGTGAATGACACTCAACTACATTAACACCCCTACTCACCGTCGCTAGTAAATGACATTAGAATAAAGGAATGTCATGAACTATTTTGGTGATCAATAACCAAGAAAAAGAGAATTGGTTCCAAGGCTTCCTAATGTCTAACAAGTGAAACAAAAGAAGTTAAGAATATAATTAAACAGAAAATGAAGAATGGATTTCTCTTCCATAAAATGGAGATGGGATAAACACATGTGGATAGAGAGTAGTTCCAGGGATGACTCAACTGCCTTTACTCGAATCTGTTACATGATCCTTTGTTGCAATGTGCCTGGGCCAAGTATTTAAAGGGTCAAGCAACTTTTGGCAGACTAACTTCTTTTTTTTTTAATTAAGAAATTTTTTATTCATTTTACACACCAGTCACAGATCCCCTTCTTCCCTCCTCCTGCCCCTCCAGCCTTCCCCCACCCACCCACTCCCATTCCCTCCTACAAGAAGGTAAGGCCTCTCATGAGGAGTCAGCAGAGCCTGGTCCATCTGGTAGAGGCAGGTCAAAGCCCCCTGGCTCCCACACCTACCTCAAGGCTGTACAAGGTGTCCCATCATAGGTAGTGGGCTCCAAAAAGCCAGCTCATGCACCAGGGATGGATCCTGATCCTACTGCCAGGGGGCCCCTTGAGCAGATCAAGCTACACAACTGTCTCACTTATGCAGAGGGCCTAGTCCAGTCCCGTGGAGGCTCCACAGCTGTTGGTCTAAAGTTCATGAGTTCCCACCAGCTTTGTTTGGTTGTCTCTGTAGGTTTCCCCACCGTGATCTTGATGCGCCTTGTTCATAGAATTTCTCTTCTCTCTCTTCAACTGTACTCCTAGAGCTCAGCCTGGTGTTTGCCTGAGGATCTCTGCATCTGCCTCCATCGGTTACTGGATGAAGGCTCTGTGATGACAGTTAGGGTATTCACTGATCTGATTACTGGGTTAAGCCAGGTCAGGCACCCTCCCCACTATTGCTACAGTCTAAGTTGGGGTCATCCTTGTGGATTCCTGAGAACTTCCCTAGCACCTGGTTTCTCCCTATCCCCATGATGTCTCCTATCATGGTATCTCTTTCATTGCTTTCCCACTCTATCCATGTTCCAGCTCAACCATCCCATTCCCTATGTTCTCATTCCTGCACCCCTTGCCCTCCATTGGCCCCGCTCATCCCCAGTTTACTCATGGAGAACTTATTTATTTCCCCTTCCCAGGGCAATCCATGTGTCCCTCTTTGGGTCCTCCTTGTTAGCTAGCCTCTCTGGAACTGTGGATTGTAGTCTGATTATTCTTTGCTTTAAATCTAGTAGCAGATTAACTTCTATAAATTTCTAATTTTAAATTATATACTATTATGTAGCAATGTGTATTATATGGCAGATAAAGAATTATATGTTGTGGAATATTGGAGATGTGTTACATTCTTTTATGCTGTGGAATATTTATTTAATGATACAAAGATGTGTTGCAGTCTTTATGTTACATATTTTTAACTCTGTGAAGCTGTGTTACTTTGTCTTTTTAAAATACCTGATTTTGGTCTAATAAAGAGATGAACAGCCAATAGCTAGGCAGGAGAGAGGATAGGTAGAGTTGGCAGGTAGAGAGAATAAATAGAAGGAGAAAAAGAGAAAAAAAAGGAGCCAGAAAAAGAGGAGAGGAGGATGCCAGGGGCCAGCCACCTAGCCACACAGCCAGTAACAAAATAAGAAGTAAAAAAAGACACATAGACTGGAAAAAGGGAGAAGCCCAGAGGCAAAAGGTAGATTGAATAATTTAAGTTAAGAAAAGCTGGTTAGAAATAAGCCAAGCTAAGGCGGGGCATTCAAAAGTAAAAATAAGTCTCTGTATATTTATCTGAGACCTGGGTGGCGGGCCCCCAAAAAGCAAAGAATAGAAAAAAAACAACAATAATTGTCAATTTTCTTATCTGTTAAAGCTCTTATATTAATACCCATAGTCTGCCTTTTCACAATTATATTGGGGAAATTTCTGTCTTCAGTATAAAAGCACCTGAAATTCCAGGGTAGTCTAACACTAACTTTTTAAACAAGCAATGCAATATTTTTGAGGAAAGGAACTCTACCTAAAGCAACTATCTGTTGCTAGTTTTTATATATTTATATTCCACAAACATTGGCATGCACCTCAATTTATACTATAAAACCTAAATTCTAAGGACATTTTGAAGTTTTAGGGTAGGTGGCGGTCTCTATGCAAACCACATAGAAGAATTATAAATAAAAAAAAACAAATGATCCTGGTACAGGTGTCTAACCACCTCCAGAGATTGGATGCTGGAAATGACTTTCATATCAATCAGTTTGGAATCTCTTTCTACAAAGAACTGGTGAAGCTGACACCTGGGAGAGACTATTTTGTGATGTGGACTAACATTTGCAATTCCAACATACAGAGACTTAAAAATTGTCCCATCCTAAATGTTTTTGAATGGAGTGAACAAAAATCAAATTTTAAAATAATATAGTTTACTTTTAGTTTATAAATTCTCCAGAGCTGAGAATAATGTGTAGAAGAGGAAGTTAAACTTAAAATCCATTGACTTATGGAGTGTATGATGATGATGATGATGATGAGGAGGAGGAGGAGGAGGAGGAGGAAGAGAAGGAGGAATGCATTGGTTTTTCACTGAGTTTTTAAAATTATTATTCTTTGAATAATTTCCTCCATACACACAATTTACCTTGATCATGTCAAACTTTATTCCCTCTTCACCTCCACCCAGAATCTCCCTTTACACCTCCCTCTCAACATCATGACCTCCTTTTATGATTTGTTTTTGACACACTGAATCCAATTTATTCTTCCCATCTCAGCAGGGACGTGGGATCATCCACTGGGGAATGGGTAACCCATGAGTGGCCATGGTCCTAAAGAAAAGTAACTGCTCATCATCCATCCACCATCAGCTCACAATATCTCCTCAGATAGGGGCAGAGTCTCAGGAGTCTCTCCCCAGTCCATGTGAAATTTTAATTGGATTCATCTTGCAAAGGTCTTGTGCAGGTAGCCACTGCTGCTGGCAGTTCATGCGTGTGACAGCTAAGCTATGTCCAGAGGACAGCATGTCACAGTCCTTCTCCCCTCCCTCAGACTCATACATTCTCTCTGAACTTTCTGAACTTTGCAATGTGTTATATAATTTTAGAATTGTGAAATGTTTGAGTACTTCTAAAAGTTTTCCTTGTGTCTTCTCTTGTGTAATAAATAATGGGTTGTCATTGGATCTTGGAATCAGCAATATTATTCAAATGGTTTAGCGATCACCATCAGAGGAAAACAAAGCAAAAGTTAGTTGGAAATGAATTTGGAACATGGTGTTGACGTGAAAAACGATTTATTTTCTGGGAAGTCAGCAATCGTTGTGGAAAATACTACTTTTTTTTTTTCTTGGTTAAGAAAAGTAAATTCCTGAAATAAAGATCAGGGACATCTGGATTTTATTAGAAGTAGTGTGAGGTGCTCAAAGGGACCAAAGATTTGCAAACTGTGAGCCCATTTCATAGAGTCCCGAATTAGTGATGCTTGTTAATTGTGGCTGTTGGTTGAAGACTTGACAAGAAGTGTCATATTCTCCCCTAAGATGTTTGGATAAGTCCATTCTCAGACTAATGAAGCTGTGACTACAGTCCCAGCAGAAAACTTGCCCACACCAGTGTAACACCATCTACAATGGCTTTTCTTCTACTGAAAAGTGAGTCATGAAAACATCAGCCCTATCTAAACAGACAACCTAAAGCTCATTTGTGATTTAATAATTAGTACAAATGTTAACTATATTCTCTAACAGATTTTTATAAAATATAACATTGGAGTAAAAATTTAAAGATGGCCTGGGCAGTGGTGGTGCATGCCTTTAATCCCAGCACTTGGGAGGCAGAGCCAGGCAGATCTCTGTGAGTTCAAGGCCAGCCTGGTCTACAGAGTGAGATCCAGGACTGGCACCAAAATTACACAGAGAAACTCTGTCTTGAAAAACAAAACAAAACAAAAAAATTAAAGATGGTAGAAGTCATCTTTAAGTTTATTTAATTCTTTCTTTTAAAATAATTATAATCAACAGCAACAACAAAAACAGTCATGCGGTGGTGTAGGTCATGTTCACCTTTGATTCAATGCTTGCAAGGCAGAAGAAGGTGAATATTTGTAAGTTTGAAGCCAGCCTTATTTATATAGCAATCTCTACCATAGCCAGGGCAACAGTAGAGATCTTGTCTTAAAATATTATATATAAATGTGTGTGTATAAACAAAGAAATCATGTAGTTGTGACTATAGCACCTAGTGCTCTTCTGTTGATTTTACAGTGCCACAGTCTTTTTGCTGGATAAACACTGACATTTTAGAAAGTAAAAAGCAAGTATTAATGACCATAGCATCAATGATTGCCGCCATTAAACTAAGGGTGTTTGTTAAGTGATGGCTACCCTGGAAGGCTCACATGCTGTGAAAGCCTCCTGAAGTAAAGCCTGCCTGATGCCAACATGAAGCGCTACCTCTTTGCCTTTCCAAGCAAGACGGAGCTCCTCTCCAGAGGGGCCTTGTCTCTTGCCTTCCCTTTCTGCCTCTTATTCTGAGGATTGGCTCATATTAGGCAATGGAATAAAGATGACATCATTAGTTTGTCTTGAGTGGGATTATGTAGTCTGACTGTGAATTGTTCCCCATATACTCACACATTTGAAGTCTTGGTCCTCAGCTGGTGGTACTGTTTGGGGAGGTTGTGGACTTTTCAGGAGGTGGGGACTAAATACAGGAAAAGGTGTCTGGTGATAGCCCCTGAGGCTTGGATCCTGCTTCTGCTTTCTGACTACCAAGATAGGAACCACAGCCCCAGGCTCTCCACTGATGGAGTCGCCTTGGCTTTCCTGCCACAAGAAGATCTTTCCTCTCTCAAGTTCCTTCTTGACAAGGACTTGGTCAGAACAATAGGAAAAGTAACTATCAGAGGTCTTGTGGGACTCATCTTCCCAGGGGCTGTCATCATTTAAAGGGCATCTGGTGACTCTCATCCTTGATAAACCTAGTTTTCCTCACCCAAGAGGTATAGGAGGAAACTTGTGGTGTTTTGTATTTTGCTAAAACTATTTACAGTAATGGACGTAAATATGTTGCCTATATGAAAGCAGTAAGGCAAGGTAAGGTTTTACTCAAGGCAAACATTTACTGGAATGCTGTACAGTGGTTTTATGTTAACACTGAGGTACACAGGCTCTTTTAGTTCTCAGAGAATCTCTTGAAATTCAGAGGGGGACATGATTAAAATACACACATTAACAACAGGAACAGGCTTTCCCTGAGCTGCTTCTGTCTTATTGGAAAGTATTTAAATTTCTACAGTAAATATCCACTCTTCAGACTGTTATTGTTATCCATAAAAATAATAATGACCAAGAGGAAGAAACTGGACTCCATATTTAGGGAGAAATCCATTAAATAAAGCTCTATTCTGAAGCCCCAAATTTGCCTAAGTTAAAAGAACTTTTGAGGACACCCAAGTAAAAGATTTTAATTGTATTAACACATTTGTAAGGGACTTCCCATGCTTCAAAGACTTTTAGAAGTTTGAAAGTAAATGATGGTTTGGTTGTGCTGGCGTGTGACTTGGCATGATGGGAGGGGATATCTAAACATTATTCTTCATTCAGAGTCACAAAGAGGGTTTTAAAACACCCTAAACGACTCAGCCTAAACTTGAGAGTTCCTGGTGAGTAGCTTTGTTTTTTGTTTTGTTTTTTTTGTTTTTTGGTTTTTTTTTTTTTGTTTTGTTTTTTTGGTTTTTTGAGACAGGCTTTCTCTGTGTAGCTTTGTGCCTTTCCTGGAACTCACTTGGTAGCCCAGGCTGGCCTCGAACTCACAGAGATCCACCTGGCTCTGCCTCCCGAGTGCTGGGATTAAAGGCGTGCACCACCATCATCCGGCAATGGTGAGTAGTTGTAAACAGCAGTGACTCACATAGCAACCTCAGCCGCTGGGCAAGTTTGAGGGTCTCATGTCTAGAAGCCAGTGGGAACAAAACGTTAGTCTGACATGAAAGGCCTAACTGAATATTTAGTTTAGAAACACTAGTTCTTCCTGTAGAAAAGCAACGGTAAGATAGAAAATGAATTTCTTACCCTCAGGAGCTTTCCAGCTTTAATATGGGTCAAAGCAATAATTACTATCTTAAACTCTGAGTTTTTACTGCCCCATTCTCCCGTGCGGATATCTGGGAGTCAGAAGTCATCTTCACGTGCACACTACTCATCTTTGCTGGCTTTCATCTTGTCTTTAAGAATGCCCCCAATTCTTGGTAGCAGATTTCAACATTTAGAAAAGTGTTTTATTTGCATACTTAGGACTTTAGTAAAGTTGCATGTCCAGGAAGCCCAGCAGCTCACCGAAGCTCAATCCTCAGTGTGCTGGGTAGTCACTTGGGGTTTACCCACACTGTATTCTTGGAGGAACCAACAGCTGAACTCCGAGGCCCTAGCCGGGCCACATTCCTGTTGCAGATGACAGGATAAAAAGCAACTAGACAGTCCAAGCTCATCACTGGGGTCTGACCAATGAACTACACACTCTGGTTAGCAACCGCCACTGAGCATGGGTTATTTGCATCTGTTCTTTGCATACAGGAATCCCCCACTGGCATAGTGGAAAGACTTGGAAATCAGGGCCAACACTGGCTTTGTAAGTCCACTCCCTATCTCTTTGGAACTCTTTGCTTTGCAGTCAATGACACATCCTCCTACTTTGAAAACTGTTTTTTTTTTTTTTTAAACAAAGCCTCATTTGTTATTTAAATTACATCCTAGTGAAATTTTGTTCAGATTATATTGAACACCATACTCATTAACACAAAAGTAGATGAAATAATTACAACTAGTTACAGGTTATACAAAAAAGGAATATATCTGAATATAAGGAAAATTATTAAAATAATATTACAGGACGTTTAAAAATCCTGTATTTATGCAAATAAATTTGGTAAGCTTTAGAATGCCTTCTTTGATTTAGAAAGTGTGACAAGTTTATTTTCATCTACAGTAAGTATTTTTTACAGCATCAGAAGAATTTTAGTAAGAATAGACTAGCTGAACTAGTTAAGTAGAAATTTTGAAGCCTGGTTAAGCTAGACATTTTAGAAGGTTTTATGTACTTTTTTTTCTATTTAATCTACGTAATTACTTCCACACCTTGGCTGTTAAATTTGACTTTCTGTTAAGTTTTGAGTGTTCACATTATATATTGAGGCTGAATGGCAGTCTCTAAGATGTGTGAGAAAAATGTTAGGAAGCACTATGCAGAGTGGAAGAGTCTTTTGAGGTAGGGCCTTTGCACACATGATGAGGTTGACGTGACATCATCAGGGTTTCCTTAATGCACTGTGCGGTCTTTATATAAAGAGATGAGATTAGGGGACCTAGACAAATACAAATGGAAGGCCACATGGAGAGAGAAGAGGAAGGCCTGCCATCTGCTAGCCAGGGAAACTTACCAGCATAGGTGTCTTGGAACTCTAGCTTCAAGAAAATCAATTCCTGTTGCGTAATCCACTTAACTGTGTAAGGAAGGAGTCAGGTACTGGAAGAGGAACCACTTTAATGCTAACTTTTGAATGCTAACAGTTCAGCAAGGAGTTCACAAATGGCTTGTGGAACCAGATCAGAATGGGGCCCTGACCTGGCCACAAGCTGGAGAGTGAACGGATGACCATAGATTAGACCTTTCCCTGTCCCAAAGCTAAGAACCCCTGACAGGTAAGCTGTGGGAGTGAATTTCTTCAGCTCTCTCTTATCACCTGGCTTCTCATCCACAGACCTCAAAGATCCTTGCAGGCCCAGGAAAGCTCAGACATGAGCTAACTTACAGGGTTGAGCAATGATCCACATTGCTGATGCCTGCAAACGCTGACGTCTTCACCTACCCTTCTCTGAAAGCCAGGAGGAATATCTATGCTCTGTAGCATTTGCTGGTGTTGCAGTTGATCACGGCCCCTACATCTCCTCTGTGACTTGGAGCCTGTGTCTACTCCTGTTTCTCAGATCTGTGAAGTCCACAGAGAGGGCAGTGATGAGAGATGAGAAGGCCAGGGAAGATTGCCCGATGAAAGCCTAACCACTTGGGGAAGGCACATCTGGTCACATTTAGACAGATCCTTTCTGCTGCTGTAAAACCTGATGAATGAAGGCAAGTTCCCTCCTAATACATTGGGGGAAGCAGGTCTTAATCTCCTGTTTTGTAGAAACAAACAGACAACTGAACTGATGGTAACTTTCTTTTAGTTCTTCCTGAGCGAGTGGACCAGGAAGAATACAACTGTGTGAGATACCTGTTGTTGAGATGGGTCTATTCTCCCAACCATTCCTCTTGAAATCAGATCTGAAAGGTTTATGTACATTATTCACATTAAACAAAAATGTAGAAAATAGTGAAATTGCTTTTCTACATTTTTATGTTACTATGTTATGTTTTTAGTTTCCTGTTAGAAATTTAACATTAATTTCTTTTAAGAGTATTTAGTGTGTGTGTGTGTGTGTGTGTGTGTGTGTGTGTGAGAGAGAGAGAGAGAGAGAGAGAGAGAGAGAGAGAGAGAGAGAGAGAGAGAGAGAGAGAGAGGTGAGATACAGATGGTTTGTAAGATTCTGACTTTGGTGCTGAGAACTAAACTCAGGTTCTCTGCAAGAGCAGCAAGTGCTCCCAAGTGCTGAGCTATCTCTCCAGCCTCATAACAGTGATTTCTACATTTTTAATCTGCTTGACCTATTTTCCAACTTTGGAAAATCAAAATTGATACTTGAGAAAGTTCGAGAATGGTAGCTTTAAAAGAAAGCATTGCTTTGCATCCAGATTGGGAATTTTTCTCTAGAGAGCACAAATCTGCAACAACGTTGAGTTTACATTGAGAATGCGCTGCACACGGGCATGTAGATGACGATTTCCTCTCCCAAGAAGGGAAGGTATGACATAATGGCATTGTCACCAGGAGGCTCAATTGAGAGGAACTGAACTCATAAGGAAGCAATAAACTCTGACTCTACTGTTACCTTGTATTCTGTTGACATATCAGGCATTGGCTTATTAGAATGGTTGGCGGTGGCTGTGATGTATATTGAGTGTATGTGTGTGGAATGCATGTGTTCATGTGTGTAGAGTTCAGGGGACAAATTCAGGTGTCATTTTCAAGAAGTTTACCACCTTTGGTTTGAGACAGGGATTTTCATTGGACTGGAACTTCTCCAAGTAGGTAGGCTAGGTGTCCCGGAAGCTTCCAGATCTCCACCTATCATCCAATTCCCATCTCACCACCACTAGGACCACAGGAACATGCCACTGGCCTCTGCTTTTCACATGGGTTCTGTGGATTCTAACTCAAACCCTCACATGTGGAGCAAATGATTCACCAACAGAGATGTCTCCCAGCCCTTCTCAGGAGTACTACCCCTTTCTAAGGTGTAGTCTGAGGGGCATAACTAATGCACCCCCAAAACAAATAGGAGAAAAAATCTATTAAGTAATCTAACAGAGAAAATAAAATGGATTTCCAGACTGCAGAATGGCATTACCTCTCAGGGCTTTGTGCCCCATTCCCAATAGGCTAGTTCAGGTGCATTCGTTGTGACACGTAAGTGGCATCAGGCCACAGCTTTGAATCCCTGAACTTTACTTTCATTTGACACCTTACGGTCTGACTCCAGTGTAGGACCAGCAGAGAAAAAGAACACAGTGAAACATAAATGTTTCCAATTATGCCTTTTAATGTAGCATGATAAAGGTGGCTTACAGCAGTCTGTCAGTTGAATCAATACATTTCAACCTATATTTCAATTTGAAGTCATATTATTTATTGAAAATTACATTTCAGGTCTGGGTAATTTGCTGAATGAAGTTTTCTTTTTAATTTAAATTTCCAACGTGTTTTATTATAACATTTAAAATGAAGAAAAACCCAGTTCAGAATCTTCAACTGATATTCTACTTTTTTCTATGTTTTCATGAAGGCCATGTTACCAATATGAAAACACTATGCTCTTTAGGACCATGTATTTTCAATCTTCTGACCATAACTTCATTGAAAAAAATTCTGTGAGATTCTTTTACAGTACTTTTTTGTTCCATTTGATTGTTTTTCACCCTGAACTGCTTTGGTACGCAAGGAAGGGACATTCCAGTAGCTGCTCCATTGTCTTTCTCCCCTCTTCAGAGGGTTTTCTGTGCCTCCATATAAATCAGACTTCTGCTTACTGGCATCTCACAGGTGACTCTTGGGTGCTAAAATTGTATATATGGTAGAGTTGTCTGAGTCAGACAGTGTGATAACTGTGATGGTGATTAACTGTATATACCAAACTTGCTGGGCCACTGAGCCCAGACATTCCATTAATTCTGGGTGATGGTGTTTTCCCTTGAGATTAATATTTCAACTGGTAGGTTTGGTGTAAACAGTCTTCTCTAATGTAGTGGGCCCCTCCCTATCAGCTGAAGGCTTTTGTGTATTAGTGTATGCCTATATGTTTGTGTGTACATGTTTGTGGGGATTTATGTGCATTTATCTGTAGATGCATACATGAGCATGTGGACTGCTGTTTGATGGTGGATGTCTTCCTTGACTGTTACCCCCTCCCCTCCATTATGTTTTTTGAGATAGGGCCTGTCACCGAAGCTAAAGAGCAGAAATGAAGGAAAATGAGGAGGGATTGAAGCTTCCTCTGAGGACTGTAGGATCTGCAAGGAAGAAGTCTGTCTAAATCATAATCCCTCCAGTAAGTGCATTTGAACAAATGACTGTAGAGTGGATACCTAGGCCCTTAGAAGTCTTCTGCCTCCATAGCATCCTGGGTGTTGCTCAGATGCCTTCCTCCCAAAGATGATGGAGCTGAGCAGAAATACTTGTTTCTACTGGGCATTGTCCAGAAGTGCTGCTGAGTTTCCTGAGGCAGCAACAGCACACTTCAGAGTGGTTTTATAAAATGATAGCTGAGTATTCATTCCAGTTTTGGGGACTAGCACTCCAATATCCATGTTTCTGTGAGGTCTTGATCCCTCTCAAGGTAAGAGCCCACCTTTCCTCTTCCTCATATCTGGGTGAGATCAGTGTTCTATGTAGGACTCACACTCAGCTACTGTAATCTCCATTTAGCATGACATTAAGTGCAATTAGACCACAAGAGAGATTCCAGAAATAGAGAGGGAAGAAGAGAAGAAAGAAGAGGAGAAAGGGAGGAGGAAGGGATGGGGAGGAAGAGAAGGTAGGCTTCAGTGGATGAGGCTGTTTCATCTGAGAATTGGCAGACTATGGTGGTTAAAAGTTTTCTAGGCATGTTTGACCCAGAATGTCTGTAAGTGATGTCATCATTCTGTGCCTTAGCTTCCTATTCTGTGATGTATGGTTAATTGTAGTTAGAGTTTTCCTGCCTGGCCCACAGTCAGGACAAATCTCTCTCACCTGCCAGTCCCACAGTCCCTCAGACCCGACCAAGTAAACACAGAGACTTATATTGGTTACAAACTGTATGGCCGTGGCAGGCTTCTTGCTAACTGTTCTTACAGCTTAAATTAATCCATTTCTATTAATCTATACCTTGCCACATGGCTTGTGGCTTACCGGCATCTTCACAAGCTGTTTGTCATCGTGGCGGCTGGCAGAGTCTCTCTGACTCAGCCTTCCACTTCCCAGCTTTATTCTCCTCCTTGTCCCGCCTACACTTCCTGCCTAGCCAATGGCCAATCAGTGTTTTATTTATTGACTAATTAGCAACACATTTGCCATACAGAACATCCCACAGCACTTCCTCCTTTTTTTTTTTTTTTTTCAAAAAGGAAGGTTTTAACCTTAACAAAGTAAAATTACATATAATTTGGGAATTTGGGCGTAGCTTCTCTTACTACTTCCTGCTGGAGGGGATCGCTGTATCTTATGGGGATACAAAGAAAATTTTAGGATCATAGAGTAGTCCGTGAGGCTGTATCGTCTGAGCCAGTCGCCTTGAAACGGTTCTGGATGTTGGATCATCTGGGCCATGGTGTCATCAGAGACCTTTCAGGGGGTCTTGGCTGGTCAAACCTGATGTATCTTAATCTGGAACAAATCCATAGCCTCTGGCTTTCTGTGGAAACAAAAGCAGAGTCTCCTTTCCAAAGTAACATATCCTTACATCCAAATTTTGAAGTCAAGGTATCTTTAAAATATACATATTGGTTTAACTCAGCTTCCTTTACAATCAAATATCTCTCTGCAGTTAAGAATCCCAAAGACAACACAATCCAGATTCTCTGTGTAATATTCATCTTTACGTGGCTTATTTTATATATTAATTTTACTGTCTCTTTAAAGACTTTATTTTTTAAAACTATGTATTTGTTTATATAACTATATATATCACCTTTTTTAATCTCTTTCAAGCCTACGTATATTTTACACACATTGTAAACTATTACATCTGAATCTGTCTTATTGTGAATCTATTGCTTTAAACTGCAGCAGCTGTGGCTGCTGGGTCCGCCCACCTCAGCTTCCCAACATGGTGATATGTTTTCCTCCAGCTCTGGGAGCTATCATGGGTCTATGCTTTTATCCAAGCAGCGTGTAGCCCAGAAACCTCTTTTTCTGTTTTGTACCTGCTAAGGCTAAATCCACCATGCAGCTTAATGTGCCACTTGTAGAGGCCTCATTCCTGCCACACCCACCAGTAGCTCAAACCTGCAGCTGCTGCTCATTTGAGAGAGACAATTAGGAACTGTTTTTAGCTCTGTTTTAGAATCTTTTCTCAGGTTTTAGGTGGAAACTCTTGCCACCACGTTGGACGCCATTTGTAGCTAGAGTTTTCCTGCCTGGCCCACAGTCAGGGCAAATCTCTCTCACCTGCCAGTCCCACAGTCCCTCAGACCCGACCAAGTAAACACAGAGACTTATATTGGTTACAAACTGTATGGCCGTGGCAGGCTTCTTGCTAACTGTTCTTACAGCTTAAATTAATCCATTTCTATTAATCTATACCTTGCCACATGGATCGTGGCTTAGCGGCATCTTCACATGCTGTTTTTCATTGTGGCAGCTGGCAGTGTCTCTCTGACTCAGCCTTCCACTTCCCAGCTTTATTCTCCTCCTTGTCCCGCCTACACTTCCTGCCTAGCCAATGGCCAATCAGTGTTTTATTTATTGATTAATTAGCAACACATTTGCCATACAGAACATCCCACAGCAGTTAATGCTGGAACTTTCCTCACAGAAGCATTGAGATGATTAAATTAACCAATATAAAGTGTTTAAAATAGTACATGTACATGGGAAGCAGTGAACACGTGTGTCTTAGGGTTTCTATTGTTGTGAAAAGACACCATGACCATGGCAACTCTTATAAAGAAAAACATCTAATTGGGGCTGGCTTACAGTTTCAGAGGTCTAGTCCATTATCATTATGGCAGGGCATGGTGGCATGCAGGCAGACATGGTGCTGGAGAAGGAGCTGAGAGTCCTACATCTTGATCTGCAGCCAGCAGGAACTGTGTACCACATTGAGCATAGCTTGAGCATACGTGAGATGTCAAAGCCCGCTTGCACAGAGACACACTTCCTCCAAAAAGGCCACACCAACTCCAACAAGGTCATATCTCCTAATAGTGTCACTCCCTATGGGCCAAACACTCAAACACTTGAGTCTATGGGGACCATACCTATTAAAACCACCACAACATGCCATTGATTATTTGACTATTTTGTATATGCTGGACTCTGAATTACTAGGGAACTTGACATTTTGGAGGTCAACACAGACAAACCAGGGTGAGGTTGTATTGTTTTCCCATGAGTCCTCCACACTGCATTGGTATCCTTAGGAGGATAGACATTTCCAGACATAGTGAGGAGTTTATGTGAGAGCAGAGGCGGACACTAAGGCCGCTGCCAGGAGATGAATTCCCAGGATCCAAAGCCTGATATAAGGAGGAGGCAAGGAGATGGTTGGGATCTGCAGAAAGATGGTTTCATCTCTATGTGACCTTGAATGAATAAATTCTTCTTTCCTTATTTCAGACTCAAGTGTTGAAAATGAGATGTTTATTATTTGTAAAGAGCTTCTAATAACACCTGCTACGTGTCAATGTTATGTCATTTATTAATATTATCATAACCACACGTACAAATCAATTCTAATTAGTCATTTTTACAGGGGTGAAGCATTTCAAGAGAAATCAACCTACCTGTCAAACGGATTTATTTTAATACATCATTTATTTCCTCCAGTTAAACTGTGTGCATATTGCCTGTTTGCTTTGAAGCAGCTGTAAAAACCTTGGCAGTGGAGGAAATCCTTTCCTTTCCTGGCTCTGCCCAGGGACTCCCACTCCTAAAGGAACAGCAAGCCTGGGCAGGTGAGGATGACTGATGACCATCATGCCTCCAACCTTTCCAAGAGTCGCTCTTTGGTGTAGGCAGTGAATGATACAGTCCCTGGTGAGTGTAAACGCACTATTGGAGCTTATGTGAGTCTAACTGCTCTAAGCACACAGCAGAAATGAGTAGTTCCATTAAGTTCTATGCTTCCCTGACTCCCAGCTAACTAAGTCATTTGCTCTCAGGAAGTCTCGTTCATTCCAGGGAGATAATCTCTGCCACAGACGTCTGTGTGAAGCTGACAGTAACAATTCAATTACATCTAGAATTAAATAAATAAGCACTGTGTCTTTGAATTTTTGTGCTTCAAAACAAAACCAGTGATTTGCCTTTTGAATGAACTTGATGGTGCTGTTGGCCATTGATGCAGAGACTTGGGAATGGGGTGGATTTAGAGACATAAAGTTCAGTTGATTAAAATGAAATCTTGGCAGCTTCCATGTGATTGTCACAGGGCTGGGGAAGTGTGACAAAAATGAATAGCTAACCCACAAGGGACAGAATAGACTTGACTTGCATTTGGGAACAATGGATAAGACGTTGTCTGTGAAGTTCTTGTCAAACAAGCTTGAGCACGTGATCAATCTCCCCAAAGCCTGTCTAATTGCCAGGCACAGTAGCAGGCACACCTGAAGTATCAGCTCCGGGGCAGTGGGGGCAGGTGAGTCCCTTGGACTTGACAGCTCATCAGTTTAGTAGAATAGATGAGTTCCAGGCTCAGCAAGAGACTCTGCTTCAAAACCTAAGGTCTGGAGTGACAGGGGATGGGGGAGGGAGGGAGGGGTCCACTAAATATTATCTCCTACTTCAGTAAGAGTAATCTACAAAGTGATGGTTAAATGTGAGGTCCACTTTCATTTACTGTCTCCAGGAACAACCCAATCAGAGTGTGTGGGAAAACAGCTGTAGGTTCAGCTGGGCTTTAAGGCCAATGTAGTCAGCAGGCTGAAAGTATGTTAAAGGGAGCAGCTCCCTCCACAGCTTTCCAGTGGGGAAGGTACATAAGATGAAGTCCCTTCAGCCTAGAAAACAGCAGCTTTCTTTGTTCTGCTCTTCCAGGCCTTGGATTAGGTCGAAAAAAGCACAGCAATTTGAGGGAAAAAAATTAGAGAAGAAATCTTTGATTTCTCTTTTAAGTGAGAAAACAGATACACAGTGATTTCTGGCAGTGCCAAGTCCTGTCTTGAAATACAATCCCCTCTGCCTTTGTTTTCAGTTCAAATCCAGTAGCTTGGGAACAAGAGAAACACTAGAGGAGGAAAGGAGACACTCACTCCTCCTAATAAATTACTAGGAGGTGGAGGGGGCGGGCGAGCCTGGCAAGGACAGAGGTTGGGGACTCATGATGCAGGGATTCCCCAGGACGCCACAAAGAATTCCACAAGCCCGGGCTTCCTGGGGAAGATGACTCCGCTGCACACTGGAGCACTTAATACCACTTAATGAAAATAAGCAGATCTACATGCCGAAGTACTCGGGTGCGTTACAGCTTGCAGCCTTCTCCAGTAATGTAATAGCTCCCCTTGGGTTTCACAGCCAGACAGACACACACACACACACACACACACACACACACACACACACACACACACACACACACACGATACTGGTGGAAAAAGAAGTCTTAGCCGGGTGAGTTGTGTTGCTGGCTAAAGCTGATCAAAACAGAGGCCACCTTTTCATTTCCAAGAGGGAACTTTTGGTTGCCTGACAAATGGAGTTTACTTTTCCTTTTGTAAAAAATAGTGTCTCAAGTATAAGCACAGTGTGTGAACCCGTGAGGAAAAGTGGGCACTCACTCCATGAGAACGTAATTGATTTGGTTACATACGGATCCGCTATGTATTGGTTGAGCATGCATAACACAAAAACACGTATGTGAATCACATTTGCACACAGCCTCTAACATGGATAACCTTCCCCAGGAGTGGGCATTTCTCCTACCTGGGGGTGGTGTGTGGACTGACACTGAGAGAAGAGCCAAGTTCAGGAATTTCTGTAGCAGGCACTGTAGCACCTCCCAGTTTGGACTCCAAAGGGTGGCACTGCCATCAGAGACATTCACTGGATGATCACACAGCCAGGGAGCAAGTCACTAGCCTTTGGGGATGTGTCTACCAGTAGGTTGCCCATACTCCAGTAGATCACCTTACACCCAGGCACTTACGGGTGTCACGGGCTGGACACAGACAGTGATTAATAGCAATAGAAAAGGTCATAAAGTTGGAAGGAGACAGAGTGGGAATTATTAGGGGGAGTTGGAGGGAGAAAGTGGTGACTGGATAGGATCAAAATACATTGTATAAATGTATGGAATCTTGAAAGAATAAGTGAATATTATTTTAAGAAATGTCTAGAATAAAACAGACTATATAGGTTATATTTAATAAAAGCATCCAACAAAGAGACATTTTAAATTTTATTTGGTGAGCTTACACACTAGTGCATTTCCATAAGGTGTCTTTATACATCCTTGGGTTAATCCACCACCATACTGCACTCTCCTCCATTCCTCACGGCCATTGGTACTTAACACTGTAAACGGATGTCACCGCCCCGTCCCTATCTTCCCTGTCCCGTGCTCTGCTGTCATCTCTAGTTGTACATTTGACTTGGATTACATGCTGAGAGATGTACGAGTCTGTATAGATTTCATGCATGCTTCATTTTGCTAAGTTTCCTCACCCCTCATTTCCCCCTGCCCCAACTCCCTCCTCCATGATTAAACATTTCTGACCTCAGTATCCCCTATACTTTCTCGGTGCCTACTTTTTACTATTTCCCATACCTTAATGTATCTGCCTTCAATGGCTCATTTCTAATACCCTAGATTCAACATGTACTCAAAGTTAAACATACAAATCAAAGATTCAAAGCCAGGACCCACCCACATATAAGAGAGATAACTGGTGTTTGTCTTTCTGAGTCTGGGTGACCTCCCTCAGTATAATTATTTTTCCAGTTCCGTCTATTCACTTGAAAATGTCATAATTTCATTTTTCTTTACAGCAATATTCTATTGTGTACCACATTTTCCTTATCCATTCATCATGATAATCAAATATATTGTAGTCAATAAAACAGATGGTTTCTGAATTTTCACATGCTAATTTTAAGCTGCTGTCATGTGATTGGGTAAAGAAACACATCCAACGCAGAACTGAATGCAGATGGGCACAAGTGGACAACATTCATGATTCAGTTAGCAAAAGCAAAGAATGATGTAGGTTGGCCAGTGTCTTCCTCTGGATTATTAGAAGCCCCAGAAGTGGTCCATCTCCACAGAATGGCAAGAGGACAGCTCAAGGTGGTTGTGGTGCAGGAGGAGGAGGAGGGCTTCTTAGGGCAGGTGCATGTAACCAAGAGAGTGTTCTGATGTTTTTCTCTGCCACCTCTGATGCAGCATTTGGTGCTGTATTTGAATGCTTAGAGGACATTGCTCTGGGTGACTGGTTCCATCTACTGCAGAGAAATATGTACAACAGGAGTTAGAAGACATGGAAGAAAATAAACTCACCTATGTACCACTATGAGTAAAAACAGCCCACAACTAGGGTGTCCTGAAGAACAGCGAGGGAAGGGATCCCCAGACTCAACATAGTGATGCTCATGACATTACACCACCATGATGATGAGCTGGCTGACAGCTTTGACTTGCTGTTCATGTTCACAGCCTTTCTGCTATTTAAAGACTATTTATGATTCCAGAGGAATAAAGGAAAATAAGGGCAGAACTGGAGCTATTGCTGCGAGTGACTTTGAGTTCCAAGTCATTCCCTAGGCCAGCTTTCTAGAATAGCCTGGGGCTCTAGGTCTTCCAAAAGACAGCAGTTGATGTCATTCTGATGACATCAGTCCACAGCCTCAGAGGGTGTGCTGAAGACAGCAGTAAATGCTTCTTTGAAGGTTCAAGTGAGTAAGCCTTTCATTCATGTGAGGTATGGATGGCTCACACACAATGGAACCCACACCTTGCTTCCTTTCTTCAGAAGCATCTTCTCGTATCCTACAAGCCTAGTGTTTTTCTCTCACTTGTACAGTCATATTTTCCATGTGCTTCTGGGTCAGATTCTTCTAGATCAGCCCCGTGTCTGTTAGCTTAGCTTATTGATTGTCTAGAATATCCACCATCACCAGCTTTTTGTCCCATGTAGCTTAGGTGAGTCTTTAGGCATACCTGAAGTTCCTGTGTTGAGTTGGTTTGTCTTAAACTCTCAGTCAGGTTTTAGGGGGAAGGATTTTTATTTTTTATTTTTATTTATTTATTTTTTTTCTGGAGCTGAGGACTGAACCCAGAGCCTTGCGCTTGCCTAACCACTGAGCTAAATCCCCAACACCTAGGGGGAAGGATTTTTATATGGAGAGTTTCTAGAGCCAGTTCATCTGTGATCATAATGTGTCTTGGTTGGAGGAGTCAACTAAGAGACGTCTTCTACTAAAATGCTACATGTGGAAATTGCCTTGGCTTCATTTCTTCTTGCTGCGATGGTCGAGCTTGTGGGAGAAAGGGTCTGTTGGGTTCACAGATTATACTTCATCATCTTGGAGAAGGCAAGGCTATGGGAACTTGAACGCAGCTTTTAATATGTCAGTCAAGAGCAAAGAGCAATGAATTAGTTGGCACATGCTGCACTCATCTCATCTTCTCTGTTTGGAGAGGTGTGACAATTTCACTCTGAGATGTTTTCATGTTTGCAACTTGTTTTTAATAAAGTTTTAATGAATTAAAGCAAAACAAAAATTAACCTCAAATTTTATTTATGCAGTCCTTTCAAGGCTGTCTTCTGCTGATGGAGTTCTACTGTCTCCAGTACTCCGTGTTTATGTGTAAAATTAAAAAAAAAACATTTTTAACATGTGAGAATTTAGGCTAACTTAACACATATAGATAATATAGAGTTCCCATGGTCACCTGCTTAGGGATCAAAGAGTTACATGTGTGTGCTTCTGCGCCAGTAGTTTTGTGAGCATAGGAGATGATTTCTCAGTTGATGCACAGACCTTTATGGGCACCAGTGCAAGCAGACTGAATGCTATCTTGTGAGTGTAGCTTACTAAATGTGTTTGTGTGCTTTTGCTTAAGATTCTTTCTCTGTAAGCCCATGTGTTGTGTTTCTGTTGGGCAGGCTGCTACTCTGCAGTTTCTTCTTGTCAAAAATATCTTTGGCTAAAATGGAGCTTGACAGACCCTGCTCAGCCTCAGTGGGGGAGATTATTTGCCTTGCTATCACCTGCCAGTATTTCTGGCCTGTTACCAACCAGAAAACATGTTTGTCACATCTCTGGAAAGAAGAAAGCAGCATCCCAATTCTTACTGTGTACTACTGATTTAAATTTTTATAGTAAAAATATGAATACATAGTGATTTTTATAGGATGATTTTGGTTTTAAAGTATGAGTTATAGACTTAAAATAAAATAACAACAAAAACAATAGTTTTTTTTAAAATAAATAAAACCAAACCACTGTTTTTGAAAATTTGCTCTCTGTGAAATACTACATTAGGGCTTGCATATCAGAATGCACGGCATGGATAAATTGTGAAAATTATTGTCTTACCATTAGTAAACAGGGCTTTGTGGAGGTGTGTGTGCACGCCTGCATGAGCACAAGCACCAAACAGAATCAGGATTTGCTTCAGTGGTTGTATTGTAGAAAGCATGCGAAGTAACAGCCCTCAGCGGTTATATGCATGCATGTAAACACAGAAATGTAGCGTCCCTGCCCAAAGATGAGGTCCTCATCTGCTGCCATCCATGGAATTCAAGGCTGAAGTGTGCAGTCCTACCACTAGCTGACTCCTGTTTTTAGACCTACTAAAGAATGCCCTGCTGTCCATGGAAACACTTGTTATTAGAACTCCAATGTCACTGAAAAATAATTCTGGATTACCCGGTTGATCTGGACCACAAATAATTCCTGTCTTCTCTGAGGTTTAATTCATTTTGTTTATAACTGCTGAAAGACAAGGCTTTTGTCTTCAAAGCAAAGTCCTCAAAATAGCTCCACACTTGCAAGGAGCAAATCAAAGCAAAATGGTTTTACATCCGTCAATCATCTTGCCACCTTCAAGGGGCTCTGCTGACCCTCCTTCACTTCCCAAACTGTGAGATGGCACTGAGGTTTACTGCCAAGTAACAAGAATAACCCTACAATTCTCTTATTTTTCTACTGCCAAATACCATTCTAGAATTTAAAGTGAGAGTTATGTACTTGTTTCTTTGAGTTTATTTTTTAAGATATTTACACTAATGAATGTGTACACTCCTCTTTTTGTGGCCATATCTCCTTCAAGCCCTGGGAGACACAGAGCCAACAAACTTAGAAGAAAATAATGCAAAGAATTCTCTATCCATCTCAAATGGACAGCCAGCTGTCAGGTCTCCCAGTAGGAGGACTAAACGACCGAGTTTCTGGAAAGATGAATTAGCTTAGAAGTCGCATTCTAACGTATCTATCTTGCCTTCTGAATGAGGTAAGGTGCTGCTCAAGGTAGCTCGGTGTAGTGTTGGCTTTCCTCTCTTTTCCTCCACGTTAACGATGGACTGTATGCTTGTCACTCTGAAAAATCCACCAGCACCCTGTGGCTGCAAACAAAGGGAATCAGAGAAGCAAACGGACTGTCCTCCCCTCACACTAAAAGAAAGTACATATACACATTCTGCATAATATTCTGTTGACTGAAAACTGGTGGCTTTATGATAAAATGAAGAAGCTTATTGTGCCAACCTTTACACTATATGAAATGTTCGATCTCTTCCGGGTTCGGCCTGTGACACTGAGCCAGAGGGAAAACGTGCCCCTTCTGGGAATGGAATTTTGGCAGCATTGTTGGATGGCACTGGTGGCCATGAAGCTGGAAGGCTCCGGAACGTGAAATACCATCACTCAGGGTATGCAGCCCGGTGCCAATCTGTGCCAAATTCTGGTCTTCATAAATATTTATGAGTGGTCTCTGCCATCTCATTAGAATTGAATTCAGAGACAGCAGGTGCAAGAGGAGGTTGCTTGAGTGAGGCCAACTCACTTTGCTGCGCTCCAAGTTTTATATTTAGCACAATCTGTGCAGGACACTTTCTGACACTCACTCATTTCGCTCATTTTATTTTTAAAAATGTTGGTTGGGCACATTGAAGTGCCAGTCACTCACATCCAGGTAACCACTGTTGGCTTTGAAAAACAGCAACTGAAGAAAACACACAGATAATCTCGAGTTTTACTGTGAAGCCTGTAGTGAGAGGAACTCGAAGTGGACAGTCAGGGTTCCCTGCATGGAGATGTGCCTCAGGTGTCCGGCTCAGAAAGGCATAGTGGGCCTTGCAGGGTGCTCAAGGATGCACCAAGACAGGCAGACATGGGGAGGGATGGCAGGGGAAGGTGTGAACCAGGAGGAACCTGGTCATTCTGAAAAAAGCAGAAAGATGTGAACGCAGCTGCAGTGATGGTTACTTTAGTTGTTTGGTGATGGAAACGGTGCAGGGAGGGGAAAAGGGAAGGTCGAGGCCAGCAAATCAGTGGAGATGAAGTCTTAGAAGTCGTGCTGAGAGATTCAGTAACCAAGTATGTTAAACAGATGTCTGTTGAAGGCCCTATCTCTGTCCAGCACTCTTATTTATTAGCATTGTTTTATTATTATTATTATTATTATTATTATTATTATTATTGTTGTTGTTGTTGTTCTTGAGTGTATATGTGTCTGCATGTGTCTGTGTATGCTGTAAGTGTGTGTGGTATAGATGGATATGTGTACACAGTTGCATTTGCCCATGTGTGCAGAGGTCAGAGGAAGATGTTGGGTGTCTTTGTTCTTCACTCATACCCTGTTCCCTTGAGACTACTTTTCTCTCTGAACTTGGAGCTAGGCTACTGGCCAGCCAGCCCTAGTGATTTCCACGTCCCTATCACCATCTCCCACAGTGCTGGGTTAGAGGCTTGTGAAGGGCCACACTCAGATTTTTTTTACTTGCATGCTGGGAATGTTGGGGATGTGAACTCAGCCCCTCCTGCTGCACTGCAAGAGCTCTTGTCCACTGAGCCTCCCCCCTGCCCAGCCTCTAGACACTGCTTTCTGTGCTAGAGATACAGCGCTATGAAAGAAAGACAGTCCCAAAGGACAGAGGCTGTGGTAATGGCTCAGTGGCTAAGAGAACTTAATGCTTTTGCAGAGGACCTGGGTCCACTTCCTCACATGGTGGCTCATGGCCCTCTGTAAATCCAGATCTGAATCCCTCTTATGCCCTCTACAGGCACTGCATGTACATGGTACAAAGACATATACGCAAGGAAACTCATGCATATAAAGTAATGTGTGTGTGAGAGTGTGCGTGCAATTAAAATTAAAGAAAACAAAGACCATGAATTTGCAAGAGAGCAAGGGAGAGTGTATGGAAGGGTTTGGAGGTAGGAAAGGGGGAAGTGATGTAATTATGTTATAATTTCAAAATAAGTGAATAAATAAATCTTTTAAAAAGATGCTGGTGGTACCCAGGTGGAATCTGAGTGTTAGTAGGATGCAGGAAACAGACCGTAAATGTAGAGTGGATTAATACTTAATCCAGGCTAACAAGAAAATTACAAGGTGATAAAGGTAAAAGGTAAAGAGTGGGCTCACTGAGTCCCCAGGCAAACCTCATTAGAAGGACGTGGACTAGAGTCATGTAAATGTCTGGACAAAGAATGCATCACTAAGTGGTACCTGTCAGTCGGGGCTCTCCTCTGGGATTTAACTAGCTAGTGAATTTAAACTAGAAAGAAAATCTTAAGCATTACATTCAATAATGTTTAAATATTTCCATATTACTGTCAATTTTCAAATTACTGTCAAAAGCCTTGGAAGGCAGAACAGCACCCCTGTTTTCACTACCCAGCTTTCAGATGCTTTCATTTTGCTTCGGTCAACCAATTAATTAATTTTTGAAACAGATTTTGTGTATCCCGGCCTGACCTTGAACTTCTTCTGACTCTCCACAGTGCTGGGATTAAGACAGGCACAACCACATTAGGTTTGTGTCTTGCTAGAGAATTGAAACCAGGGCTCTTTCTTTCTTTCCTCTTTTTTTTTTTTAAATATTTGTTTATTTTTTATTTTATGTGCATTGGTGTTTCGCCTGAATGTATGTCTGTGTGAGAGTGTCGGGTCCCCAAGAATTGGAGTTACAGACAGTTGTGAGTTATCATGTGGGTGCTCAGAATTGAACCCAGGTCCTCCAGAAGAGCAGATTGTGCTCCTAACTGCTGAATCATCTTTCTAGCCCTGAATCCAGACTCCTGTGCACACAAGGCAAGCAAACACTCTACCAGCTGAACAGTGCCCCAAACTCAGGTGCTTTTCAGATGCCTCAGGATGGCATTTTTGACATTCAGCTATCCTTAGTTGTAGTGCTGGATTTTGTAATTGTGGTCAGTAACTCCAAGGTAAGTGTGTTTCAACAGGACCGACTCACGTACAACTGGACTTCTGTGCATTATAAAACATAGTTTAGAGAAATGTTTCTTTGCTGTGGTCAACCTCAAGGTTTCTAACTGATGGGGCAGGGCATATTAACACCCCCTCCTGTTAAAGGTTGTAAGAATAAATACCCGCATGCTGGAGTGTGTTCAGCGTTCTAGAAATAGCTAGAGGCTGGCCACAAGGAGTGGGTTCTCATAGGGCTCAGGTTGCCAAAGCCCTGCTGTGCTCACCAAGGCAGGGCCTGCTGTGCACAGTGTGAAGTTATCAGAGCTCTGCACATTAGGAAGCCTGGCCAAGAAAACTCAAAAAGTTTAATGATTTTCTTTGAAAAAAAAAAAAAAAAAGCCAAACTAATTAATACTGGGAAACTAGGCTAGTCATCTCCTTCCCTGTGAAAGTCATTCCAGGCAGTGCTTTGTGCTGAAGCACACTGCCCATTAGATCTGAGGTCAGAGCCTGGCCATGCTTATCAGCATTGAGAATTGAGCCCTGTGAGATGAAATTCGACCCAGCAGCACTTTCTTCTCTACTTACATTCCCTCCACACTGAACTGTCCAGATCCGTTGCAGTTTTTTTTTTGTCTGATAATTGTGTCATCTCCTGTCTTGTCTTGATGTATTTTAATCCACAACATCAAAATATCTGGATGCAATTTGAAGTTAGTGGCATTTTCAGTCTGTAGGCAAGGAAGGAGAGCAGCTATGTCTTTATCAGCTCTACCATTGTGTGTCGACTGCACACACCCCAGTTGCTCTTTAGAGCCCTGTCCTGCTCAGCCTTGCTGTAGAGCTCCGTGGGGACTTGAGGCTCAGTGTGTATGCATTAAGAGGAAGGGTGCCTTCTTGTGGAGCATGGAATGGATAGCACCATATCGTTTGTGGTTCTGCCACATCTATTGCCATAGGTCAGCAGCTCAGGCTTCTTTTCTAGCTTGTTTGTTTCTTCGCTTCAAGAGAAACTCAGAGTGGTTTGTTTCTTAGTTATGAAGTTGAATTCTTCTTTTGATACCTTCCAATAGAATATTCTCTTAGAATCATAATTCAAGGAATTTTTTACGTTATAATATACATTTAAGGTTGTCCACAAGATATTTAATTATTTTGATTCACCATATTTTATTTTATTTTATTTTTTTGGCATCACTGGGGACTGAATTTAGGGCCTTATACATTCTAGGAGTGCATTCTACCACTGCCCTACATCCTCAGTCCTCCATTTATTTGTTTGATTTCTTATTCTATTTTATTTTCAGCTGATATGTATTAGAATTACACACTAAAAGGCATTTTTGAGACTAGAAAATCACTTTTAAACATAGAAAGAAATTTTAAAAAATAATCTCCCCAAAACACCAGGTTCAAGATTTCTCAGGGCAGTCAAAAACTTAAGATGGAGCGATTGAGGGCCAGCTTAGGGGACACAGTCTCAGCCACAGCAGTAACTATTTCTGTTTATTCACTTGCCACGTTAATCAGGCATTGGGACATATTTTGAGACACACAAATGATTCTTTTTAACAAATCTTTGTGTAATTTAAAATAGAGTTGAAAAGATGGGAGCAAAACTATAAACAATATGACCGTTACAAATTATGTGATTAGTCATTATGGATTAAAACCAAAGAACCCCAAGCCTGGGAGTGTGGAGGAGAGGCAGGGGGAGAGAACCAGAGTGGTCTCTCTCAAGAAGCAGTGTATATACGAATTCCTCAGAAATGCATATGGGTGATCAAGGTGACAGGCAAGGTACATTGCAGCATAATAATTTGGCATTGACACCCACTTGAGAGAGCAGTTGTGGAGAGGTCACTAATAAATGCTGGGAATGAAGAAGTGGGAAAAGAGTATGTGGAGCATGAAAGACCAAGTTAAGTATATGGGACCTCGTTTCCATGGGAGATGGAGAAGAACTGAAAAAGTCACACACATTACTGTAGCTAGAGTTTTCCTGCCTGGCCCACAGTCAGGACAAATCTCTGTCACCCGCCAGTCCCACAGCCACTCAGACCTGACCAAGTAAACACAGAGACTTATATTGCTTACAAACTGTATGGCCGTGGCAGGCTTCTTGCTAACTGTTCTTACAGCTTAAATTAATCCATTTCTATTAATCTATACCTTGCCACATGGCTTGTGGCTTACCGGCGTCTTCACATGCTGTTTGTCATGGTGGTGGCTGGCAGTGTCTCTCTGACTCAGCCTTCCACTTCCCAGCTTTATTCTCCTCCTTGTCCCGCCTATACTTCCTGCCTAGCCAACGGCCAATCAGTGTTTTATTGACCAATCAGCAACACATTTGCCATACAGAACATCCCACAGCACATTACCAATGCATATGATTCACACCATATAGCAGAAAGGTTTTGAGAATACTATATGAAATGAATTTAAGGAATAAAAGAACAAATGCTGTTTGTGCTGGTTAGTTTTTTGTCAACTTGACACACATGGGATATTTAGGAAGAGAGAATCTCAGTTTAGAAATTTCCTGCATCAGATTGGCCCAGGGGAAAGTCTGTGGAACATTTTTTAAAAAATGATTGAGGTGGGAGAGTCCAGTCCCCTGTGATTAGTGCCTGGGCTGCTGGTCCTGAGTTATGAGCAAAAGCAGGCTGAGCAAGCCACGGGAGCAGCCAGTAAGCAGTGTCCGTTTGTGGTCTTGGCTTCAGTTCCTGCCTACAAGTTCCTGCTTGAGTGTCTACATGACCTCCTTGATGATAAACTGTAAGTGGTAAGATGAGATAAACCCTTTTCTCCTCAAGCTGCTTTTGGTTACACTGCTTACCTCTGCAACAGCAAGCAGACTAGAATAGTTCTGTTAGGATGTGATTTCTGTAGTAGTTTTAGCAATGAAAACTGGAAGAATAGACCTACTTTGGTACTACAGTCAAAGGAAAAAATTGTCTGAATAGTTGATTATGTGTGGGATAAAGGTGAGGAAGACTAGGATGATCGTGGGTGGAGTGTTTAGATATCTTGTGAGGAGCAGTGGGGAGGCACAGTGCACTGGGAGAAATGGATTTGAGGGGAAGACAGTTCTGACCTCAGTGTAAGACATCAGAGTGGGAGGTGTGAGTGAACACTGAAGCGGGAATTAGGAGCAGATCCTAAAGTTACCTACTTAGGCATAAAAACAAAGACAGTGAATGTGTGGTTTTGTAGACAGTGAGCCCAGGAAGGGACCAAGGGCAGAACCACAGAATTTTCTACTCAGAACTGGTGGCCTAGAAAGGTATTTTCATATTATTTCAATTATGTCCACCTTTTGCTATGTTCCCTTCCGCTCGGGCTTTTTTTTTTTTGTTATTGTTTTTTTTTTGTTGTTGTTGTTTTTTGTTTTTTGTTTTTCGAGACAGGGTTTCTCTGTGTAGCTTTGCGCCTTTCCTGGAACTCACTTGGTAGCCCAGGCTGGCCTCGAACTCACAGAGATCCGCCTGGCTCTGCCTCCCGAGTGCTGGGATTAAAGGCGTGCACCACCACTGCCCGGCTCCGCTTGGGCTTTTAAAGTAGGAAGTAGATGTGTGAACATCTGTCTCAAGCTCCTGCTACCGTGACTCCTTGCTATATGGACTGTGACTTGGATCCCTTTTTCCTCAAGTTATCTTTGGTCATGGTGAATGCCACAGGAACAAATGATGCTAGAACACCAAGTCAGCTAAGCTGTCTGACCAATGAAGCCTGGGATCCATCTCTCTCCAGCCCCTCTACCCCTGTAGCTCTGCAGGTACAAACACTTGCCATCATAGTGATTTAATGAATAATGAGGATCAGACTAGGGTCCTCTTGGTTTCTTTCACAATATTAAGGTTGCAGATTGAGTTCTGTCTGGGCTGAGTTGGCTTCTAATTGGTTTCAGTCAATAATGCAGAAAAGAGGGACATGCGTCCTCCTAGGCGTTTCCCTAGGGGAGAGTAGATGAAGCCCATTCACTCATAGTCTTCTCCACATATCCTACTGCACAGCCCACTCTCACACTCTCTGTGTCACAGAAAAGGACAGAGGGACTCAAGCCATGCCCAGCAACCTTAAGCCCAATGAACAAAGAACCCAAGAGAAATTGCCAGTGTTCTGTTTCTGTCTTGTAAGCTCACACTGAGGACTGGAATTTCGAGCAGAACCGAGTCTTTCCTGAGAAGTCTGCATCCATTTTGGATGTGCTCAACCTTTCCTGAGATGCCTGTCTGTGAATTTATGTGCGTACAAACATTTTTTAATCTATTCGAAAACCCTAACTTTGCAGAAATATATAGGAGCAAATGTAATAAATTTGATAAAATTGTAAGAAAGTCATACACTTTTATATTTCTCTTTTGAGTTTTCTAAAACATGGAGGGTTGGGTCAAGAGAGAGAAATCTGACTTCTTATAATCACCACACAGCTAGGCATCTGGTGTCTATCACTAACTGCCCTATGAATGAAAGGAAATCAGTGCTGTCAATGGACAGAGACACTTGTGATAGATTCTGGAGGCTTCTCACGGACATGAAGGGTACTTGAATAATTGAACAGTGTGTGTGTGTGTGTGTGTGTGTGTGTGTGTGTGTGTGTGTGTGTGTGTGTTTGGGAGGGTGTTAGCTCCTCGCCGTGCAGGCCTAGGTGGCTTCACAAAGACACAGGATCCTTTACTGTTAAAGGCTAGGGAAAAAGAGAAATGGGTTAGGGGAAGGTCAGAGTGACCAGTCAGTTTTACCTTAGCTGCTTTTCATATCCAGGACCAGCTTTCTGTAGTATATGCAAATCTAGTCCTGGCTTTCCTCAGTACATGCAAATGTAAACAATTTCTTTTGTGACTTTCTGGATGGGAGTTGAGATAGTGAGATAATAACTTGTATAAAATGAGAACATTTCACCTCAGCGAAGGTATACTTGAGCTTGTTATAGCTCGCTGTCCATCTGATTACATTTTCACATGATAATTTAACAAAGAAGTTTCTAGAAATTAGCTTGCTGGACCACTCCCCATTTGCTTACCCGGTGTCTGTCACCTGCCATGGCCTGCTCCCCCTTATGCTCTGGCCACTACAGTAAAGGCAGCATGCTCCTCTCACACAGGCCCTACATTCTTATGAGGAGAACTTTCAAACAAGTAAGTGAAAAGCAACCATGCTAGCTTGTGTAGTATTACATACGCTTAAGTACACACAGATGCTAAGGGCTACAGAATAATGCACAGTAGGGAAGGCAATGGAGATAGAGTGGACTGTGCCCTGTCTAGGGTTGATCACGGTTCTGGTTGCAGGATAGACAGAAACTTCAAACCCTGAGGAAGACATCAAGGATGCAATCTGAGGTGGTGATTCAGTTTGAGGTGTCTGAGGTGATGACACAGTCTGAGGTAGAGACACAGTCTGAGGTGTCTGAGGTGATGACACAGTCTGAGGTGTCTGAGGTGATGACCCAGTCTGAGGTGTCTGACGTGATGACACAGTTTGAGGTGGAGGCACAGTCTGAGTTGATGATACATTCTGAGGTGGAGATACAGTCTGAGGTGTCTGAGGTGATGATACATTCTGAGGTGATGACACAGTCTGAGGTGTCTGAGGTGGAGACACAGTCTGAGGTGGAGACACTGTCTGAGGTGGGAACACAGTCTGAGGTGGTGACACATTCTGAGGTGGAGAAACAGTCTGAGGTAGACACACTGAGGTGGTGGCACATTCTGAGGTGGAGACACAGTCTGAGGTGGACACACAGTCTGAGGTGGAGACACTGTCTGAGGTGGAGACACAGTCTGAGGTGGAGACACTGTCTGAAGTGGAGACACAGTCTGAGGTGGAGACACTGTCTGAGGTAGAGACACTGAGGTGGTGGCACATTCTGAGGTGGAGACACAGTCTGAGGTGGAGACACTGAGGTGGTGGCGCAGTCTGTTTATTACCAACAAGTGCCCTTCACACTGGACATGTGATTATCTCAGAGCAAATTAATTTATTTGAAGAAAACTCTTAGCAGACAACACCAGAGGAAATAGTCTCATTTATGGATCATGCTTGTCTTAGACTGCATCTGCAGTAGAGTCTCTCCCTGGGTGGGTGTGAGTGCATTGCTCTCACATCATGCAGCCCGATTATGGTGGTCAGTACAATGTCACACTGAATGCTGATTCAACACTCAGCCGCAGTGAAGAGAATGTTTTGCTATTTTAGTGGTTCTGTTGAGCGATATATTTTCAGCTCAGGTCTGCACAATAAGACAGATTCCTCACTCTGTGTAAGGCCAGAACAAAGGAGGGCTGTTCCCTTCCTTGGGATCTCGTCCTCACTGTTCAGTCCCTGGCAGCCTGTGTGATGCAGGAATTAGGGAACAGAGACCTTGGAACTGATCAAAAGCTGAGTTTGGAGCTGGAGACCTCCCTGGTGGCTGCAGCCTGGTATGCAGCAAATGAATCTAAGAATGGGTTCCCCCCAAGTTCTTAGAGGGTCCCTTGCCCGCCTGCCTTCCCATGCCTGCCTCTGTCACATGGAAAGAAGTAACCACTTTCTTTTCCTGTTAGTCTAGGTGCTTTAAACTGACACATTCCAGCCTGTACAAGGGGCGGCTAGGAGCGGCAGGACACAGCCAGTCTTGCCAAGGGGCCAGCATTTCCTGGCTCACAATTGCAGGAAAGGCCTTGCTCCCTTATCAAGGGGACCTGGATGCTTTGATAGGCGATTGTTTTACAAACTAAACAACATTAAATATTGTGTGCGGTGCACAAGACTTGTGGGGAGGAAGGCCAGCTCCAGATGGGTCAGACAATAGCCTCGTCAGAGGCTTTGTTCTTTTTACTGGGTGAAAAATAAAAACTCGGGGTAATGGCTGTGTGCAACTTTGCTTTCAGGAAAGTCTCTGCTGTTCTAGAGAACAATAGTGGTTCCAACAATGGTTTCCTTTTCAATAAGTGCTGATTTGAAAATGGACTGAGCGAAAATAGACACTGGCAAACGGCAGAGGAATAGCCAGCGCTCAGTGGCAGTTGCTCCGAGAAAAAAATGGACCTAATGAAGCATACGTATGGGTATCACCGTCTCCTAAGGAAGTGGAGAAATGTCTCACTGGGTGGGGACCGACACCTCCTAATGGCCAGAAGAGACAATGGCTCCCAAACTATTTCTGTCAGAGTGTGCGACAGGTTAGTTACTTGGCCTTTGTCTGGAGACCCTTTAAGAAGCACATAAACAGGTAGTGTATATTCATTAACATAATGTGACAATGTATCAATTAAATGGCATGGTATCTAAACTGTACTCATATTTATGAATAAGGAATCATTAAGTATCTTGAGTATTACATGCTGTTATTGGATATTTGTTTGCACTGACACCCTGAGACTGACAATGAAGTTTACCTTGAATCAGAGGGTGGGGTTAGTGACTAGCTGTCCAGAATTAGCCATAGAGGTTTTGGAGGACCCAGGATACAGATAGAGACACAGGAAGTAATAAGGAGAGGCTTAGAAAGACTTGTGGGCTATTTTGGATTAGGAAGGAGAGAGAGAAGAGGTAAATAGTTGCTTCTCGGCCCCTTCTCTGATCGGTCAGGTTTTTACCCCAATATTTGACTCCTGAGTTTTTATTAATAATAGAAAAATTGAGATAAACTCATAAACATGTATTTAAGTACATGCACGCGCGCGCGCACATGCGCGCGCGCACATACACACGCACACACACACATACACACATTCATGCTGTCACAGAAACTAGAGAATTCATTTGTAAAGCTCTTTCTGACCATTGGGCTAGGAGTGAGATCAGTCTGGAACACAACAAGAAAGTGAACACCCACACTGTTCACACTCACACCCACACTGTTCACACTCTGATCATTGTTGTTGAATACATAGCAATCAAAATGCTTCATGAATCAATGTGTATCATTTATACTAACACAAAGTGACACCATTTCATTATCAAATAAAACAAGGGGCTGGAGAGATGGCTCAGAGGTACAAAGAATTCTCACATCCATCTGTAACTCCAATTCCAGGATATCTGACACCTTTTTTTTTTTTTTTTTTTTTTTTTTTTTTTTTTTTTTTTTTTTTTTTTTTTTGCCTCCTTCAGCACCAGGCACTCATATGGTGGAGAATTTCTTGAAAACAAAAATCAGTGTCTCATTTCCAGCTACTGATTCAGTACCAGATTGAAAAGAATATCCCCTTATTTTCACAGCATTATACTGAGAGTTAATAATAAACTATATAACTGTGTTTTAAACAAATTGATAGGATAGAAGGTATAATCCAAAATATTATAAAACTTATGGGAAAGACATTGGTCTTAGAAATGATTTAAGCATTAAAATCCCGTTTCTGACACTGTGAGTCCCATGACACTGGACAGTTGTCTAACTTCTCTTGGCTTCTTCTAGTGTAAGACAAGAATAAGAACACTTATTGCCTTCACTGTATGGACATTTAGAAGTCCTCCAGTACCCTTCATTTCTTTCTGGATTCATAGAGAATCAGGTTAGGGTTCAGCTCATGAAGAGTTTAAGAATGTCGAACTGTCTGTAGCAGAAATGATGTGTTCAACTTCTGATTCATCTTAGGGGGAAATATAATTCTTCTAGATGATTCTGCTTTTCCTGTACCAGTGGACACTAATTGTTTCTTTATCTAGACAATCATTTTGTCCAGATAGTTAGCTAGAAGGGAAATACACTCCTTTCTCATTTAGAATGTTGTATTTTAATATCTTATTTTTCCAGGTAAAACACCTGTGTGCATAAGAAATAAATCTAAAATGATGAAAATGCATTCTAAGGTAAAATGTGCACCAGTGGAGCAGCTTATATCCAGGAAAAAAACAGAATTTCTGTTTCCGAAATATGACTGGGTATAATTATATGTCTCCTTTTACGAAAGTCTCCCAGTACACATTAGAAACTGAATTCCACATGTGAAGTAGCAGCCCTCCACATAGAACATTTCTCACACAGTTCAATAATTTTGCAGAAGAGCTGTCTGTAGTCACCATAATCCTTCTCTGAGACAGTTCAGAGTTGGGGAGATGGGAGGTACTGAGTGATATACGGAGGACAGATGAAAAGAAAAAGACATTTCCAGGGAGAATCATTATTTGACCTATAAAATGAAAGGAAAATATTTTTTAATCAAGTTGAAGAAGTTACAATTAAAAGAGAGAAGCAAGTGATGTATTTTTTAAAAAATGAACAGCAATATTTATAAAATAGAATTAGGTTCAGACTTAATATTTACTTTCCTTTTAATACTGGCTCCTGATCGGCCTTGAAAACAGCTGGTTTTGTTGATGAACGGGTTCCATGTAAGACTGCATATGGCCTGAATCGTTAAACTTCCATTTTCCTCAGATTTATGCTTGGGAAAACTGACTGTACTCTTACATTAATTTATTATAGGCATCTCTTTGTTTGTCTTAGATAGACTGTAGGACTGGCAGGATGGGGTGAGATGAAATAGGACCACAATTACACAGTTTAAAACGCTCCCATAACAGAACGGCACTGAACTGAGTCTTTCATTACCACCATCTGTGCTGTATATGTCATATAAAGATTAATAAGCAAGCAGGACTCTGTTTGTTTCTATGTTTATAAGGAGTGGAAGCCAAGACTGCCTTTTCCCATCCCTAAGGAACACTATAAGAAGAGGGGCAGCCATCCTCCCTGGACAGCAGGGACATTCTCAAGGGTTTTCCCAGGCTGCTTCTCTCCCTACAGATGACTTCAGTGCAGACGTGTGTGTGTGTGTGTGTGTGTGTGTGTGTGTGTGTGTGTGTGTTACTAAAGGACTCATCATACTCTATCCTTACAGAATTTGTCTAGTGATATTAATACCTTTTTCAGGAATGTCAACTGTAATTCTGGCTTAAATTTCAGAGTTCAAGAGGGCTGAGAGTGGAGAAGATTTGGCCATGTGGCTTCCCTGAGATAATTCAGTGTGCCCAGTAACCAAGGCAGCTCTTGCCATCCTCTTCTTTCTTCCCCATTCTTTCCCATTGCACTCCAGTCCATCCCATTGCAATTTAATCCAATCCAGTCCAGTCTACACCATGAATTCTTGTTCAAGTCTCTTGAAGGAGATCTGACTGAAAATGTATTGAATGCATGAATAATGAAATGTGGACAGGCTGCTCGTCATCATCTCGAGTTGGCTATTTAGCAAAAATGGCTTCAGGACCTGGAACATTTTTTTTTAACCTGACCTTGCTCCACATGTCTGAGTGTGAGTCAGACTCCCAAGTTTGCCTCCACAGTACCTGTGACTACTGGTGTGGCTCCCATGCCCAGGTAGTGGTGCATTCTCAGGGGGATTGCCAGACACTTCTATCCAAAGATGCCAGTTAAAGGAGTGACTATGGACACCAAGTCAGTGTCCGGCAGACATGATTCTGTGCTGAAGTGTCAATCTCTGAATGCTCAGTATTTGGGTGCTTGGCATAGTGGGAACCTGGTAGGGAGACTCTCTAGGAAGGCACAGTGCTAGATGGAAATATCAGGGTTTCACTGGGTATCAGCACATCACTCGATAGCCTTGAATCCAGTACCAGTCATGGGATCACACACTGCTCATCCAGTCCACCCTGGTCAATCTTCTCAGTCACAAAGGGAAGACACAGCTTCAGTGTCCCCAGAGTCTCTTCTTAGACTGGATTCTTACAACTGTAGTTGCTGACGTTCTTCAGGATAAAACCCAATGATGCATCACTAGTACTGATAAGCTTGAGTCTCCAAATTATTTACCAGACCCACAAGTCCTTTCTCACTCTTTTGAAGGAACATTTGGATCTCTTTTTAAAATTATTTATTTGATTTTTTGACATTATAATACAATTACCTCATTTCCCGTTCCCTTTTCTTCCTTCCAAGCCCTCCCCCATAACCATACACCCCTCCTTGCTTTCTTTCAAACTCCTCCTGATCTTTTCATTATTTGTTGTTACATGCATTTATATGTACTTCTTTTACAAAGATTTGATATTTAATTTTTAATTGTGTGCATGTACTTGTATCTGTGTGTGGGTTTCTGCACATGGGTGCATGGATGTCAGAGGGTAGCTTTGAATCCTCTCAAACTGTAGGTACAAACAGTTGTGAGCTCCTGGTGCAGTCTTGGGAACAGAACTCGAGACATCTGCAGCAGCAATGTGCACTCTTAACACTGAGCCATCTCTCCAGCCCCCTCAAATCCGTTCTAGAAATTATTTGTCTTTTCTAAAAACACATGAAAACACTCCATGTCTAAAGGTCTAAAAGTGAATAAATGGGGTAGGGATGTAGCTCAGTTAGTAGGGAGCTTGCCCAGCATGAATAAAGGTTCAAGTTCTGTGCACAGCTTCACATAAACCAGGTATGGTGCTGCACGCCTGCAATCCCAACATTTGGGAGGTAGAGATAGGGTCAGAAGTTAGTGGCCATCTTCAGCACCACAGCTGGTTTGAAGCCAGGCTTAGCTATATGAGACTCTGTTAAGTGAATGGATGAAGAGGTGCAGGCATTGAACTGAAGATGTCTCACTATAATGTTCCTGCTGTTGACCTGAGGACCGACAGCCCCCGTGGCCACTGGTGGTCATGTCTGTGAAATGTTACCTCCAACACTGCTGCTCTCGTGAGCCCAGGACCCCAAGTCGGCCAATCAGTTTCTCCATTAGTAAATTGAAATTGAAAATCAAATACTTGGGGCCAAATTAGGTTGACAAATGGCTGCCAGGGCTGGATCGCAGCTGCTGATGGCCTGATTCGGGCTTTCCTGGGGCTGCTTAGCAACGAGGGCCTCCCTTCTAGCTTGTGAGGTACATACACTTCTTGTCTTAACATTTTTTTTTTATATTTTATTTTCTGTTAGTTGTAATAGTGAACCTGAACTAATAAAAAATAAGAGAAAAGACTGAACCTTGAACAAAGAACACCACAATGAAAACAAGTGATCGTCACTCATAGGGAGTGCACAGCTTGTTTTCAGAACTCATATCAAAATTCCACATGGGAACCATGCTGTGTAACTACTTTCAAACATTTCTTCTCCATTCTCAGTCTGCCTCCACAGCTCAGCATTGAATATCCCGGCTATTGGAGAGACAGATAAGAAGAGAAAGGGGAGTGATGGAAGGGGATGGAAGGTGGAGAGAAAGGGAAGTGGGGAAGGGAGGAGAGAGACAGACAGATAAAGACAGAGACACTGAAAGACTGGGAGGGAGGTGAATGAATAATTGTGAAAGAAACCAATCATAATAATAACTGTTTCAACGATCATGGATATTGTCCCTAGACAGTATGTAAAACTCAAATTTGTGACATAAAGCCTATGTGTGTATATGTGTATGTGTCTCTCTGTGTGTGTATGTATATATATATACATACACATATATAAATACATGTATACACACATATATGTGATAGGGTATGTATTTTTCCCCACTGTTATAATACCATTCCCCAGTCTAGCCTGCTCTGAAAGTGGGTCTATCATCTGTGCACTCATGACAGGCTCCTGCCAGTTTGTCTCATGGAAGATCCTGGTCTCCAGGTTGAAGAGTTCTCTTGAACCTTGACCCAGCTTGGTGCAACCTAGCCAACAATTCTGCCCACTGATGCCACTACTGATCAATCTCTTCATCTCAGACTTGAAATACTGAAGTGCTGTCAAGGTGGCAAATGGAACCCCCAGACTCTAATTTTCTCTTAAAAACCTAAATTTGTTAATGGGAATGAGAGTGTGGTGGTTTGGATGAGAATGGCCCTCATAGCATGTTTGAATGATTGGTCCCCAGTTAGTGGAACTGTTTGGGAAGGTTTAGGAAGTACGTCCTTGTTGGAGGAGGCATATCACTGAAGGGTAGGATTTGAGATTTCAAAAGCCCATGCCAGGACTAGTCACTCTATTTTTCTGCCTTCTGTCTATGAATCAGGATGTAAAGCTCTGCTCCAGTGCCATGCCTGTCTTTCTACCATAGTGACCTTGGACTGATGCTCTAAAACCATAAGGAAAGTTCCCCTTAAATGTTTTAAATGTTTTTTTTTTTTTTTTTAAGGAGTTGCTTCGGTCATGGAGTCCTTTCACAGCTGTAGAATAGTAATGTTCCTGGCTTTGGCAGTGGCTGACTTTCTGTCAGTCATTCTCTAACGGTTGCCTTAAGGAGGCGATCTCCCATCTCGCAGCTTGAGGGTACTATTTCTTGGGTTGAGGAAGGCTGCTATGCTCCCATGCAGGGGTGCCTGTTTGATTCCACACCTCAGTACAAAGAATATGAAACAGATGTGCAGTCAAGTTGGAATGTGACAAAAGTTTGCCATTTGCTGCTTCCTTATGGGTATGTCAAAATGAAACCAGATAGAGAAGAGAGAAGCCAGGCTGAGGAAGAACGCACAGGCTACCAATCCCAGCTCACACCTTGGCCAGAGTTCCACATACTGTTGCTTTTATGTTCATGGTCTAGATGCTATTGAAGGGCCACTAGTCATGTCTCAGGGTTGGTCTGAAAAAATTTTGATCTGCTTGTGCCCAATAAAGGTTTTTGGGGAACACCAGGCAGTTCTGATTTCTTCTTTAAGAAACACTGACAGAGAGGAGAAGTATACGGAATGTGACTATGGAATGTAACTATGTGATATTGAATCCCATAGTTAATAATCAATACACAAAATCAAGATTAATTGTCATTTCCACACTAATTATCTACATGACTTGGGCTCTTAGAGGAGATGTGAGACAGACTCACATCAAGGATCAGGGGATTTCTGAGAAGAGGGGTTGGAAGAGTCCAAGAGGCAGAGTTTGGGGCAAAGCAGTGTGGTTTGGACATGACAGGGCTATTCCACACACCAAGTCACTGCAGCTTTGCTTGTCTACACAAGACCTAAACAATATCAAGCCAGTCAGCATTCCAGCATGAAGTAGGAGAGGCACATGAGCTTTCCCTAATCCTCTGAGGAGTTATAGACAGTTGATGGCTGCTGGTGGAGAAAGTGCCACTCATCTGTGGGGATGAACCACTGGGAGACATGCTCTGCTCTATTGGCTAGCCCCACATGCACGAGGAAGCATTTATCAGACTTAGAGGGTTATTACAAAGACAAAAAAGAGAAGACTTGAGGTTGAGGGGGAGTGTGGGGAAGAGAATCTGGGACGAACTAGAAGGGGTTGAATGTGATCAAAATACACTGTATACGCATGAAATTCTCAAAGAGAAAATAGTTTTTAAATGAAAAAATAGAATTATATGGAACTTTCTAACAAAGATAAGATGTGTGAGAGAAGTCTGGGTTGAAACTTCTCTGTAGAATTGTCATAGGTTGAGTTAAATCACCCCAAAATAGAAAAGGGGGAGAAAGCTTGCTTTCCCCATCAAAAGATGAGTGTTAAGTTGTACTTCTTGCTGAGTCAGGATGCTGCCATCTCCAGGGAGAGGTTGTGTAGCTAGAATTTTCCTGCCTGGCCCACAGTCAGGGCAAATCTCTTTCACCTGCCAGTCCCACAGCCGCTCAGACCCAACCAAGTAAACACAGAGACTTGTATTGCTTACAAACTGTATGGCCGTGGCAGGCTTCTTGCTAACTGTTCTTACAGCTTAAATTAATCCATTTCCATAAATCTATACCTTGCCACGTGGCTCGTGGCTTACCGGTATCTTCTCATGCTGTTTGTCATCGTGGCGGCTGGCAGTGTCTCTCTGACTCAGCCTTCCACTTCCCAGCTTTATTCTCCTCCTTGTCCTGCCTATGCTTCCTGCCTGGCCACTGGCCAATCAGTGATTTATTTATTGACCAATCAGCAACACATTTGACATACAGAACATCCCACAGCAAGGTTGTGTGCCCTCTCTGCTGTACCAGCCTTAAGCACAAGGTTTCTTCAGCTGGTGATGTGCACAGAGGCCTCTTGCTACTTGAAAAGGAGGTTTTTTACAAGTATTCCTCACTGTCACTTTTGATTTTTCTGAGGCTGAAAGCCTAGCAACTCCTCAGACTAAAAATTTATTGGGTCTAGACACATCCAGGTGTCATGTCACATGAATATAAGCAAGTTGAAAGCCCCCCAGACTTCAGGATTGATGCACCTGTCATTCAGGAAGCAGGAAGAGACAGAGATACACAGAGAACAGAGACTATAACAGAGGGGGAAAGTGTGAGTGTGCAAGAAAGCAGAGAAGGGACCAAGACTCAGTGGTTGAATCATGGAAAACAGCAGAGCAGGTTTTATGCTGCCAAGAAGGAAAGTGTCAGGAAATGAATTCGAGTTACAGCTCACGCAGGTCAATCGTGTATTACACCATATCTGTTCCAGACTTTAACAGGCATTGTGTCAGCAAAACATTTCCCTTCTTTGGGCTACTATTACTATTGTTACTGTTCAGTTCATGATATGGAAATATTTCTTAGTCACAGCAGGGTTTGGGATCTAATCTCAGTTTGAAATCTAGTTTTACCTCTTGGTCAGTCTGCTCCTTAGATGGGGGGTGTGTATCTCTCATTCATTTCTTTCTCTCCTTCTCTTTGTCTCTCTCCCTCTCTCTCTCGCTCCAGTCACTCAACATTAATTTTCCCTTCATGACAATTCCAGAAACTTCATTGGGACTAAGACCTCACCCTCACTTTCCACCACTGACTTGAGTATAATTCACCAGACTCACAGTGGTTGAGTCAACCATGGGCACATTCCATTAAGCTCTCTTGCTGTAATGACAAAGAGGCCAGATCCAACAACGAAGAAAGCAGAGCCCAGAAACAAAAAGGGAAAGCCAAGACCAATGGACCTGGCTGAGCCTTGAGCCAAACCACATGTTCGGTCAGACTCTCTCTGAATACTGGGGGTGGGTAAAGCTGGAAATTAATCTTTTGTCTTTATTCTACTTACAAAGGTACACTTTTCCTCCTCCTCCTCCTCCTCTTCTTCTCTCTTCTTTTCTCTTTCTCCTAATCCTTCTTCTTCCTATCTTCATTATTTTCCCTAGCTCAATTGTTCCTATTGAAAATCATTCACTTTTTGTTTACATTTTGCTCACTGATGGTGCCATTTACTCCTGTGTCGTCTTCTCCAGGATCTGGCCAGGACAGCAGCCAGTAAATTCTTCAAAAACTCATGGGAGAATCTTTCCACAAACCAAGTTATTTTGTCTGTGTTGATCAAATAGTTACAAGCTGAACACAAACAAATGTAACTCTATTATTTGCTGGAGGGTCATTTAACCAACTTAATGATTTTGGCTGGTGGAGTGATCCCTAATTTTTAGCCAAATTGGCTCTAGTCATTTCAGAAGAATTTGAAAGTTTGGAAAAACAAGGTGTGTGCATGAGATACTGTGTAATGAGAGGTAATTTTAGATGGTTTTCTGCTTAGTCATTAAACAGGAGTCTGCTGTAGCACATGCACAGCATACCAAGCTGTAGCACAAATGCTGCTCCTTTCTCGTGGTCAGCTGCTCTTACACCGAGGGTGTTGAACTGAGGGGATGTGGCTGCACAGAACACCAGTGAACAGAAAAGGCAGGGCATCATTGGGTGTTTGATTCTCTTTACTTTTCTGAGAGTATTTAATAGCATTTTTTTTTTCCTGATTCTCCATAATGCATCCATATATAAACTAAAGAAACCTTAGAAACATTCCTTTAAAATCCTTCATCTTACACATTTAGTATCTCTGCTCAATAATTCATCTAAGGTTGTCTAAGTTTCCAGGATTTCCAGCCCTTTAGAGTTCTAGAAATTAATATAGGGAACAACTTTATGACAATCTAATTGACAAGTTTACTAAGGTTAATAAGAAAACAAATGACTTTGTTCTGCAAACCTTGGACCAGAAATGTTCTATTGTTTGCTCAAGGACTGACTGATGTGAACAAACCAGGCCTGGAACTCAGATTCCAGTTCTATTTCCATGAGAGTTCAGTTAGAGTGGGAACAGTATTTTCCTATATTCTCTTTCATTTGGAATCATACATCTTTAATTTTTAAATGAATTAAAAAGTAAGTACCTAGCATTGGAAAATGGTCTTCTGGACTAAATAGGTGATTTGTTTTTCTACCACAGAACCTAAAAATAGTTTTTATCCAGTATTATCAAATTTATTCCACATACTTGACCAAACATTCCTGAAATACAATAAAAGTTAATTTTGTTTTCTGATTTGGAAACTCCCTGAATCTTTAATTTCTAGAAATTTTTATACTGTCTTTATTAGCTTCTTATAATTATAAAGAAAATCTTACATTAACCAGGTTTTTCTTTTATTTTTTTGTTCACTTGGTAAATTTAAAGAAACCCACAAAAGTAATCTAATTTACACAGTGGCTACAATTAAAATGGCTGAGAATTCTCATCAGACTTTCTCTTAACTAAAGTCATTCACTTTTTTCAAAACAGTCTTGACCTCCAGCCAGACCTCTATGAATGAGGTCAGTCATCTTAATGTTGACCTGGGTAACAATCCTACTTCCATAAACTTAGCTCAGCAGTTATCAAGAGTATTTATACTTGCTCTTGATTCTATCCAGAGCAATTCTGTAACTTTATAATTGTTAAACACATACTTTCTAGGTAATATATGGTATGAAACATACCACACACACGTATTTTATATTATAAAGCAAGCAATAATGCAAAGAATTAACTAATTGTTGCATATAACCTTGAGATGACCTGGCTTGTGTCACTTAAATAGACCTTTTCATTAGAGATGATTGATACTATTAAAGAGTTTAATGATCTCTAAAATCTTTTAAGTGGATAAATACAACTTACTAGTTGTTTAATATTCATTATGAAGCCTATGAAGGCTATTACACTGTTATGAACTCAAATGCTTTAATACTTTACATTACTAACCTAATATTAGAGGGAGATGAGTATCTTTCAAATACATTTAGTTCATTCTTCTAGGTTCCAGTAGTTAAATTCCAACTCCATGGGTGTTACAGACACCATTTCTGCATTTTGTGAAAATTAGTTTTATGGTAATTTTGGTTTAAACTAGTTACTACCTTTTCTCAAAGATTACAATCCTAGTCTCCCACATTTATATTTATCTACTCATTCTGAATCCATCACTGCCCCAAATGGTTGACTCCAGCCATGGTCTTGATTATAAAATGGATTTCATAAATAATGAAATCCTTTGTCATGAGTTACAAAAGTACAGCTACTTAAGTAACAAGAGGGAACTGTTATAAATATGTAATTATACAAAAATATGATAAATTTGTTGATCTATTGGTGCTGAATCTCTGGACAGACAAGTTTATCAGAAAGAACAGCCATGGTTTGGACCATGGTTACAGCTCAGTTGTCTAGTATTGTCTAGTATTCACAAAGCTTTAACACCCAGAACTGCATGAACTAGGCTAGACTGCGAAACCGATAATCACAGAATTCAGGAAGCAGAGGCAGGAGTATCACAGGGTCAAGGTTGTATTTGGCTTCATAGGGAGTTCTATCTAGTCTACCCTGGATAGTTCTCAGAACAAGAAAGAAAGATGGAATGAAGGAGGTAAGGAAGATTGCTAAAGTGTATTTCAAAGCCAAAATCTAGGCATAACACTTAAACATTCTTAGCCTCAGCAGTGGAATTGGTAGCTGAACTGCTGAAGAGTGAAAACTGACACTCATCTACAGAATGCTGGAGCAATGCTGAGCGTACCCAATGGATGCGTCCTCCTTTCTCATTCTTTACACTTTTCCCTTACCTTTCTCCATTTAACGTGCACACTTTCTGTGCCCATGTGGTATCTGTGTTACAGAGAAGCAGCTATTTCCCAAATCACAAATACAAGAAAAACTAATGGCTTTGATGTTTTTCTCTCTCTACAGCAATCCTGGTGATCCGTTCCTTTGTGATCAGTTGGAAATCAAAAGCTGCCTTTAATCCATTATGTTTATCATTTAATCAAATCCTCATGCTGTAACTGTGTGGTGAGGACAGATGCAGTGGTTGGAGATGAATTTTTGGCATTTGCTGGCAAACCACACATCTCTGAGGGATGACATTGGATTACAGGTAGATGCTGTGTGGGTCGGCATCTTGAGAACTCCCAGCCTTCTGTCACATTTCTTTTTTGGCAGACTATGACAGAGAGGGTATCCAAACTACCACAAGGCTGCATTGGCCAGGGCCTTTCTCTGAGTGCTCTGCTGGTGTTCACTGCTGACATCTGAGGCTGATGAACTCATAGTGTCATTTGTCACAGCTTAGTCAACAGCTTTGATGACTCAGTCTTTACCGAGCTGCTGACTCTGCTAAGGATTCTACCTTAATCCCTGTCCCCTGATCCACTCCCTACAGCAGGTTCTTTCCATGTGGGGACTAAAGGAAACTTGGGAGACTGTTCCAGACTCTCTTTACCTGGGGCCATTATACCCTGACTTTGATTACTAGTGCCCCACCCTATGGTGCATCCAATGCAGCCCTGCTCAGGACCTCCTTGTCCTCTGTGACTGCCACATCTCTTCCTGAAGAACAAATTCAGGAAGTAGGAATTAGGGTGGGTACCCACTTAGCCAGAGCTCACCCTTTGTGTTCTAAGAGAGTGTGAATTTTTGATGGGTTAGATGACATGCATGATTTATGAAACTGCTTTCTTTCTGTAGATAATGAAGCCTAGTATCTTTTATAATTATATTTGTGACATGGCAATCTGAATAATGATCTTCTATTTGCACTTTGCTTGCCTTCTCTGACAATTCCAATGACCTTGAAGTATATAGGTGACAAAGGAGAGGTTGTGCTGTAACAATACATGTGTTGAGGGTATTTTCAAATACAGCTGCTATTACATACGTTGCCCCATTCTTACATATTTGCATTTAAATGTGTTACACGTATGGTGGCAGATTTACTGTCTGAGAACTAATTCTCAAAGCAGACCCCACTTAGGTATTTAAGTCAGGACCTGTTGTGGAATATTGTTTTAACTAGGTAAAAGTGTGTCACATTTGTTTAACTAGGCAAAGGTGTGTTACATTTGTTTATGTTGCATTTGTTTAGCGATGTAAAGGTGTTTTGCTTGGCCTGCCTAAGGCATCTTATTGGTCTAATACAAAGCTGAATGGCCAATAGATAGGCAATAGAGGGATGGGCAGGACTAGCAGGCAGGAGAATAAGTAGAAGGAGGAATCTAGGCTCGAGGGAAGAGAGAATGAGGTAGAAAAAGAGAGAGAGATGCTCAGGGCCAGTGAGCTAGGAAGCTGCCAGACAGACAGACATGGAAGAAGCAGGAAAGAAGGACATACAGAAAGAAAGAAAGGTAAAAAGCCCCAAAGCAAAACATAGATGAAGAGAAACAAGTTAAGTTAAATTATAAGAGATAGTGGGACAAGCATGAGATAAGGCCAAGCATTCATAACTTATAATAAGTCTCTGTGTCATAATTGAGGGGCTGGTGGTCTAAGAAAGCCTGCTACAATGACATCTTCTGTCCATGTCTATCCCATTCTATGCTACTCCACATATTGTCACCTATAGCATGAATCTTAAAAAATCTTATTAAAAACAAACCTAGAGCCAGGTATTGGGGTGAACGCTGAAAGATCAGAGAAGCAGAACCAGCCACAGCTAACCTCACCTCACCAATTCCTCAGCTGATCCTGTTTCTTCAGACTGGAAGCCTCTGAGTCCTTATCCAGATGGATCTCAGCTGAACTGCTGCTAAAAGCCTAAAGCTTAACCAGGCCAAAAGCATCCAGTTTCTGCTCCTCACGCCTTATATACCTTTCTGCTTCCTGCCATCACTTTCCGGGATTAAAGGCGTGTGTCACTATGCCTGGCTGTTTCCAGTGTGGCTTTGAACTCACAGATATCCACATGGATAGCTTCCAGAATGCTAGGATTAAAGGTGTGTGTGCCACTATTTTCTGGCCTCTGTGTCTAATGGCTGTAGCTAAAGTTTTTCTCTCCGAGTCCTGCCAAGCCCCAGCAGTCCCATAGCCCACTTATAAAATAAACATACAGACGCTTATATTATTTAAACTGTTTGGCCTATTGGCTCAGGCTTCTTGCTAGATGTTCTTATATCTTAAATTAACCCATTTCTATTAATCTATACTTTGCCACATGGCTCATGGCTTTCCGGTACTTTACATCCTGCTCCTCATCGTGGTGGCTGGAAGCATCTCTCTGCCTCAGCCTTCCTGTTCCCAGAATTCTCTTCTTTCCTCATCCCACCTATACTTCCTGCCTGGCTCCTGGCCAATCAGTGTTTTATTTATTAACCAATCAGAGCAACACATTTAACATACAGAACATCCCACAGCAAATAGCTCTTATGTTCTCTGATCACAGATAAGTTTATTAAGGTACACAATATATTGGGGAACACAACATCACCACAGTCACCATCCTTATGGTGTTACCCCAGATCTTCATCTCCATCCCTGTCTGTGCTACCCCACATCTTCATCTCCATCCTTACTGTGTTACCCATGTCTTCATCTGCCTGCTTAATGTATCATCTCATATCTTCAACTCCATCCTTACTGTGTTACCCTACATCTTCATCTTCAACCTTGCCTGTACTACCCCATATCAAACTAGGAGCAACACATTCGTGTATATTTTATAAAGATCTTTCTCCATAGATTTTATAACAACTGAAAACAGTGGCTCTTACATTTCTTTTAGAAATGAATAAAATGTTTTAAATATTTAAAATTTTTATGTTTAAATTTAATCTTTAATCACACTGATCGCCAAATAGGCATCTCCTAACATAAATGTAGTTGGAGAATTTTCTCTTCCTTCCATTTTATTTTCCCAGCACTCTATTCTTTTCTTTCTTCCTTTTCATCATTCTTTACTTTGTTTCAGGTAAGTCCCCCAGATTTCAGCATTTGTCTCAGCACATTTGATTGTGTGTAAAAAGAAGTGACCAAGGAAGTGTTCAGGAGGTGGCACAGAACATACAGGGAAACCCAGTCAGTCGCTCTGGGAGCACATCCATTCCCTTATGCAGGAAGTATATCCTACCTACCCTAACCTTTCTGCTGTGATCACTTGCCTTCAGCATTCCCCAAAGGGGAATTCTATATACATTTATTTACATGTGTTTCCTCTGACACTCAACTCTCTTTCATTTAAGTCCTTAAAAATAGAGCAGCCTCTTAATAAATGGGAACACAATTAAAATCTACTATGGAACCCATTATTATTCACATAAAATCATCACATTTCCTAGGTATAATGAAGTCTTTAAAAAAAGATTTGGTAATTTTTCTTCTGTGTGTATGGGTGTGTTTCTTACATATATGTCTGTGTGTGAGATGAATGCCTTGTGCCTTTGGAGGCCAAAAGAGGGCATCAGACCCCATAGGACTGGAGTTACAGATGGTTGCAGGGTACCACATCAGAGTTGGGGATTGAACCCAGGTCCACTGGAAGAGCAGCCAGTACTCTTAACCTTTGAGGCATCTCTCCAAACCATAATATAAAATAACTTTCAACAGAGCACCATGGTGAAGTCATAACTACTATACATTTTTACAAATATTATGTATTTATATTTTGAGGACTCTACAAATTACATGAGATTTCATTTTCACAAGTTAAAGATCTGTTTTTCCTTTACATTTACTATAATTATTCTCATCTAGACTAATACATTTAATCTTTATGGGACTCAAATTTCTTGGTTGAATTTCCTTTCCTTCCATTGTTATTTAAAAACTTTAACAAAATTAAACTTGATTGAAAAATACAGTCCTAATCTGGAGGCTCCTGGGTGTCTTTTAGACACATGAAATTGAAAGTTTTCATGTTTATGAATGAGAAAAGCAAAAACTTCAAATAGCATTGTGGGACACCCTTGTGGTTCCCCACCGAAGTATAACTTCGGTAACTTGAATTCTCTGGTTTTATTATTTCCAGCCTACTGTCTGTAACTATTCATAATGATTGTGTGTATTGCATATGTTTAATAATTTATATTTATAAAAAGTAGCTGTTGTGTGTAGCTGGAGTTTTTCTGTGTCCCACCCAGTCTGCAACCACTCAGACCCAAGTAAACACACAGAGGCTTATATTAATTAAAACTGCTTGGCCATTAGCTCAAGATTACCACTGACTAGCTCTTACACTTAAACTCAGCCCATTTATGTTAATCTATATGTTGCCATGTTTTCCATGGCTTTACCTGTGTGCCATTACATGCTGCTCCTGGATGGTAGGCTGGCATCTCCTGACTCAGCCTTCCTCTTTCCAGAATTCTCCTTGTCTGCTTATCCCACTGATACTTCCTGCCTGGCTACTGGCCAATCAGCATTTTATTTATCAACCAATCAGAGCAAAACATATTCATAGCATACAGAACATTCCACAGCAACTTCCCTTTTCTGTATAATCAAAAAGGAAGATTTTAACTTTAACATAGTAAAATTATATAAAACAAAACAGTTATCAAGCAAGAATTAGTTACAATATGTAGTCTATTTATATTTGGCAAATTCAAAGAAAATATTCTATTTATGTAGCATGAATCTTAAAAGGTCTTATTAATAAAATCAAACCTGAAGCCAGGTATTGGGGTGAATGCTGGAAGATCAGAGAAGCACAACAAGCCACAACTACCTCACCTTGTCAGTTCCTCAGCTGATCCTGTTTCCTCAGACTGGAAGCCTCTGAGTCTTCATCTAAATGGATCTTAGCTGAACTGATGCTCAAAAGCCTGAAAGTGTAAAGAGACTCTAGTTCTTGGTTTTCACACCTTATATACCTTTCTGCTTCCTGCCATCACTTCCTGGAATTAAAGGCATGTGTCACTATGCCTGGCTGTTTCCAGTGTGGCTTTGAACTCACAGAGATCCGGGATGGATCTCTGCCTCCAGAATGCTTGGATTAAAGGTGTGTGTGCCACCATTTTCTGGCCTCTATATCTAGTAGCTGTTCTGTTCTCTGACCCCAGATAAATTTATTAGGGGCACAATATATTGGGGAACACAATATCAGCACATATTTATCCTATATTTGTGAGTCTAAAGTTTCATATAAATATACATACAGTATAACAAAATTAACTAAATTTGTATCAATAAACTAAAATCTATACCAATGTAAAACATTTTAAACAAGTTGCTCTATAAAAGTAGTTCAACAATCCATCCTTTTATCCTATCATATCTATATCCTATATTTTCATATCATATTCCCCTTTCTTCTTTTAGAAAGAGGTGGACTATGACCAATAACAACTTGTAACCAACAACCTAAACAAAGACAAACATCCATAATCCAATTTTTTGGGAATGTGGGTGTAGTTTTCTAGGCTACTTCCTGCTGATAGGGGGCACTGGTAGTCTTATGGGGATCCTGAGAAAATTAAGAACTATAGTTAAGTCCTGACTGGAATAGTCTGTGATGCTGTATTCTCTGAACCAATTGCCTTGAAGCTGTACTGGATGTTGGATCATATGGAGATCTCTCAGGGGGTCTTCCTTGATCAAAACTGATCCATCTTGACCTGGAACAAATTCATAGCCTCTTGCTTTCTGTGGAAACAAAAGAAGAGCCTCCTTTCCAAAGCAACATATCCTTAGATCCAAAATTTGAAGTTAAGATACCTTTAAAACATACATATTGATTTAACTCAACAGCTCTTACGATCAAATGTCTCTCTGCAGTTAAAAATCCCAAAGACAACATAATCCAGATTCTCTGTGTAATATCCACCTTTACGTGGCTTATTTTTCATATTACCTTTATTGTCTCTTCAAAGACCTTATTTTTAAAACTATTTCTTTATGCAACTGTCTATATTCCTTTCCCCCTCTCTTCTAAGCCAACATACATTTTTACATACACTGTAAACTATTTAGAGGTTTATTTAATCTGAATCTGACTTATTGTGAATCTATTGCTTTAAACTGCAGTATTACTAAGACTGAAATGGCAGCTTTGGCTGCTGGCTCAACCCACTTCAGCTTCCCAACATGGTAAAACCATGTTACTGCCAGCTCTGGGAACCATGTTCACTGCCAACTCTGGGAAGCAGTGGGTCTATGCTTAGCATGTAGCCCAAAAACCTTTTTATTCTTTTTTTTTTTTTTTTGTCTATACTAGCAAAAGCTATATCCACCATGCATCATGCTGTGCAACTTGCAGATTCCACTGTGTACAGTGGCAGGAATCTGCCATGCTGTACTCAAGCCCATATACCATGAACCCTCCATACTGTAGCTCAAGGCTGGCCCAAGAGATACAACTAGGAAGCTGTTTTTAGCTATGTTTTAGAATCTTTTTTTTTTTTTTAAGTTTTTTCAGGTTTTAGGTCCCACATTTTGGCACCATTTATAGCTGAAGGTTTTTCTGTGTCCCACCCAGTCTGCAACCACTCAGACCCAAGTAAACACACAGAGGCTTATATTAATTAAAACTGCTTGGCCATTAGCTCAAGATTACCACTGACTAGCTCTTATACTTAAACTCAGCCCATTTATGTTAATCTATATGTTGCCACATTTTCTGTGGCTTTACCTGTGTGCCATTACATGCTGCTCCCTGAACAGTGTGCTGGCATCTCCTGACTCAGCCTTCCTCTTCCCAGAATTCTCCTTGTCTGCTTATCCCACTGATACTTCCTGCCTGGCTACTGGCCAATCGGCATTTTATTTATCAACCAATCAGAGCAACACATATTCACAGCATACAGAGCATCCTACACCAGTTGTGGAATGGCAGTACCCACCAATTGTCTCATCCCTCCAGGTGTAGAGGCAGGAGCAAAGGCCAAGGTTGTCTTTGGATGCACAGCCAATTAGAATTAACCCAATTAACAAAGGGTTCTCTCTCTCTCTCTCTCTCTCTCTCTCTCTCTCTCTCTCTCTCTCTCTCTCTCTGTGTGTGTGTGTGTGTGTGTGTGAATACATGTATAAATGCACAGTCAGTGGTATCCCTTGAGCCCTGAGCTAGATCAGTCACTGCTGGAATGCATCATGTGAGGATTGGACTCTGAGTGGAGCAAAGTAGAGCCCAACTTGGACTTGCTTTCTGATTCAGAAACAGGATACTTCAGGCCTACAGAGGTTGGATCAAGCTGCATTGGGTGAGGGTGAGGGAGGGATCACTGCATTCTGGAATGTTCCTGCACTGTTAAATTACATCTATAGATATCTGCCTTCAAAACGTGTCAGTGATGGAAGTTTTGCTTCCTAACAATGTCATCTACTTTGACTTTATTCTAGAAGACACAATGAATCAGGGAGTTAATTATCAAACAGCACAGAGATAATCCCTACAGGTCTCATTTTGTTTTGTGAAATGTAAAGGGGCTAAATGTTGTTTTAATTATGATTCCCAAAAATATGCAAATGCACCATAAACATTGCAAAATTAACTCAAGTGTCACATAATGATGGTAATGGACATCCATCTTAAAGTTCATTGGATAAAAAAGAAGAACTTGAAAGGAACACAGCTTCACACACACACACATACACACACACACACACACACACACATACACACGCACACACACAAGCAATGTGGATAGCAGGGAACAGCTGGGTATACTTGGCCAACCAAGTAGACTACATTAATTCCAGTTGTGGTGCCATTGTCCCTCCACCCCTAAAGAGATTTCCACTGTGGCAACTTTAAGCTAGTGATACTCTAGATTTTAGTGAGAAAATAAAATGAAGCAGAAGAAAAACTCCTTTGGTGATTCTCAGTAGTGTGGTTCTTAGCAGTATTCAAAACACTCTGCTTCCCACCCCCTAATACAAACAGACTCTCCATGCTGGAGCTCACCCCCATCAAGTGTGTCAGCGCCCCTGTGGGAACTATCTCCATCAGAGTGCTGCTCCTTCATTCTCCACTGTCCCCAAACACTCACCTTTCCTTCTGCTTAATCAGTCCCATTTCCATAACAGTGTGTTCTCAATTTTCAAGTCATGGGGGGGGGCTTCACTTCAAGCACACCCACAGGTTATACCTTTCTTTGTCACCCCTAATAATATCCCTGTAAATAGTTGTCAAAAGTTCTCATTCTCTCTTACAAGAATGCCAGCAATTCTTTTTCTTCCTCCTCCTCCTTCTCCCCATCCTCTTCCTCCTCATCTCCATCCTATTATTCTTCCTTGTCATAATTCCCCTCCTATTCATCCCTCCTCTTCATCCTCTTCTTCCTCCTCCTCATCCCCATCCTCCCTCTCCTCTCCGTCATCTTCTTCCTCCTCTCTGTCTTCCTCCTCCTCAGGCTGGCCTTTAATTTTCCATCCCCCAGCCACATCCTCATGCTTGACTGGATTAGAGGTGTATACAACCAGCATAAAAACTCTTTTTATCCCATGAAATGAAACATCCTGTGCTCTTAAAATTGCATGCTTAAAATTGCATGCTCTGTCATTTTCTCCTTGGTACCTGGTTCCGGTTGGCAGAACCTCTCCCCAGGTTACAGCCATGAGCCACACAGCAGACCTCAGACACCTTTTCTTGCTGTAACTGCTCAAAAGGCCAACAGAGAGATCTTTATAATGTGGAAGCTAGAGTCTGATTTCACTTTGCAGACATTTCCATTTCTCTCAGCACTGGTCAAAGTGTCCAGATAACTGGGTAGCTCTGCATGTTCAGTGCCTCTGCTCCTTCACCAGCATTCACAGACAGCAGAGTCAGGCATTAGCAATGGTCTCTCCTGTGCGCTACTAAATATCCACCAGTATTTAATATTTTACAGTTATGCTAGTCTATAGGGACATAAATATCTATTGCTTCTAAAGGCTGCTTCTGTTTTTATAGTATATGTCTATTAAATCCTATAGAAGGTTGTATGAACTAAAATCCTTAACTATCTAGAAGAACATAGCAAATACTACAGAAATAAGAGCACTGTACCATATTCATATAGTAGAAGTTTATAGTCCCTAGGAACATAATGATATGACAAATGTTTATAATGAAAGCTTTAGTGAAAAATATTGTAGTTGTACTGTGTTACAAACAGATAAAATCAAATATTGTTACAACATCAAAGCCCTAAAAAAGAACAGTATCACATTATATAGAAGAAACTAGAAAAATATAGGCCACTTTTTAAAGAATTGCTTTCCTGCATATGATTTTTAAAACTTTCTAATTTTTTCTGGTGTACTCTACTTTTCTTTTGGTGTGTATCATGTTAATAACAAAGATGTAGCAAGAGTAACAAAATCAAGCTCAAGTAGGTGACTTGATGGGACCTCTAATTGCACTCTTGATAAGCAACCACTGACCCACAGTTTTTGCAATGTAAATTCATATAAATATAGGTTTAAACAAACAGCTAATAAAAATCAATGTCTTTTTAATATAGTTTACTTTCTTATGTCTCCTTATTGTCATGCATCCCATTTAGCATGCACTTCCACTGAACCACATTTTAATGGATACAGTACTCCGCATATTTACTGGAGTATGTGTAGGCAACTCTGAGGACCATTCTCTTGCCTCATTAAACTAGTTTCTACTGTGCCTTTGGAGTGGAATAAAACCACTGACTTCAGATCTGAAACATCCCGTTCCTCTGTAAACGTGGTGATTTCCCCCCACGAAATGAAATATTGAGTGCTCTGAAGAGAATTAATTTCAAACATTTGTAGTCTTACCAAGTAAGTGTTCTACTTTTGCTTTTTAATATTACATGCATCTGTCTTAATGTTCTTCGTTTCTTTGGGAATCCAGTAGTCCAACTTGCTTTGCTTTCTCTATTCGGCTTCCAGCTGACGTTATTTTTCTTTTCAGCCCTTTTTCTGCTGAGTTTGTCTGAGGGAATACTTGTCAGATTCCTCAACAAAGGAATATAGTTCTGTGATGCCTCAAATCAGTGCTTTGGACCATGTCTCTTCTCACATTCTATTTTTCCATCGTATTTGGCATTTTGCAAAATATTTCTTTTCTAGATTTGTTTTCTATGTGGTGGAAAACAAGTCGTTTATTGGGAAGTTATTTGAGAAGGCAAAATATTTTACTTTTGCAATGGGGAGAATGGTAGATTCTGTGTCTTTCTTTAGTAACGTACTGCCTGGGAAATTAAAATGCAAAGACGTTTTGAAGGAAATGAGGTGTAAAGTTATAACACATCTGTGTCCAAAAACAGAAGCCATCTTTTGATGTATAGGTATTTTCTTTCAGCATATCTTCTTTTCAATACCTCTTCATTTATGTGGACATGCTCACCATCATCGCTACTCCATAGTTACCTTTTCCTGGAGGGAACCTTTGGGGACACAGGTCACAGATAGCTGCTCATTCCACAGCTTCAAGGAGAAGATGTTTTGGAAGTATGAATACCATTCATACCGAGGAAAGTAGTTCTGTAACTATGAACGGAGACAATGGCATCACTCAGTGCCTCCGACACAATAACAGTATGGTCTAGACAATGCATGCTATCACACACACACCCCAGTGTAGCAGGTTAGATGCAGGTTCACACAATAACAAAACAGAGGCAGTCACTGAGTCAATTACAGCCACTAATGGATTTTTTACAGCTCTAATACCATTTTAAGTAAAAAATGGTCCAATTTTGTTCATATTACAGTGATAAAGTGTGAATTAAGGCTTTTATGGAAGCAAGAAGGACTTCAGTGGAAAGAACGAATACAGGGAAACAACCATTTCACCTCAGCTTCCTTTAGGTGTTCAGAAATCGCCAGAGAAAACTCGAAGTCTGGACACCGAGGGCACAGCATCGTGTTGAACTGCACTGTGCTGAGAGGTGCCGACTTGCATGTATCAACTGTCACTCATGGTTTATTTTTAAAAACGTTACAGTACAAGAAAAGCTAAATGTCACCTAGGAGGGCAGTGTCTCCTACAGATTTTAGGACTGGATTTGGAACACGGAGTGAGGTAGGTGTCTGAGGAATACATTGGTGAACGATGGTGAGGTCTGTTGTTTGTCCTTTCCCATGTCCCATCCATTGTTCCCGCCTTCGTTTGGTTCCTATAAACTATAAACTTTAAACTATAGAGTGTTGTCTTTAAACTGTAGTCAGACATTGGAATTGCAGGGAACCTCAATTTAGATAACCTGGGAGCTGTGTCCTGTTGTGTATGGATTGAATGTGGGTGGTCTGGGGGTCATTTGATCTCCTGAGAGGCCAGGGAAGGAAAACAGTGTTTGAACCCTTCATCCTGGGCCTGCTTACACAACTGCCTGGTGAGCTGCGTGTTTCCAGAACTCTGGGGAGGGAACATTTCTCCCATCTTGGTGTCAGAATCTCTTTCCTAAGAAGTAATTCTACATACCACACTTAACAATAAGGGCTAAGGCGACACTCAGCTGATCTGTTGCTGTGAAGGAAGCAACAACCTTTCACTACTTTGCGATACTGACAGGCCAGCTCTACCAGACATGCAGAATAGTTAGCGTTTGCGTTTCAGTAATAGTAACATCGGAGATTTGAGAAAAATGATGTGGATTTTACAATCCCATAATAAGCAGCTCTGCAGATCAGGCTTTGGATTATGCCAAATGATTGGCTTGATATTGATTTTTGCGATTGTTTATTTGTATTTCTATGGATTATCAGAGGTTTTTTTTTTTTTTTTTTTGGTTTTTCGAGACAGGGTTTCTCTGTGTAGCTTTGCGCCTTTCCTGGAACTCACTTGGTAGTCCAGGCTGGCCTCGAACTCACAGAGATCCGCCTGGCTCTGCCTCCCGAGTGCTGGGATTAAAGGCGTGCGCCACCACCGCCCGGCGGATTATCAGAGTTTTAAAACTTTCGGATCTTATCCTATACTTAACTCATTTTGCAGCTGCCTCCTGGTTTTAAAACAGTAGAATGTGGGTAATTTGTTTATCTCACAAAAGAATATTAACAGAATTTCTTTATAATACAATTATATTATTAAATTGTGATATGAATAAAGTTCAAAATGAATCACCAGGACTTCCCTTTGACCTAATTAACGCCTTTTATATAAAAACAATGCCCAGTGTTTGTGCTGAGGACATAACTAAAAATACACTTCATTTTTAGACCCTAAAATTGACAGTCCATGGGCCAAACCAGTTTTAAAGAAGCAAAATTATTCTGTAATGAAAATAGTGCATATGCTAGTAAGAAGATAGTTCAAAATGTTGATAATTCTAGCAAAGATGACTCAGTCTTGATATTTGGGAAGCGTTTGTACTCATGGCTCTAAATGAATGGAGAATTGAATAGACTGGTCTATAGAAGAAGAAGGGAGACCAGGGCTAGGTGGGAAATCGTGGTCCAGGAAATTATGTACTTACTTGAGGATGTTCTTGTGAAACTCTGTTATGACAATGAATATACAGCAATAAAAAAATACCTGAAGTACAAACACGAATCTGAATGATTCACTTCTCATTTGTTAAAGAACCGATTTACCCGTCTTGCCTGATTACATTGGTGATTCTCAAGTTTTGCCCATCACAGCCTTGTCGAGTGAGCCACGGTCTTGTGGATGAGACTGAATATGAACAGGTGGAACTAAATTCCATTTTCCACTTGACTTTGGCCTATCCTCCAGACAGGGAGAAAACTCTTCTCTCTCTTCTACCTGCAGTCTCTTTCACCAAATGTTGTGCTCACTTTTGTTGTTAGGGACAAATGATTTCTCTCTCACTCAGGCCACACGCCTGCAGCCTCTGTAGGCACAGCTCCAGAGAGAGCAGGGTCTGCCCTGCAGCTACACAAAGAGCTGTGCTCCCCACCTTAGGCCCTTCAGGCCCTTCCATAAAGCCTGCCTTCTTTCCCCTGCTTGTCACAGTGGCCCTTCTTATCCAGTGTCTTCCTTTCTCCATGTCACACTGGCTGGATCATGGCTGGAGCTTATGCACAGGGCAGTCCAGACAGGGAATCTTAAAGGACCAGAAAAGCCCTCTGTGCTTTGGACCTGAGGGCTTGCTGCACTCTTGAGGGCCCCACCGTGGCTCTCTGTGGTAATTATGCTTTAACTTTTCTAATATAACTCTTCTGAAGGGCAAACATCTCAGCTTCCTTTCTACAGAGCCCAAGACAGATGTGACAGAACTGGAAAAGCTCTCATACGCAGTAAGAATTTCAGAGAATGGCAGGCAGCTTGAAATGTCTCTCAGAGATGCGCAAGAAACACACACCAGGAGCCTCAGGACACTAATGATGCCATTCATGTAAAGGATCATTGAAATTTAATCACACAGTAGCTCTCCACAGTTCCTACAGTTTATAAATTAAAAAAAAAATCTTTGAACTTAGATATTCGTCACAGGAAAAACAACGAGCGTTTGTATAGCACGTACTTAGTTCCTCAATCAATCCACATTTGTCTGTCTGGAGCCGCTTAAGATAATCCTCAGTGCTCCCATCATAAGTGAAAAATATTAGGATTTGCAAACACACTTCAGAATTCAAACATCTCAGCCAATATCCAGGGTGTGACACAATCACAGAATCTTTAAAACCAAGCTTTGGGCTGTTGAGTAACTGCCACTGCCTGCAAAAGTGTCTTTGCCACTGAGGAACCAACTTTTAACATCACGTGGGATCAAAAACAGTTATCCTGAGGAGCTGTTTCAGAGGCACACACAGTATGTTACTGCTGTGGGCTTCAGCTAAAGCAGACAGAAATGAGATTGATTGTTCAAGGGCAGGGGAGAGAGGCAGGAAGGGGAAACCAGATCCCGAGAATCATCTTTGTTGTTGAGAGATCTTCAGCACCAACAAACACAAAGCTGATCTCATTCCCATGGAGGCTGCAGGCAGACTGCCTCAGGAGATGCTCCTTGGAAAGAGGAAAGCCACTTGCAGTATTATGGGCTCCTGGAGCTTGAATGATTAAGGCTTACCTTCAAGATGGGAAATGGAATCCCTCCATGGGCAAGAGCAGCTGGTGCAGACGCAGCAATGAAGACGTCAGCTCCTCTGATAAGACATGGAAGGAAGGGTGACAGGCTGCTAAGCGAAGGCAGTGAGTGCATGGGGAGCATGCTTGCAGGAAGAGCACCAGGATCAGAGTGTGCTTGCTTAATTTTGTATTAACTGTATGCCATCTCTCTTCTGTATCCCACCTCTATTCTTCTGCATTCCATCTCTTTTCTTACATGCCCACGGGACTGTAGGGAATGAAACAGTTATCTCCGAAACCCCAAGCTGCTGATTTAATTTCCCTGAGTATAATAAAACACAGATTCTTCTTGTATCTCAACTTCTCTTGTTTCTAAACTTACTTTTATATCTCACGATTGATTTCGCTATGAATTTTATTATCTTCAAATGAAAATTACTCATAACTTCTACAGTAAAGAATTGGTTTAATGTTGACTTTGGTAAGGAATTTTATTCAGGGCAACCGAAGTGACGCTATTTTCTGTTTAGTTTGTTCAAATATTTGTGTCTGTAGCTCATGGGTTTGCTGTTTCTTGGCTCCCAATTCCTCTGAGGCTACCGTGTTTTCTGGGTACCAGACTCAGGCTGGGCATGATCCTGTCTTTCTTGGTCTTCAAGTAAGAATGGTATTCCCATGCATGGCCAATTAGCGCTATTCACGCAAATGGGCTAGGTCTAGAGTCTGGGAGTTAATCATTACTTAATCCAATGTGAAAAACTTGTGGACTATGGAGAATCCACTCCTCTTCTAAGGACTAAGGTTAGGAATTAATTTGGCTAACTATATACGGAGAAAGTACAGGAATATGTAAAGATGAAATACCTTATGGCTTGCTTTAGGAAAATGCAACCATATATCACAGGGAGTGTGAAAACATGCTATTTCATAAGTCTTGGGAAAGTTCCTATTCTTACAAAACCCCACCGATTATCCCTGGGAGTTCCTGAATGTCACATGAGTTCAAGAAAAGTCACATCTACAAATTAAAGCCCTTCTACAAGTCACTGCTGTCACTTGAGACCACACTGGGAGCAGTTTCTGTGGGTCAGCAGAACCTCCTGGCTTTCTGCAGGGAGCACCACTCCCCGCTGGAGTTGTTTAGACCTCCCAGATGACAGAACCCTGATCACCAGAGTGATGTGCTGAGGGAGGAAGAGCAGCTGCTTCTCTGTGATTCAGGGGTTGATGCTTTGATGGGACACCCACGAGCTGACTTAAGCCAAGGGTCTAAAACAGAGAAGGATCTGAGCATTGCGAGCTTCTGCAATTAGTTTTTCTGCTCTTCTCCAACAATGAAGATACAGCCATTAAATGAAGCTGAGGGATCCAGCGTATTCTTCCCCTAAGTCAAGATGCTGTTCTTGGAGCTCCCGCCACATTCGCTACTCTAACTGATTTGTATGCAACAAGGTTTTCAAAAGCAAATCTTCAGGTTATTCTAGCCAAGGACTTAACTTCAACTCAAATAAAGTTTTAGTCATTCTGTGTTTTAGACTACATTTTTACTTAATGGAGAATATAGAATATTGTCATGGTAAATAAGAAAATTCAAAATATAAGTGAATATACAAAAATGAATTTTCTTTCCTATTCAAATAATGCACATATATATTTCCTGTGGAAGAAAAGAAAGCCTTTCAAATATTGGCCATATTGGAAAACAAAACAAAACAAAACAAAAAGCCCTCTCAAAAACCTCTGTAATTATTGGCTGTGAATTTAACCTGATTTTGGATTGAGACACTTAGGAAATTAGTAAAGCACATGTTTATGCCTGTCTAGAGAGTATTTCCAGACATGATTGACATGCATCAAAGCAACTTAAGAGGAAAGACCCATCTCAGATGTGCGCACTCCATCCCAGATGTGCACAGCCTGACTTCCCTCTCCCAGTGTCTGTGGCCTCCGGCAAAGCCTGCAGGCAGACAACCCCAGCTTCAGGAAGCTTCCAGTATGGACTCTTATCAGTTCTCTCCAGACAAGCTCCAGTTTTTCACTCTTAGACTAAATGGTTGCTCCCTCTTCTTCTGAGGTTCCCATCATGTTGGACTGAAAATGACTGTTTCCTTTAGCCCTGCAACATGCAGACAGAAACTATGGGAGAATTCAGTTATCTCATCCGAGCTATGGTCTGCTCGATTACAAATCCAGTGCCAAGTGTCTTCATAAGACACAGAGATGCAGAGAGAGTAAAAACGCAGCCTATTGATTTGATCACGTGTGAAAAATGTTGGCAACACAGGAGGTCTGAAGAAGACAGAAGAGGTATTTCCCATGACCTCTTGCAGGAAGCATAGCTCCATCACTTCTGGGACTTCTGAATGTGACCTAAGGACTAAAAGCACTTTTTGTTAGATTTTGCCAGTTTGTGGTGGTAAAGTTTGTCCTGACAAAGTCAGGGCTCCAGCATTCCATCATCTTGTGGAACAGGAGAGTATTATTGACCCTGGTTTTCACTGATTATTTTCACATTTCTCTCTTGGATTTTTGTTCTTCTCAGCATATAAAAATGTACTGAAATCTGTGAATATTTGAAAAATACTTTAGTATGTAGTAATACTATAACTTATCTAAGTGGCCTTCTATGGGTAGATGTTCAAGTAAGTTCTTATTGATTTCAATAGTCTTTTGAAAGTTGAATGACCGTTCTGAATCAACTTCTGGGAAGCCACAAAATGCCACTTGAATTTAACTATGACTTCAAAGGATCAACTATTTTTCTCACTCTACGTGTGCTTGTGTCTATGCATGAAATCTTTGAGGTAAATTGGTACCAATAGAGTTTATTTCCAGAACTTAGCAGATGTTAACATTTCCCCTTCATTCAAATCTGCTGATTATATCTATCTATCTATCTATCTATCTATCTATCTATCTATCTATCTATCTATCTATTTATCTATCTATATATCTATATACCTTTTTCCTTCCAGCTCTTCCCTTCCAGCCTTCCAGTTCCATTCTGAGTCAGCACACAACAAAAGAAAAATGAAAACAAAACAATCAACTTACAGCTTTGGGTGAGCATTTTTTTTTAAAAATCTGGCATGCTTCATGGAAAATCAAACCTGGTATTTTCAAAAGTGAGATTCTCTATCTAGGTTTCTTATGGAATCCTAAGTGGAGTAAAAGAGTCCTCAATTGCAATCAGCAGATGGTGTCCGTGAGTGATTCCAGTGTCTCCTAGTTGCCATCAGATGGGAATACCTCGGCCAGCTCTTGGGATCTTCTAGCTCTGCTCCCCAGCCGTTCTTTCTTGCACTGACTTCAGACCTTCATTGTCCTTTGAAGGACTTACATGGCATATCTTACATCTGTTCAGCCCTTTCTCCACACTTCACCATCTAACCCAGCTTCTCCTTAGTGAAAGTACAGATTGTCCAGTGGTTCTGTTTTCCAGAGTTACACTCCCTCTGTTGACACCAGGATTCAACTGTGACCTCACAGTCCGAGGGTGAACCCTCCCAGCCTTGTTGGCACCTGACTTGGGTAAGTCTCAACTCAGGATCAGGGGCATCCGAATTCAGAAGCACGCTTGGCTTCACCAGAACTTTATGTCATTCCCCCAGCTCTGTTTCTCTGTATAAAAACGTACCTCATTCACTACCTGACATATCTGTTACTAAAAAGAAGGTATTACTGCTTCCCTTCAGGGACTCATCTGTTCTTCTCTTGGCAGAGCCCAGGACTCTGTCCTCATGGCCTGTGATCATATTCTTTATTGACAAGATGGCTCTTTCTTCCCAGCATTCTGGTTTGCCTCTGGGGCCCTCATCTTCGCTGTGAGTTCTGGCTCAGCTTGTTTCCTGACACGTGTTAGCCCCTGATTTGATAATGCCCAGATAAACAATTAGCTGAGCTCACTTTTGCACAAGCTAGTCCTGGTTTAGTGTGACACACATGAGCTCCGTGTAGCTGACCTTCACAGAGGATGTGGTATTTTCTGTAGAAAACTGAAACAGTGTTAAATTGTTTGAAGAACATATTTAATTGTGTCCTTTGAAGAGTTTTTTGTTGTTGTTGTTGTTGCTGTTTGGATTGGCTTTGAATCTCAATTCACCAATTTGTCAGTACAGGAGCCACTGTTTTTATAACATACATAACTTATTTCAAAGACATTTAAATTTTACTTGTTATCTAAAGGAAATCATGATCTGACATATTGATACCATTGTTAATTAAAAATTAGCAAAGTCCAGCTGCATGAGGCTGTTTACAGTTCGATGTTGGATTGCTCTAACTTCAAGTTCAGCTTAAGATCTTGGTAGAACAAAGCTGTTCATGCTGTAGGGAAAGATTCTCGGCAGCCTCAGTCACACTGAGCTACCTAATGAAGACAAACACCATCCTCCTCAGCTGAATTTGGGTAGCACTTTATGACTTCCCACAGATTGATTAAGAAAGGTCCTCAGGCTTTCAAAACACAATGTGACACTGAAATATGACAAATAATGTTTCTTTTTAGTTCCAATGAAGTTGGTCTTCCAAATGTTTCCTGTCTTTATGCCCATTATGTCCCATCTCCAAAGAAGCCTAGTTAATTTAGATAGTTCTCTCCAAAGAAGAGAAGCCACTCAAAGTCCAGTGGGGTTTCCAGTGACTTCAGCACCATCTGCAGACTGAATGCTTGTTGTGCCTGCTGACAAGCCCCCGTGTGTTGGGTCAGAGAGCATCATATGCAAGAAGCTTAGCTTCCCCTTTTTATATTTGCGTATTTCGGCCTCTCTTTCCTACCAGCCTACAAATGTCTTCTGTGCACTTGACCACTGGAATTCTAGCCTAGTATCTCGTGCAAACTCAGTAGTCATCAGACATCTTTTGAATGGACAGATGAATGAGTAAATGAATGATTTAGCAATTAAAATTAGGAGAAAATCGGAGACTGGGATGGAGCCCAGGGCTGTTGGCATGCTAGCCAAGTACTTTACCCCTAAATTATATCACTAACTATTTTCTTTATTTTTAAATTCTGAGACAAGGGCTGGCTGAGTACCATAGGCTGCCTTTGATCTAACGTGGCAGCCCAGGCAGGCAGTCTTGAGGCTTTAGAAGTTGGTGTCCCAACCTCCTGGCTAGCTGGGATTATCAGCCTGCCCTGCCACTCTTTTTAGACTTCTATATTATTTTTGGAGCTTGGCATGTATCCAATTTGGGGGCATTATTTCAGATCTACAGCACATAAAATTTAACAGTGAATCGCTGAACTTTCTTGTGGAAGGAATCCACATCAGTGGTGGGGTCTGAGCCCCGACATCCTAACTCCCACATTCTGTCAGAGGCCTTAGACTTGGGTTAAAAGGAGAACCATGAAACTGTGGGCCTGGGCTTGGAATTTGTTTTCAGTTCCAGTTATCTTAAGTTACTTCCCGGTGCTAGATGGATGGATTCCTGGGAGATAAATCCCAGGATTCATTGGGATGCTCTATCCTAGTATACTTAAGAGCACAAGTCCTGAGAGTTGTCCTAGCTGTATAACACTTTTGTGATTCTAAGTAGAGTCTTTTACCTAACCTGAACAAAATCATAATATATTATTTCTTTAGTAAGCATAGGTATATAGTAAAAGGGACCAAGAGTCAGTGTTGTGGATAGATATAGAGATGTGTAGCCTTGGAAGGTGCTTGGACGGGGCGTAAGCACTTGCATGCACGCATGAAGGTGCTTGGACGGGGTGTAAGCACTTGCATGCACGCATCCTCTTTAATTAGTGATGGGACTGGTCTCTTGTGCCTTCTCCACCATGCCTCCCACCCACACAAGCGATAGGCTTCCCTTCATTACCAGGCACGGTCGCTGAGGTGAACTCCAGAGCAAGATCACATGGTGGGACTCTGGCTTCCCTCCAGACAGTCTAATAGGAAGGCCCCACAGCCCTTTCCCATGCTTAATCCTGTCTTGTTTATAGTCCCTTTAATGATTGTCTGGCCCTCGCTGCTGGCACAGGACATTTCATATCCCCAGGGTCACTGGCACAGGTTTTAGCCACCTTTCCAGAGAGAGGGGGGGATGGAAGGACCACATTTGGCCGCTGCTCATCCTGTTTATATCTGTACTGTCTCATAAACCTGACAAGTTTATAATGGCTACTGCTTCTCAGGGCCAGCCTGGCTGCCTGTCCCAAGTCACGCTGGGTGCAATCTCACTTCTGGAGACTTCCCAGAGGTTCTCATGGGCTCACCTCACACTCAATAACTGTGCTCCTCACAGAGGTTAGTATATTGGAAATGTTTCAGGATAGCCTTGCAAATCCTGATGAAGCATTCTCAGAGACACCAAGTACAAACTAAATAAAGAGTTTAATGATCAGTTAAGTATAATAATTTCATTAAGAGACAAGCAAAATTCTGTGCCTTTATTAACTCTTCTTGTGCGACATTGGGGCAGGTTACCAAGAGCCATCACTACTTTGTAGTAGAAAAATACTGAGGTATTGACTGATACTCATCTTCTAGTATCAATTGAAGGTGAGTTAAAAATGCATTTCTATCTTTAATCTTTTATTTACTGTCCAGAAAAAGAGTTTTCTTATGTCTTTTGGATCTTAGAACTGACCTGGACAACTAGTTATTTGTGTTAGGTCTTTGTGTTCATGTTTAGATTTTCCCTATGTATTACGGAAAGACAGATCTGATACCTCAGTCAGAATTACCCACTCTGGATTATGGATTCAAGATGCTTTGTCTCAAAGCCACCATGTAATAATGCGTAGCCAATGTTTTGAGCCAGAGTTCATCAGAAAGTGTGAAAGAAGGGTCTGTATTACTTGTTATGTGACAAAGGATGGAAGAATAATGGGGAGATCTTCAGAATGGAGTTGACTTTACCAAGAAGAAAATAATTTCACCACGAAAATAGGTCACATAATTTTACCTATTTTTTTTTAGGTAGATTCTATCTACCTAATAAAATAACAAGTAGTGAGTTAATTCAAATATGAATTAATTAAAGAGTTAAAGGGCTAGGATATTCACTATTTAAATTTACTTCCCCAGGAACCGTGCTAACCTTCAAGGGGCAGAAAATAAGTCAGTGGTGGAAATTTTCTGCTTATTGATAATTTACATTTCTTATTATTTCACGTGTTCGAAGATATGCTGGTGTGTACATATGTAAACCATGTGTGGGCAGTGCCCATGGAGGCCAGGAGAGGATGTCTGAGTCTTTAGAACTGTAGTTCCAGACAAGTGTGAGCGGTCATGTAGGTGCTAGGAACTGAACTCAGGTCCTCTGCAAGAATAGGAAGTGCTCTTAAGAGATGAGCCATTTCTCCAGCCCTGAGCTGTCGTTTTCTTAACAATGACATTAGCATCAGCAGTGAAGCTGATGGTGACTGGGTGGCATTGACGGAATGCAATAAGCACACACTTAATTCATTGCTTCTGTGCTATCACTGCCCCGCGGCCATGACTCAGTCTAATCAAATCCAGACTAGAATAGTTCTACAAAACAGTTAGTTTATGATCTTAAAGCATCAGAATTATCCAAGCAAAGGCAAGAGTAAGAAAATACAGAGTCACATAAGTTCATGGAAGTTAAATGCTACATGGGACTGGGCACTGTATATCACTGCTCGTTATTGAACTCACTCACTGAAGAAACTCCAGTGAAGTTTGGGGATTTGATGGCAAATTGTTTAGGTGTGAAGCTTGTGGGTTTGATGGCATTGTGTAGCAAAATGACATGACACCTTGTTTATAGGAAACACACATTAAACTATTCAGGGTAGGCAGTTTGGGTATCAAGTAGACAAGATGTTCTCACAATAGTGTTTAATTATTTTAAATTTAATGAACATGGATAATACATTAGCAAAATTAAAACTAAAAATGTAGTTTAAATTGTGATGAACTTTTGAGAAATCTTACTACGTTATGTTTAAAATCTCAGCATCTGAAACACACACACCACACGCACACACACATACACACACACACACACACACACACACACAAGAGAGAGAGAGAGAGAGAGAGAGAGAGAGAGAGAGAGAGAGAGAGAGAGAAAGAGAGAGTGTGTATCAACTTAACAACTTAACAAACATTGACAATGTACTCAATATCTGTCTTTGAGAGAAAGGTACTAAATAATGATTTTTTTTTTTTTTTTTAGAAAGCAAACATATTTTCTTTTCTTTTTAGCTTAGATGAACTGTAGGAAGTGAACATCAATTATGAGGGGTAGTAATTTAATTAGAATCCATATATAATAGTACAGAATACACAGATTTAACTCTATGTACAATGTTATCTTTCGTGTGACTATTGGATTATTATAATTTTTATACTATCTTTATATTTTGAAATATATCTCTGGCATTTAAAATATGGATGTTCATCTGGAGAGAAAAGTATTCTGAAAGGGCATTACATTTGTTTATTGACCTTTTAAAATTTGATACAAAGCTCCAGTATGATTGGAGGATCTGTCTTGCTGGAGTGGAAGAGAGTTGGACTCCCAGAGTGAGTGACTGAGCTATTTCCAGTTTGAAGTACATTAGAACTCCATGTATGTAGAATTCCGCCTCCATTCTTGCTAGGTTATCTTTCCAAACAGGCTCCAGCATGTGAGCCACACACTATTATGTCTCCAGCCTTGTAAGACAATGAAAACGTGTTCCTCATTTAACCTTAATATGTTGTTTTACTAAATAATGCAAGTGGAGCGTTACAGTTTTGTATGAGGTCTAATTACTTGGATAAGAGCTTATAAAAATTAAAATATTGATGTGTTGACGATTAATTCATGTTTGTTCTTAATTAACTTTTTGCCTATTTCCTGTAGAAAAAATGTTTTATTTTGTGGTCTTCCTTTTGCTTTTTTGAGAGAAGATCTTTTACATCCCAGGCTGGCCTTGAACTCTTTATGTAGCTTAAGATAACCTTGAACTTGTCATTCTCTTGCTTCTACCTCACTAGTGCTGGGATTGTAGGCATGCATCATCATGTCCAGTATTATATGGCACTGGGGATGGAGCCCAGGCCCAGTACATGCTGGGAATTTGCTCTACCAACTGAGCTACATCTTGAGCCCAGTGTTCTGTGTCTTCAGATAGAGTAATTGTTGACTGATCTATTCTTAATATACCAGTGTAAGTTCAGTGTTGAAGGTCATTCAGAGATTGGACTATTCATAAAGGGATAGAAGATCTCAATACCATGACAACCAATGTTTTAAATGACTAAAGCGAGAATGCTACTAAGAACATCAACAAAAGAGTAGTCAGATTGTAAACCTCTTTTAAACGATCATCCTGCCCAGGGAGAAGCAAGAGAGAGACAGCTCCACATGGGGTGTGAAGTTCAGAGGTGCAACAACAGGGAAGGTCGCCAGGAACTACAGGCCTTGGGACAAGGCCCACATCAAACCAAGTCCTCTCAGCAGGTACATGAGTTGCCTGCCAGTGCACTGGTGAGTATAAATGAAGTCACTCATCCTGGGCCAAACTAGTGGAGCTGTTTCCTGCTAGCAGAGCCCACAGCCCCTGGTTTGAACAAATCCAGATTGATGTACCCGTTGGAAACCCTCAGACGTGGCACTATTGGGTGTGTTCTGTTATACATTCATGGGAATATGCGTATATAACAGAGCCCTCCATTTGAAGGTTGCAAAATGAAGATAAATGTTATTTACCATTTTACAGAGGCCTATCAATGAAAGGTGACCATTTTTCCAAATCTAACATACCAAATAAAACAGGGGTAGCATGCAGTGAGTCAGCTGACCAACACATCTCCTGCCAAGTTGCAGAGCGCACAAAGCCATTGTTACTGTTGTTATTATTATTCCTATGGGCATCTTGGTTTCTACACTTGCCCCATTTTTACTTCTAAAGAAGCAAGATTTTTCTTGATTTGCTGTTCTCCCAAGTTTGACTTTTAACCTTACCCTCCTTATTAAAATAATGTTAACAGTACAGAAAAGCAAGGTTTTCTCATCTCGATCTCCCACAAGCCATCCTCCATGAATTGCCCTGTAAGAGCATTTCAACCACCTCAGTTGAAAACTGGCTGAAAAGGAGAGAAGGAAAAATGGCAGACTACGAGTCAGAGCCAAGGCTCAGAACATCGAGGGAGGAAGGCCTGAATGGGGGAAAGCTGTGCTTGAAATATGGAAGCCTCTGAGAAGGCATAGGGACTTAGGTTCCCACGGCTGTAAGGACAGTCATCTGGAATGCAAGACGGTGATAATTAAGAAAAAAATGTGGCTCAAAGGGAGTGACAGTGAAGAGCTTGACATGAGGAACTCAGTTCTCCAGAAACCCTGGGTTACTAGAAACAGGAAGTACAGCAAGATGGTTAGGGTCATAAGTGTGAAATGCAGTTTACAAACCAAAACTCTACAGGAAAATCAGTAGCAACATGGTTGGTTTCATATAAGCCATGCAAGCTCTTAAATGGGTATTTTTTATTGATCATGGCCCAGGATAAGTTCAGATATCAAGAATGAAGCACTAAGTGGGTTACGTACAATGAGAGAAACAGAACTCACTAGAGAACCAGACAGCAATGCTGGTCACTAGGCTTAATGTACTATGGCATATTGTTTCAAAGCCTCTGTAAGTGAGAGAAATATGCTCAGATCTTTAGACCTAGTTTTCATAGACCATTGGGAAGAGAAGGTAAAAGTCATAGTTACCCTGTAGCTTGCCTTCTTCTCTAAGAATCTTCCTCTATCCATCTTCTAATAGTCCCTATAGCAGTAAGTGGCATCCATCCTATATTAGTTCTAGCAGGTAAATGTCTAGCCATCAGCCTCAGTCTGCTTCTCTACTCGATGCTTGGGTGTTCAGGGACTTAGCAATTCATAGCTATCTCTAGGTTACATCAACACAGCTGTCTTCATTACTGTCTACAAACTCAAGATCTCATCATTTCGGAGGCATTTCCTGTTGTCTCTACACTACAAACTTCTCTCATGATAGACACTTTGTTTCTAGAAAGGTTCATTTGCCAGTCATTAAAATCTGTACCTGTCTCAGGAGGCAACGATCCAATCAAAGTCATTTGCCTTTTCTACATGCCTAGATTGAAGTAAATATAGCCCCCTACCCACCATTTGAAAACTGAGCATGGCCTGCCTGCCTCCTGCCTTCTGCTCTGCTTATTTTGGTATATTCAAAATGATGGGTCACATCGGCACTCAGGAACATCCGGGGCTTGACTTTTCCTCTCTTCCAGCATTTTGGTTCATCCTGGCAATGTCTTCTTTTGGCTAAATTAGCTGTGTCTCTGTCTCTCTGGACACATGCATCACCCACCGAAAAGAGCAACAAGGGAAATTTCACCTGGACACCATGAAGACCGCCCTTCCCCAGGTGTTCACTGCTTTCCTTTCTGGACTGCACAGAAGGGACTGCTCTATTTGTTGATCTCCCAATGCACTGCACCTCAACTCTTAGGGTCCATTTTAAACCTTAAATTCATTGACAAGTAGAGGGGTCCAAGCAGATATCAAGAAAAGAAGTTCTGAGGGTATGACAAATGGTATTTGGAGAATTCCAGTAGTTGTGGCATTAGAAAGTATAGTGTGTGTGTATGTCATACTTTCAATTTCTGGAGTCCTCATGTGTATGGGTATTCCAGAGGGATGTGTATATATCCCAGGTGTGGAGATGCTATGAGATAGATTTCTCTTGCACAGGAGCCCATTATTCAGCATGGGAACAGATGAAAAAAGACAGTGGACAGAAGGTGTTGTGATATTGGAGGGAAATAACTTGCACTGTGTTTTGATATATGTGAGCTCTGCCAACCAATATCCTTCCCAGATGCGGGAGGGATAAACATTCAGTTCAATGTAGTGTGACAGTGAGCTGAAGTGATGATGAGTCACTCTGAGGCTGCTGTCTTTGGACTGCTGAAGTTAAGGACCTGATACAAACCACTGACAGTGTGGTGAAGGGCACAATCCCAGGGAACCCCTAGGAAGACAAATGGTTATGGTTTGGGTCATAAAGATAGAGTGTGAACTGGGAGCCAGAGAAAAATAAATAATGGAAAAGAAATGTTTCCTTGGTATCTGTGTTTGGACAAAGAATCAGTGAGCTCCAGTACAGTAGGAAACCCTATCTAAAAAAAAGTGAAGTAGAGGGTGATTGAGAGAGAAACCCATCATTCGCTAATATACAGGTGTACAAATGTGTGTGTGTGCCTGTACACTTCCAAACATGTACACATGGACACACACACACACACACACACACACACACACACACAGTTACTGAGTCTTTGAAGAAGAACATTTCTGAACCTTAATCACTTAGCAAAACTGCTGCTGAAGCTCTTGGGGGAATTTTCACTAGGCATTGTTGATTTCGAGGATATTAGAAGTATATGGCCAGAAAGAGCTTGAGAAATCACTGAAGAGTAATTTTCAACCAGAGCCTAGAAATTGCAGAAGAGTTTGAGGTCCAAGGTCAGGTTAGAATTCATCAATAAGATTCAATGTTCAATTCTCTGCAGAATACTGAAGAGAGAAATCTGTCCTAGCTGACTTTTAACACAACGTTGTCTACTGTAAATTTGTATTTGCCCCTCTCATTGGATCATGAAGCAACATTTCAAGACAAATATCTCAGTTTTCCCAAACTCTCGTGATGGAAAGTGTTTGTCTACACAAGAAAGATGCTTTATAAATCAATTGGTCCTTCTTTTACCATGTCTCATACTCCTCCACAAAGGGGCCACTGTCTTCTGATGTGTGGGTGGGTTTCCTCAACCTATACTTCATATAACATGTTTCTAAGATAACACAAGACCCACAAATGTTACAAATAATCTAGGAGAGGAAAGGAGGCACCTTTGGTTCTTCATGACTTCCTGAGTTTGAAATCCATCTCCGTCTCTAACACCATCCTAAGGGGGGGTGGCGGTGGGCAGGAGGTGGAGATCACAGTGCTGGTAGACAACAAGATACAGCATGGTAGGCAGCCTACCAACTTTCCATGGGTGGCAAGCGTACAGAGGAGGCCAGCACCAGTCTACTGTGCACACTATTTCAATGTGATTTGTTGAGTCTGAAGAACACAATCATGAAGTCACCCTAAGCATCAAACCCATGTTTACTTCCAGTGAGGTCTTCACAGAAAAGATTTGGCACTGAAGAGGACTAGTGCCTTTGAGAATTCATGCCATTCTCATTCTGTTACCCTCTCTCTGATGGCCCAAGATAGACTGAATTGTGATGGATGACCAAGGCATAGAGGTCAAAAAAGGACACTGAAAAAAGACAGATTCTTTACTTCCCATGCTGTACTTTAAAATTACACCCTCTCATTATACTTGTTTCTTGAACTTGCATAGGAAAGTGTGATCTTAATTTTACTATACAGTGTGGTAGGCAAATGAAGGAAAATGACATTCATTATCAGGTAGTGTTTTCTCCCAGGCAACACGCTGGTGATCAAATTGAGTAGTTTTCTCTATGAACAATCTGTTCAAGAGATGCTGCTCATAGGCTGTGCTTTCCTGAAATAATTAATTAAGTAACTGGGTAGCTTTTGGTTCAGGAATGCAGAGGGGTGTTGCTTCCATTTAAGGATTAGGGGTGGGAGGACAATATGCATGATTTAAGGAAGCACTAATTGTATAAAACAATGTGAAGTCATAGTAACATAGTGTTAGGGTTGCATTTGTGTTCTCCTCCTCTGGTGGTTTTATTCTTATTTATGCTCCCCATTTCAGTAAAGAACAGACAAGCTACTTCTTTGCCTAAGAGAGAGTGTATCATGAAATATAAATTCTAAAATAAATGATTCAAGTAGTAAATCACATGAAATTCTCTGGAGAAAAGAACACAAGAGGGCTGTTTAATGTCACAATTTTCTTGCTCTAAGTGTTGGGCTTTTAGGGGTTTTTTTTCAATTGAACAAAAAAGGACACTTCTCAGGATGCTGAGCAGAAAAGCATGAAGTATCTCGGAGGCATAAACACCCAAGCCTGGTTCCCATGAACCCACTAAGGAGCTGGAAGACCCTAGAGGAAAATGGTTTTATTGTGTAGCTAGAAAATGTCCCTTGTGTGAGGCATCTTCAATGAGACAATAAACTCTCAAGAATCAGGGCTGGAGAGATGGCTCAGTGCTTAACAGCACTACTGCTCTGCCTCAGGACCAGGGTTCAGTTCCTAACATCCACATCAGGTAGCATAGAGAAGCTGGTAATTCCAGCTTCACAGGACCTGACGATGCCCTCTTCTGACCTCTATGAGCAACTAATCAGACACATATATGTACATACGTATAAATAAAATAAATCTTTTAAATAGTTTTAAGAAGTACCTGTGGTTCACTTAGACAGAATGTACCATAAGGGACAGAAACACACTAAGAAGAAATGGTGTTTTAATGGTGTTCAGCCATATAGAAGGTTCCAAAAGGCCGATTGGAGGAGGGGGGTGCTAGGACTTCAGGATGGACTAGATGATTGAGGGAGCTATTATACTTGAAGACATTCTGTGGACAAGTGTAGCAAGCAACCCCAAAATCTGGTATCAACAATAGGAGAGTAGAGGGTGTTCAGCCACTACCCTAGCCCATACTACACACACACACAACTCACAGAACTCAGTACTGTGCCTTCAGTGAGGAAGATTTTCCCTGTACAAGAGATCCACTGGGAACACCAAACCCAGCTCTATGGCACCTCCAGAGAATCAAAGGTAAGAGCCTAAAATTTAGATGAGTGATACAAATAGAACTTTTGGAGTGAGATTGATATAAATATTAACCCATAGTAGTAGACGTTTTCACCATAACCTGTACTTAGGAAATGGAATCTCAGAACATAATCCCCGATTTCCATTTGACAGATGATCCTCGTATTTCTAGTGAAACTCCTCCAGTCCACACTGCCTCACACAAATGCATTAGTTTGTGGCCTTACTTTTCATTTCTAGAATTAATGTCATGATTATTTCACTTTGCCACAAAGAAATATTTTGCTTAACAGTAGAAATGAGCCCCTCCTGTGAACAAATCAAACCATGTGAAATCCTCCTCAGCACTTTGAAAACAAAACAAAATAAACAAAGCTGAGACATTTAGATAATTTCCCCTATTTTCCCATTACATTTTAAGACATCTTAAGATCAAGATTTCACAAATTTTCAGGCCCTAAAAGTAGTGCTTTTTGCAAAAGAAGTTCCTACCTCTGAGTTAGATGCAGAAGCCAAACTCTAAAATGACGGCGACAGAATCCCTACCACCCAGCCACGTACTTTCCTTAATGGCCTGTGATCTGCAATATATATTAGTGTTGTCTGCCACCTCCTTGACAGGATGCTCTGGACTTCTTACCTTCTCCGAACCTCTCCTCTCTAAACCCCAGCTGTGCTAGACTTCAGAAGTGGAGTCTCCTGCATTCACAACCCTTCCCACACGGTCCACCCTTGTTCTCAGTCCGTCACCCTCTTTTTGTGACCTATGAACCCAGTCAAGATTCTTCATTTCCTAAAGCAAAGGGCCCAGCCTTGTCTTTGGAGCTTTGCTGTGTGAAGGTGGCTGTGATTGGGTCTGTCTCCCTTGACCAGCCACATATGCCTGAGGAAAGGAGCAGACTTGACCCTTGGAGACTCTTCAAAGCCTGTGCAGATCTAGCATCAAGTGGGAGCTCTGTTGAGGAGCTAGTGGCAGATGATAACTTCTGTGTCGTACCCTGCGTGGTCACACTCCTGCATGATGGTGGTCCAAGGCATTGCATATTTCAAAGCCGAAGAAGTGAAGTCAGTGGCTTTAGTCATCACATTGCAAGACAAAAGTCTACATTTTTACATTTCATAGAAACACTTTTTATTTTTAAAATAATTTTATCTCATAGATGTCTCTAAGAAGTGTGTTGCCTGACAAAAGGGGGGACCAATGTCTGCGTAGATAATTAGAAAGCAAGGTTACCTCATGAGTTATTAATATTGTGTATGCTCTCTTAGGCAACCTGATATTTTTAACATGGACAAAAAGGTGCTAGGACAGAGCTGGCAGCCCCTGGCACTGCCTGAAAGACTGGCTTCATGGGTGCTATTGAAATGTGCCATTCTGGGCAGAGACTGGCATTTAAGGATTTTCCTCTCTAAACATTTACCAAAGACAGAACTTACAAATGTTTCCTACTTCCTGAAAGATGTATGTAATAGTAATAAAAATGAGATGGGAAGAGAGTGTTTTACATTTATTTCTTTCGGTTGACAATACGGATTACACAGGGTATGACATACAATTTTAGCTGTCAACTTTAATGTTCTAGATAAAAAGTATATATGTGACAGAAAAAAAAAAGACAGTGAATTGTAATTTTAATTCCCGAAAGTAGAAGGACGAATACAAATTCAAAGCCAAGATGAGTGTCATGACTTAGGATCACTGAAAAGTTATAGGAATAGTCCTCACATAACGCAGTGGGCAGATTTGTTCTCTGGATGTTAGGAAAAAGTTTAATAGAGTGTGGACTTCCTAGCTGTAATGACAGATGATTTAGGAGGTGAAGCCAACCATGGCCATCTCCTGACTTCACACTCCAAAGGCTGCCAATGCCTGTGGTTAATGAGGCTGGTTGGAGCTGTGCCCTTTATTAGCCTGGCCCTGGGAAGCTGTGTTCTTCCTATGTTTTAAAGGCATGGCCTGCCAGTGCCCTTGACCTGGGTATTAACGCCAGCCAAGAAGACCCCTGTCTCTTTTCTTTACGTGTCATAGACACTCTTCCCACTTATTTGGCTTACTGGTGATGTTGGCATGTATTGTCGGTGTGTAATAACACTTGTGTCCAGCTCCTTGAGAGAAAGAGGAGCTAACAATGACAATGGTTGCATGATTCCTAGAAGGTGGTTTCTCCATCACTGCTATGTGTCCTGCCCTTCATGGTCAGTGAATCATAGATACTATGGAAATAGCTGAAGCTAGGAGGATGTTAACATTATCTGTCTTTGTATTGGACTTTGAATGCCAGTTATGTATTTGTTGTATATATTTTTTAAGTATAATTCACTGAAATGTAGTGATTAAAATATGTCTGTTATAGGGAGATGACACTTTATCTACTATGGGGCACAAGCTTAATTTTTATTCTATAGCTCAGTGGATTAGGACAAATTCTTCACATTGTGTTCAAAAGAAGGCTTGGGCATGGTGCAAATTAATAATGGTGTCGTTACTGCAATAGTGTATAATACTGAAAAGAACATAATTGTCAAACTTGGGAAGTAGAGAGAATATTCTCCTCCTATACTTTAAGTCTTGGCTTCTGCTCCCTAGGTAGTGCCATTGTAGAGCACCCTCACTGAACAGTATAACCAATCTATTTTTGTTGTGTGTGTATGAGTGTTTTTGGTGCATGCAGGTACTCCATGTGCAGTGCTACTACAGGAGATCAGAAGATGCCATTGGATCCCCTGGAACTGGAGTCACAGTGGTTGTGAGCTGCCATGTGGGTGATGGGAATTGAGCCCTGATCCTCTGGAAAAGCAACCAGTACTCTAAACCTCTGTGCCGTCTCTCTAGGCCCAGTATAACCAATCTAAATGAGACATGGCCTTGTAGACTGGGGTCTTGTTGCAGGACTTGAAATTAAATTACATTTGCTGAATGTCTGTGAACTTTCTGGACTTGAGTGGACCAGTCCTTAGGAGATCAGAGTTGACTGCTTACTTGGATGGGATCCATCTTAACTTTATGGCTACAAATGGAAGAGAGACACAGGCTAGCAACTGAGAGTAACTGACGTGATGTGAGATAATTCTTGTGTAAATCAGAGAAAGAAGGAGAAGGGGAGAAAGAGAGGAACATTTGTTAAAATTATGGTCTCATTTCTAAATCTGGAAGTTAAGTGATAGAGAACTAGATCTCAAATATTGCCCATATATATCCTCAATATTTATGGACGGTGGATTCAAACAATTCCTAGTTGTAAAACCATCCTATGGATAGCACACACTTACTTGTCATATCAATTCATGTTGTATTGGGCATGTAGGCCACATGGGAACCACATGAACTTTCCTGAAACAATATGTCAAGTGCATATGATTTATCTGGAAAAACAGCTAAGATGAAGATTTCATCCCTAGTTCAGACTCTACTTCTGGGTTGAACAGAAAAATCTGCATTATTAATTATAAACCCAAGGTACTGAGCTAGGCAATCTCAAGGTGAAGTCTCAAAGCTAAATCTTACGGTGAATTTATTCCAGGAAGCACATGCAAAACTCAGACATGGCATAGAATGCAAAAGTCTCATGTATTGCAGTAATGAAGTGAGCATCACAGAAATGTCAGATAACCAACAGGTAATGTCTGATTGCTTTTCTCAGCAAAGAAGCCACCTGGCTCTCTGAGGAACAGACATGAGGAGGAGGGAGCTCAGATCAGCTCTGAGGTATCCTATAGAAAAGAAACCTGCCTCGTTGTCTCTAAAAACTATACATTTGATCAACAAAATGTACACTACTGTTTTTTACATCTGGCCTTGGTGCCTAATCCACTTCTCTCTTGCTGCACCTCTGTGGGGCCATACTTTAAGTTTTTAAAAACTAGTTATACTAAAACATACACATTCTAGAAAGAGAACAAGGTGGGGAAACTGGCTAAATGGAGTTTGGAAGGGAGAGCCTGGCCTGAGGTCTGTCTGCTGACAGCTAGCCCAGGGTCCCTTTAGCCATGCTGGTGACTTTTGCTTGTATGTTGTTGTTTGTGACTCCTGGTGAATATTTTTTTTTCTTTTGTCAGAGTGAATCTTCCCATGAGTTCTTTCAGCAACATGTGTGCATTTTGGTAGATGTTCCCTTGAATAAACAAGAAAATGAACCTTACTTAAGAAGGTGCTGTGCTTACCCAAAGGCTGAGTACTGTGCACAGCTAATGAGAAGATGAAGGGATGGATAACATTCTCAGCTGTCCCCTGGGAAATACTCATTTATTGGAAACAATTATTTGTGATTATTTATGCAAAAGCTGTATGAAAGACAAGAATGGATAAGTGACAATTTTATCTTAATGGAATTTTTTTGTAAGCAAAATATATCTTTACATGGTTGACCTTGGTGCTACTTGAGCAGGGATCAATGGAGGCACAGAGCTGGAAATGGGAGTAGAGTTTCATGGTCCTCAACTACTGTAGAAACAAAAATTTGACTCAGTATTTCCTTGCAACTGTGAGTATCTGTTATACAAGATGCCTGGGGACTTTGTTCCATGACTTAGAGAACTTAAGAACAAGGTGGGCATTGTGCCTTTTTTCCCCTAAAATCTTCAGTATGAAATTGTGAAGTTTGCAGAAAGAAAAAAATAAAATCTAGCCATGTGAAATGCAAAGTAACTGTGTAGGAAAAGAGATGTTGTGTGTGAAACTCAAGATATTCTTCCCCTTGCTTCTTGCATGGTTAACATTTTCTATAGTTTTTTAGGTTAAAAACATACAGTGCATGATCACCATGCTTCACCCTCCAGAGGAGAAGTCTGTTGTATTAGAGTGTGTAATCAACTGGAGGATACCATATGCCCAGAAGAGAGGTTGAGTCTAGGAGTCTGCTTCCATACAGTCATAGGAAGAGGGTCTGCTCATCATGAATGAACTGGGAATGAATTCAGAACTAGAATTCTCATTGATTGCTCATTTATATTATATTTTCTGTCAGTGAAAACAGCCAGGTAGTTTGTAGTACTATGAAATGGCATACTTTCCTATTGACCATTAATGACATAAGAAAAATGAGAGCCAAGGAAGACAGAGTGTGTGACTATATTTTATATGGACATGTTTCTTTTTTGTTGTTGTTGTTTGGTTTTTCGAGACCGGGTTTCTCTGTGTAGCTTTGCACCTTTCCTGGAACTAGCTCTGTGGACAAGGCTGGCCTCAAACTCACAGAGATTTGCCTGGCTCTGCCTCCCGAGTGCTGGGATTAAAGGCGTGTGCCACCACCGCCCGGTGTGAACATGTTTCTTTCAAGGATTTCCTTCATCCTCCTCAGATCACAGGAAAAACAACTGATGTTTACCACTTAATGCTTGGTTCTTAAATATATTATATGTAAATATATATCATATATTATATATAAATATATGTGTATTGTACAGTTTAGGATGGCTATAAAATGTTTTTTTTTTTTTTTTTTTTTTTTGGTTTTTCGAGACAAGGTTTCTCTGTGTAGCTTTGAGCCTTTCCTGGGACTCACTTGGTAGCCCAGGCTGGCCTCGAACTCACAGAGATCCGCCTGGCTCTGCCTCCCGAGTGCTGGGATTAAAGGCGTGCGCCACCACCGCCTGGCCGGCTATAAAATGTTAAATATAAACTCACACATTTATAAATAGTTGTATGTATACATAACTGTTCACGTGTACATTACTAAACATAACTGTATGCATTTAGAGATGAATAGCCAAGGTAGAAATCTGTAAAACTATAGGAACTAGTTTACAAATTTAAGCTGAAGTACAAAGATAGAGTCATGGTGTTCTTAAATTCCAAAAGTCAATTGACACACTGTTTGACCCTGAAAACTTAATAGTTCAGTTATAAGAAGAAAACTGCATGTCCTTTGATGATCTCAGACTGTGGCATCTCATTTTCATAGATCCAGTGTTAATCAACTATGATGAAATTTGGGTCACCTATGGGTGGAAGCTGCAGTAATAATTTTCTAGATGAGGGGATTTATTTAATCTAGAGTAGCTATTATCTTTTTCTATTAACAACATGCCTGCTAACTTGTTATTAATCAGTCTCTAATCATCATTATTAAAATTAGATTTGGTTTACACATACTTAATTTTCAATGACCACCAATAAAGAAGATTGCTAATTTTCTTGCGGTCACTATAATCAAAAGAATTAAGTTGTAATACTGAGGGCTGAAGCATAAAGGCATGCAAAAAAAATCAGCTTTTAAAAATGACTTATCACTTTGTTAATATAAAGAACTTTTGGTGGAGTTCATATCCCTGACACTATGTCTGGAACTTCAGATGTAAATTCTTGACTATCCCCTGTCATGTGGAAATGTCATTTTACATAAGGAAACACTTGTGATTTTCCATCACTTTCACTATTTCCTGGGTGGTGTGTGTGTTACTTTTCCCAGAAGAGTATTACACATGGTGAAGACAGAATCAACCCTACTCCTGAAAAGAGAGAGAAGCTGAGTTGTAATGTGGATGTATACTGAAAACAGCATCTTCAGAAGGGATTGACTAAGTTTGGTACTCAAGCCCTTCCTCAAACAGAGTCAAAAACTGCTTGTATACTAGAGTCTCTTGGGGCAAAGGACAAATGGAAACAAGCTAGAACACCCTCTTTACCTAGCCAGGAGTAACAGTGCACGACACTGATCTTGCCATCTGTGTCTTTTACACATGACATTCCCAGTTCAAGCTGCTCAGGAGAGCTTTTGAAATCCTGAGGTCCACATTCCCTGTGTCAGCTTACTGTTACGTTGTCTACAGTGTTAGTTTCCAAGTTTTACCATACACTTACAGAAGGAAAAATTAAAATTTTCCTCTTCATTCTCCCCAGAAATGAACACAGCCATGACATTCACTTTCTAGAAGTTTCCTAGAATCACTGTGCTGCTGATGCGAAGCACAAGTCTCACCTCAGAGGGAGTCACAGATCTTCTACTCTGAGCCAATGATTCACCTTGTCCTTGAGTGGCAGGTGCCACAGAGGAAGCAGTGACGTGACTTTTCTAGACACAGAACAAAGGAAAGCTATAGATCAAGGCACTTACCAAATGCACTGGTGGGCATCAAGTAGGGTGGCGGTAATAAAATAGGCAACCCTTAGCCATTGCTTCAGACATTCTCTGATAATATCTCACTTCTAGGACAGTGGAAGTGAAATGAATAGTGTGTGTTTTGTGCTTCTTCCTGGAGAGATGCGAACAGATGTACTCACCCAGATAGGGCACAGATGACAAAACAAAGAAGCAATACTACCTCAGTCCCTTTCTGAAGCAGGGTGTTCATTTTGGTTAGTTACAAGACTATGGGGAAGAGTTATTCATAGCATCGACTGTGACTCAAGGATAGGGGCATCAATATAAAGCCTACCCAAGCATGGAACATAACTCAAGGCAGCTGCGTCTGGGAAGCTCCCTGCACACACTGCAGGCAGTCTTTCTGTCTATAGTCCTGTCTCCCAGCAAGTGTTACTGCTTTTATAACCTTGGGAAGAGCACTTGCGAATCGGGTAAGTTCTAGAACTTTCCTAAGACTTGTGACTCATTACTTCCTGACTTGTAAGTTTTCTTTACTTCCCGAGTCTTTAAGAGCCTCTGCTGAGAAGGGGATGCTTCAGTCTTGAGAAACTAGCTATACAGTCATCTGCTAAATGAGTGCTTTTCAAAGGTTGTACTTGATGGCCACAAGGATGCTGGGCTAAAAAGCCAAGGATGGTAAAGAGCTACCAAGAGGGCCACACTTAGCCCAATATCATTTTGCATCTTGCTCTACAGCATTCTGGCTGTGCAGTCATGGAGTTTGTGGCTGCATACCAACCTACCCAATCTTATCAAAGGCATAGCGTTCTCAGGGACCTTCAGTTCACAGCGACCAAGCAAGTAACCATTACCAAGCTGGGTTTTGGTAGCAGCAATGCCAAATGTTAATATCTCAGTCTGATGGAGGATGCAAATGTACTTCAGAACTTTTAAGCAACTCACAGAATTGGTGAACAGCAAGAGATTTGAACCAAGTTAGTGCCTCCTAAGTTCCTATTCTTAATAGTCTGTCAACCCTCTCCAAAAAATATGGGAAGGTAAGTCAGGGGAAAATGGTGGTACAGTAATCTATAGATAAGCAACTGAGGTAAAATGGGCTGAAACACTTTTTTAAACTATTTTAAGAGAGCTTCAAATGTTAGGCAGAAAAACAAAAGGAAACGTGTAAAGTAAGAAAAGCAAGTTTGAATGTGCGTATGGGACCAAATGAGAGAGAGGAAACCAGCTGAAATGGGTTAATACTGCAATACAGAGCATAGGAGTTTGGGAAGTTGGGCTTCAAATGGGAGCAGACCCAAAGCAACAGCTTTAACATGAGTGCACCTACTTCCTGGAAGAAGATGTCAAGGGGCTGGAAGAGGAGAAGCCCCTGAGATCCTGGGCCACACAAAGCACAAAGAAAGAATGAGAATTTGTGGCTGACTTCATGATCACTTTGGCAAGAGACAGCCTAAGAATGCATTCTCTCTCTCTCTCTCTCTCTCTCTCTCTCTCTCTCTCTCTCTCTCTCTCTCTCTCTCTCTCTCTCTCTCTCTCTTCTTCTAGAGCTGCTGAGACCTAAAGCTCCAGTGGCTCTCTCCCCTCACCTCAGTGATTGATTCTACAGGGAACTGGCGAGTATGATCACTTGGAGCCATGCTGTTCTTTCTTGCTTTCCAATGCGGAGAAATTGTAAGATTTCTTTAGACAGAAAGGTTCCCTCACCTCCTCCTTATTCAGTGAATGAAGAATTGGAGACTTCAGGGCCAAAGGCAACAACACTGGCCTAAATATAAAGAACATTTAAGCTCCCACCAGTATTTTCCCTGTGTGTGTCTATACCTGGAATCTTGGATGATTAACTTAGCTAGTAGAACTATGATTTTTAACCAAGGTCCTAGGGCCAGACTTCCCAGAACACTGTGGGAAGCTTTGGTCTTCATGTGAACATCTATGGCAGTGTTTCCTGCCAGGGCTTCTTCAAAACACTCTTAGGTGGCTGTGGAAACATTCGAAGGGAACTGTACTTTGTTCCAGGAGTCAGACTGGAAAAGCCTTGCTCACAAACGTCATTGATTTAACGCTACTGGGATCATAACCTTTGGGCAGACTGACTTTCGACGTCTTCTTTCTTTGTGCTGGTAACTGTCTGAATCGGGATCATTTTAAAGTTCTGGTTATGGTGTTTATTAACACTGAGGTTGCCCAGTTTAATAGTGAGGTAGCTGGTATTAAGCATATTTTAATAACTATACTCTCTAGAGGGTAGATTTGCTCCAGACACTTAAATAAGTTCACTTCATTCATGTTAAACAGCGGTTATGCTAATTTCTTAGTTAACAACCAGTTTAGAAATTACTTTTTTTTTTTTAGCCGAACCACCCAGGATGTCTCCAAAGCTGATTTTGTAAGTGGTGAAGAATCTGGGGACCCAGGCATCCCTCTCCCTTTCTCTTCCCTTTCACAGTTTCTCCAGGGGAAAGAGGGGCATGATGCTCACTACATTTAAATGTTTAATTGTTCTCTGGAGTTCCTTTGCAATTTACACCTTAGAAAAATGCAGTACATTCATAAATCTTAGAATTTAAGAGTGTCCCTTTCCCCACAGGAGCCACTAACCTCACAGGAAGGGATGGAGGGACAATCTCATACAGTTTCGGGATTTACAAGTCTGTGGTGAAGGTAGGGTGTGAATTACTAAGAAACCCACGAGTGTATTAAACCATTTAAAGGTAAGGCACACCAAGATGTTTTCCTGGTTTGAAATCTAATTAAACCAAGAATGGGAAAGGGAGCAAAAATATGCCAACATTGAACCCAAGATGCCAGCCCTCTGCCTACAGGGAGAGACTTGATGGACCTATCCAAGTCTCCCATTTTGTACGACTCACTTAAGGGGAATAGGCAGAATATTCTCAAAACAGGTACAAGGTCTAAAGTATACAGATGACCCATAGCCACCAGAGCCTTGCTTCTAGAATTCAAATAAAATTTAATATTTAGATGATGATTAAGGCTTCTATAAATTGTTTCATACAGTACACTTTATTATCCATATTGGGGCATTATTCAGACTAGATGGGAATAATGTTAGTAACTATATAGAGTCACCAAAATTTACACGGTTAATAATGTGGACACTCAAGAGCCATAAATAAACTGCTGAATGGAATTACCCACAGCTCACCCTCACCGTATTAGGTTACACCTTAGAATAGTCAGAATAAATATGTATTAATTATATTTCTCTTTTCTCAAGCAAAGAAGATTGATCAAGCACCTCACAGTCTCCTAGTAAAGTGTGAGCTATACATGGATTTTAGAACATAGCCATCCAGGACCAAGTCTCCCTCTCGCTTGCTGTTCCTGGGGAACAGCCCTCTGAGCCAGAAGCACTCTCCGACTTTTTCAAACAATGTAAATCAGCCACCATTAGAGGGTGGAGTCCCCTGAAGTCACTCAGAACTATAATATTCAAGAGGAGAGGGAAAACACCCAGGAAACAGCCCCCCCCCCAACTCTTATGTTGAAATTGAAAAGGCTTTAGCCTAGGCAGGGCCTCCATCAGAGGGGACACCTTGGGGTTATGGCAATTTATCTTATAGCTAAACCCACCAAATCCCAGGCTTTTGCCCCAGACTTTTGTTTTATCTCATCTATAAATTGTAACATGGTGGAGGAAAGGATGAGGGGAAATTAAAAAGTTTTCTTTTCCTAGTTTGCGCTGGACTAGAATGAACCAGTTTCCCTGATAAGCTCTTGGATTTTCATGTGTCCTTTGTATGACTACAAAGTGTGGCTGGAGACCAGTCTTTGTGCTCAGTGACTTTGGAGGTTTCATCTCCTTGTGGCTACTGGGACAGAAAGCCACATCTCACCTTTAGTACATCAGAGCTTAGTGGAGTCTGACATTTATTCTAAACCTTCTTCCTCATTTATAAAATGGAGGCTTTAGCAGCCCCACCCTCTGAAGTCTAATCATGGGCTTCAGACTGAGCCTTATCTTGAGTGACTCTGTTTCAAAGCAGCATTTGGCTTCATTGATACTGTAGGAGGATTATCTTATTCAAAGTTCTATTGCTATGAAGAGATGCCACAACCAACCAAGGCAACTCTTAGAAAGCATTTAATTTGGGCTAGCTTGTATTCAGAGGCTTATTCTATTATCGTTATGGCAGGAAGCATGGCAGCTTATAGGCAGACATGGTGCTGAAGAGTTCTAACATAGAGATCTACAACTGAGAGTTCGATATCTCGGCAAAAAGCAGGAAGAAAGTGTAAGCTGCTGGACCTAGCTTGAGCTTCTAGAATCTCAAAGATCATCCCCGGGGACATACTTCCTTCAATGAGGCCATGACTACTCCAACAAGGCCACACGCCACTCCCTATGAGACTATGAGAGTCATGTCTATTCAAACCACCACAAAGACTCTGCTCCTGTCTAGTGTGGCCCAGGAGACATAGATCAGTAAATAATCCCGTTTCTGCATTACACCTAGGCTATGCCTTATCTTTACATTCTATGCCTCTGCAACTCAACATGTCTTCCATGCAGCCTTGCTTCAAGAAAAGCCTCTAGCAGCTCTCCAAGTGTTTTTGAGAATAATGTAGCTAATCATTGCATTACTCTCTGCGTCTGTATGAACTCTACCTCTGTCTCCAGCAAAGCATCTCAGAGCTGATTCATTTCTCCTGCTGCCTCTTTCATGCCCTTGCAGCCTCTCTGTAAGCAATTCTGTAAGTATGTGTATATAAATAGAGAGGTTACCTCACTGTGTGAAGTGCATAGGGGTAATTAATATTGGAATAAAAGAACCTGTATTTGCCAACAGCCAGCTGTCAAGGGAAATCAGGACCACTTGGTGACGTGCACCCTACAATACCCACACAGCTTGTGAATTTATTGTCATTCAGTAAATTCTGACATTATGGAGAAACACAAGTTTGTCCATCTACATCTCTGGCAGGGAGCACTCCTGGCCCCTGGTCACACCTCCTAACCTCTCAAATTCTTCCCTTCCTTACACTGTTATTGTTCATTCTGGCCTAAACCTTGTAAATATCAACTGGTGCCATTTCCTGGTTTAATGTCTTTAGAAGTTTCTCCCAGCCTGTTTTCCTTCTCTTACTTCCTCTGTGGCTGATAGTTGCTGAGTCGTCTTCTCTCATCTTTCCTTGTGGACCAGGTTGCCCCAATTCTGATCCGTGTCCTCCTGTGTACAGTAGATACTCAGCATTTTTATTACAACTAACTCTTCTACTTAATTAAAATATGTGTATTGGTATTCTGCTGTAAGTATTCTCTACTCTTCTGTAAAATTCACATTCACACACATCAGCTTTTGTTGCTACTTTTATATTTTCACAGGAGTTGACAGCACACATCTTTCAGGACCTCATAAAAGGTGGCAATTCTGTACTTTGATGTCACTGAGATTTGTATTTATGATCATTTTATGTCTTATATTTTTGTCATCTTTCCATAACTGTATTTTTTAAATTTTCTATAGTACATTGAATGATGTCTACCATCTGCCCCAGGTCATACCCATCACAAACTTCAGAGGTGACTTTACTTGAAACAGAGTCTTTGCAGGACTGAGATGAACTCATATTAGTATTATTTGAGTCATAAATTCAAAGAGATTGCCCTCAACAGAAGCAGAAAATGACACAGAGCAGAGGGCATGAGGAGATGGATCGGTGGGCTGAGTGTGGAGGTGAGTGGTACAGTGGTGGCTTAGCATGTTCAAGGCCCTGGTTTCAATCCCCAGCACTGAGAAGATGGAGACAGGGATGAATATTTTGAGGTCACAGACATTGGAATCCTCAACAGAGTCATCAGAGAGCAAGAAGATGGGAGAAGACTAATCTGAGGGCCGCCTGAGGAGTGTCACCTGGCTAGCATGCTGATATCAGCTTTTGTAGTCCAGAAGTATGAGGAAATAAATTCAATTGGTTAATACACCATTTAGGATAATTTCTTCAAGTGACTGGAGGAAATCAGCCTGAAACAACACTGTAAGTCAAGTAGAATGCCTTTCTCATTTGGACGCCTTCAACTTCGCTATGCTAATCTGTCCTATTCAGGACACTCTCTGTACTGTTTTCCAAAGCTATTAATGCTCTTGGCCATCCACATTTTCTCTCTTTACTGCTCATCAGGGTTCAAATAGGCTAACCCAGGCTCAGCATTCAGAAGCTTGCTTAAAATGACTCTACCTAGATGACCTCTCCTTGGGTGACCTGTGCTCTTTTGCTGAATTCAACGTTCTTTGAAATTCCTTAATGACCCAAGAAGATGACACAAATTACTAATGACTGGAGATGGTATCCATCCATCCATCTGGTCAAAACATGAAATTTGCTGATCTCTAATCATATTTTTTATGGGTTGTTTTTATGCATAAAATTAAAAGGTGTGTATTTTCCCACTGTGATGTCTATGATTCTATTTTAAATTTTCAAAGTTAGACTATCCATATTGCTAATCTCTATAGCATTATTACTAACTCCATGTTTAAAATTCTCTCTAATATGACAATAATAAACCATGCTGAGTTCTGTTGTTCAGACAGGAGGAAAGAAAACGGTGAAGTGGCTGCGAATTTTCAGACGTATCTTGGCTTTCTTTGTTTCTGCCTGGGGCTCCAGGGTCAGAGCTAATGGCACGGGGAGATTGCAGTCAGCAATTATAAATCTCTTTGACAACAAAAGTGCCATGCAAAGGTTCAGAAATTACACTTCTCTCTGGACACAAAAGAATCTTGCCTACTTCAGAACTACTCTAATGAGGCAAAAATATATTTTACATTACTAATTACATCTGTACTAGATTAATTGTATGGGGACAGTGAGAGCTAGTGAAAAACACATTGTGTTATTTCTTCCCTCACTCGGCAGAAAGGGAAGAATCTTAAATGCTTTGATGCTTTTAACAATAAGTATAGTGCATGTTAACATAAGTGGGTTTTATGGGGCTAAACTCATTATATTAAAAACTGATGATTCTTGTTTCTGTAAGAAAATCTACAATTACTTGTTAGTATTTTTTTTTTTCACCTCCAATAGGTAAGAAGACAGACAAGCCAATGCAAATTAGACATCTTCTGTTGAGCGGTATTTATTGCTCAGTCAATCGCAATCCTCTTAGAGAAGACTAGCTTCATGTCACTGAACGATTGAGAATTTTGCAAAGAAGTAAAAGGTAATAGCTGGCTGAGACTGAGATTGAAAACATGTTTTTGACACATCTTCTTCCGTGTTTTTTTTTTTTTTTCTTGAGACAAGGTTTCTCTGTGTAGCTTTGCTCCTTTCCTGGCTCTGCCTCCTGAGTGCAGGGATTAAAGGCGTGCGCCACCACCGCCCAGCATTTTTGACACATCTTTATTAGCCTCCACTCACACTCAGGAGAGAGTGAATGTTGTGGTTCTCTACCAGTAGGCGGGGCATTCTGAACATGACACTTCAAGTAAAAGTTTCCAGTGCTTTAAGTTCCCTATAGGGAACATACTGATCAATTTGACAAACTGGCATGAAACGAGGTGAATGTTTACTTTAGCCTTGTGCCCATCTACACAGACTTTGTGATGGTTTCATATTTAATATCCTTAACGCCTCTCGTATGCAAATGACATTTGACCTTCCTAATGCCAGGGCCAAGGCTGGTGCATCCTAAGCTGCTGGTGAAGTCCTTCACTGCTCTCTGTCCACAGAGGGATCAGAACCATGAAACAAAATACATTGCAAAACCAAACAGAGTGGCTGGAGTGGCATAGGAAGGAAGAAAGGATGCTGTCAAGAGCAGGAAACAGCTAAGTTTAAATCCACACACACTCTCCTCTTTTTATTTCTTTCTAATTATGACACTTGCAGAAGTCTTTGATATCCTACACTTTAGACACTGGAGCCAGCAAAGTGTTCTTTGAAGAATGTAAACAGCTTTAAGAGGGGAAAGTGTTGACATTGTTCATGTGACATTAACATGAGCCCAGCCTGGCATTCACTGGGTGCAAGCTGAACAATCTCCTGAGAGTTTCCATCATCTCACCAGAGCGAAGAGCATCTTCTCCTTCAGAGCTTGTGGTGGGATCTTTATTTTTACATCCATAAATGCACAAATGTAGAAATATCACAAAACAAGTCCATTTTTATTGTTTGTGTGTATATGGTCTCAGCACTGATCACTTTGTATTAGATAACCTTTTATGAGGCTCATTCGTGTCTTACAGATGGAAAGTCTAGGGCTCAGGGAGACAGCGTACCAGATCAAATTTGTTTTTTTTCCTGAGTCAGTTACTTAAATTTTTCTGAATTTTTTCCCTCTCATTCTAAAACTAGACCTATCCCTATACATTGTGTTACTGGGTTACTGGGTTACTAGGTTACTGGAGTACTGGGGTGCTGGGGTACTGAGGTACTAGGGTATGGGCTACTGGGGTATTCTAAGTAGCTTTTCAATAATGCCATTGAGTTCATTTTACAGAGCTTATGAATATAATTTTTATTTTCTAAGCCTAAACTGCTATTTTGTAGATTTATTAATTCTAAAATTTTATAGCTAATCATTGTTTATTTTTGAAGATATTTATAATAAACAGTACCCATATAAGGTCCAGTGAAAACAGAGGAAGCTAATCTCTTAAAAGTGCAAAGTCCAACATGACAGTGAGCTCATGTGAATAAGGACCCTGAATAGATATCGGTGTTGGGGCTGAGGAGAAATCCCCAACTTGCCACATCAGGGAAATAAAACTACTTTGATCGAACAATCTGAGCTCTAAAGGATAAATTGGTTCAATTGGTCTTGATTTTTGTGTGATTTTTTTTGTGTATGCAAATTTTGTTGAAGATGGCATTAGAAATCACTTTCACTCAAGTTTTAATCCGTCAAGGTTAGAGCTATACTCACAGGCCATCATCACCACTGAGCATCTGCTGACTCACAGAGCGGCCTGCTTTGCATTCTGGAGACTTTCTCCACTCACCTGCTTGAGCACTCTGCACGGGCCCCATTGTTGGATATGTGCATCACCATTTAAAGCTTATTACTCACCTAATTTGTTAACATACTCATCTATGACGACTGTGTTTATGGCTATTCACCACTAAAAATACCTCAGCAAGAAGAAAACATATATATACACAACACAGTTTTTAAAACTTTTGTTATAGCTTATTTACTCATTTTCTATTTAAAATCCTGTAATATTCACTTTAATTACTAAGAAACTAGAACTGCATTTGATGCCTAAATTAATAGTAGATGCCAGTTATGGGAGTTCTAAACTAGTAAAAATTTATGATATCTGTTTTTGTTTTTCTTTTTTATGGAGAGAGTGGACTGCCTTGTCTTGTCCCTGATTTTAGTGGAATTGCTTTAAGTTTCTCTCCACTTAATTTGATATTGGCTATTGGTTTGCTGTGTATTACCTTTACTATGTTTAGATTTGTCCCTATATCTCTGATCTCTCCAAGACTTTTTATCATGAAGGGGTGTTGTATTTTGTCAAAACTTTTATTCAGCATCTAATAAGATGATCGCGTAGTTTTTTTCTTTCAGTTTGTTTATGTGGTAGATTATATTGACAGACTTTCATATGCTGAACCATCCTTGCATCTCTGGGATGAAGCCTGCTTAACTGTGATGAATGATCTTTTTTATGTTTTTGGATTCCATTTGCATGTATTTTACTGAGTACTTTTTCATCTATGTTCATGAGTGAAATTGGTTTGTTTCTTTGTTAAGTGGTTTGGGTATTAGGATGACTATAGCCTCATAAAATGAATTTGGCAATGTGACTTTTATTCCTATTTTATGGAATAATTTGGGGAGTATTGGTGTTAACTCTTCTTTGAAAGTCTGGTAGAATTCTGCACTAAAACCATCCGGCCTTGGGCTTTTTTTCTTTTTTTTTTTTCTTTTTTTTTTTTTTTTTTTTTTTGGTTGGGAGATTTCAACGACTGCTTCTATTTCCTTGGAGGTTATAAGTTTATTTAAATTGTTTATCTGGTCTTAATTTAGCTTTGGTAAGTAGTACCTATCAAGAAAATTGTCCATTTCTTTTAGATTTACCAATTTTGTGGAGTACAGGTTTTTGAAGTATTACCTAAAGATTCTTTGGATTTCCTCAGTGTCTGTTGTTATGTCTCCCTTTTCATTTCTGATTTTGTTAATTTGGATATTCTCTCTGCCTTTTAATTGGTTGGGTAAGGGTTTGTCTTTTGTTGTTGTTGATTTTCTCAAAAAAACAACTCTTTGTTTCTGTTGTTCTCTTTGTTTCTATTTTATTGATTTTAACCCTCAGTTTGATTATTTCCTGTGCTCTACCCCTCTTGTATGTGTTTGTTTCTTTTTGTTCTAGAGCTTTCAGGTGTGATGTTTAGTTGTTAGTATGAGATCTCTCTAATTTCTTTATGTAGACACTTCATGCTATGAACTTTTCTCTTAGCACCACCTTCTTTGTGTTCCATAAGTTTGGGCATGTTGTGCATTCATTTTCAATGAATTCTAGGAAGTCTTTAATTTCTTTATTTCTCCTTGACCCAGTGGTAGTTCAGTAGAGAGTTGTTCAGTTTCCATGACTTTGTAGGCTTTCTGTTGTTTCTGTTGTTGAAATCCAGCTTTAATCCATTATAAGATACAGGGGGTTATCCCAATTTTCTTGTATCTATTGAGACTTGCTTTTTGACTGAATATATGGTCAATTTTAGAGAAGGTTCCATTAAGTGCTGAGTAAAAGGTATGTTCTTTTGTGTTTTGTGTTCTGGAGATATCTGTTAGGTCCATTTGGATCATGACATCTGTTAATTTCATTATTTCTCTGTTTAGTTTCTGGCTGCATGACCTGTCCATTGGTGAGAGTAGGGTGTTGTAGTCTCCCACTACTCATGTGTGGGGTTTAATGGTGATTTAAGCTTTGGTAATGTTTCTTTTACAAATGTGCATGCCCTCACATTTGGGACATAGATGTTCAGAATTGAGACATCATCCTGGTGGAAAATGAGCATAAAATATTCTTCTCTATCTCTTTTGATTAATTTTGGTTTAAAGTTTGTTTAGTTAGATATCAGGATAGCTAAACTCTCTTGCTTCTGAGGTCCATTTGGTTGGAAAATATTTTTCTAACCCTTTACTCTGAAGTAATGTCCATCTTTGATGTTAAGGTATGATTCTTGTATGCAGCAGAAGAATGGATCCTGTTAGGTTCCTGATCCATTCAGTTAGTCTGTGTCTTTTTATTGGCGAATTTAATCCGTTGATATTGAGAGACATTAATGAGCAGTGACTGTTGATTCCATTCCTGTTATTTTGTTATTGTTGTTGGTGGTGGTGGTAGTGGTAGTTTGTGTGTGTGTGTGTGTGTGTGTGTGTGTGTGTGTGTGTGTTTCCCTTCTTTGGATTTTGCTGGTGTGAGATTATCTGTTGCCTTTGTTTTTGTGGGTGTAATTCATTTCATTAAGTTGGAGTTTTAGTACCTTTTATAAGGTTGGACTTGTGGATAAATATTGTTTTCTCCATCTATGGTGATTGACAGTTTTGCTGGGTATACAGTAGTCTGGGCTGGCATCCACGGTCTCTTAGAGTCTGCAAGATGTCTGACCAGGCTCTTCTAGGTTTTAGAGTCTCCATTAAGAAGTTAGGTGTAATTCTGATAAATCTGCCTTTATATGTAACTTGACCTTTTTCTTTTGCAGCTTTTAATGTTTATTATTTGTTCTGTATGTTTTGATTATTATGTGACTTGGGTGTTTTTCTTTTTAGATGCAATCTATTTGGTGTTCTGTAAGCTTCTTGTACCTTTAAAGGCATGTTCTTCTTTAGACTAGGAAAATTTTCTTCTATGATTTTGTTAAATATATTTTCTGGATTTTTGAGCTGGGATTCTTCTCCTTTTCTCTATTCCTATTATTTTTAGGCTTCGCCTTTTCATGGTGTCCTGGATTTCCTGGATGTTTTATATTAGGTGTTTTTTAGATTCAACACTTTCTTTGACTGATAAATCTATTTCTTCTGTCATATCTTCAATACCTGAGATTCTCTGCTGTGGAATAATACTTTTGTACACTGTAAAGATTTATCACTCAAATTGGTTTAATAAAAAGCTGACTGGTGGGAGGAGGGAGGACAGAGGAATCTGTAGTTGGTATGTAAAATAAATAGAAAATCTCTTAATTAAAAAAAGGAAGAAAAAAAAAAGCTGACTGGCTGGTAGCCAGGCAAGAAGTATAGGCGGAACAACCAAACTAAGGATGCTGAGATGAAGAAGTGGGAGGAGATGACAGAAGATGCAGAGGAAGCAGGATGTGTAGAAAATGAAGTCGCCATGAGCCATATGGCAGAGGGTAGATAAAAAATATGGGTTAATTTAAAATGTACCAGTTAACTAGTAATAAGTCTGAGCCATTGGCCGAATATTTACAATATTAAGTTTATGCGTGGTTATTTGGGAGTGGTTGTTGGCACAGGAAAACTCCACCTACAATTCTCTCCTGCACCTCTTGTGTTCTGTTGGTGATGCTTACATCTGTAGATCCTGTTCACTTACTCTGGTTTTCCATTTTTTATAAAACATCATTTTGTGTTTTCTTTATTGCTTCTACTTCAATTTTCAGAGTTTGAATAGTTTCTTTCACTTTTGTTGTTGTTTTGTTTTTTTCTGTTTCTGTTTTTGTTTTTCTTGGCTTTCCTTGCATTTTTAAGGGATTTATTGATTTCCTTCAATTTTTGGTTGTTGTTTCCCTCATTTCTTTAAGGGAGGTTTTTTGTTTTTGTTATTTTGTTTGTCTGTTTGTTTGTTTGTTTCCTATTTAAGGATGTCTATCATCTTCAGGAAGTTGTTTTTTCAGGTCTTTTTCTTGTACTCTAGCTGTGTTGGAATATTCAGGACTTGCTGTTGTAAAGATAGCTAGGCTCAGGTGGTGCCATATTGCCCTGGCTGTTGTTAATTGTATTGTTATGCTGGTGTTTAAACATCGGTGTTTGGGATGAGTAATTCTAGGTCCTGATTTCTGAGTTTGTCTTTGTTGTATGGGTATTTTGTTCTTTGATTTCTGTTTTCTCTTTGGTTTTCTAGTCTTTGTGGCCTGGGTTTCTGGTGACTGGAATGACCTCTGTTCTACTAAGGAGTTTCTGTCCAAGTTGGGAGCTGGCCTTCTGGCAGTTAGCTTGGCCTTTGATGCAGGAGGAGGGTCTCTGCCCTTCTGACAGGTGTGGTGTGCATCTGAACAGCTGAAGTTTGCCAGAGTTGGGGGAAGGGCTGTTCTTCAGACTTGTGTGGACTGCACCTGTTCTGACTGAATATCTCTGTTTTTACAGTTATAATTTATTTCTTTTATTTTTTGAGATTATAATATAATTATATCATTTCCCCTTTACCTTTCTTCCCTCTGAAGCCTCCCATGTGCCCTTCCTTACTATCTTCCAAATTCATGGCCTCTTTTTCACTACTTGTCATTACATGCATTTATGCATATATATATATATATCATATATATGTGTATGTATGTATTTATTCATAAACATAACCTGCTCAGTCTGCATATTGTTACTTGTATGTGTGTTTTCAGGGCTTACCGTTTGGTACTGGATAACCAATTGGTGTGTTTTCCCCTGTGAAAGACTGTTTCTCCCACTCTCAGCATTCCTTAGTTGCTTGGAGTTCTTTGTGTTGGACTGAGGCCTCATGCTGTACCTCCAATCACTTTGGCATGTCTGCTGGAGTTGTCCTTGTTCAGCTGATGTTTATGAAATTCTGTTGTGAGACAATATGGGTGTAGTTTCTGACATTACTAATGGAAATAGCCTCACAGGAAACTCTCTGATTCTCTGGCTCTTGTAATCTTTCTGCTCCCTCTTCTGCAGTGGCCCTGAGCCTTAGGTGTGGGAGTGATTGGTAGATGTAGCCATTGGGATTGGGTTCCACAAGTTTGCATTGTGATTGGCTGTGGTTTTCTGAAATGGTCTCAGTCTTTCGCAAAGAGAAGTTTCTTTGATGAGGAGGAGGACTACATTCCTTTGAGGGGATAAGGACAAATATCTAGAGCAGGGATTCTGCTGGTTTAGTGAAGTGGCGGTTATAGATTCTCTTCCAAGATCATGCCTTTACTAGCTCTGGATAAAAGTGCAGTTTTTAAACTCATAAAGAACAATTACATCATTTGCAAGAAAATGGAAGCAACTGGAGAACCCCACGTTAAGCAAATTTAGCCCAATTAAGCTGGGCACATGCTTTCAATAATCTGTACTTCCTAGACTTTATGCAGATCTGTTAGATCTTGTATGTGTGTATGACATGAAAGTCAAGTGAAGCTATGGAGTGAGAAAAGTGGACTAGTGAGAGGTAATGGGGGGGACTAACGTTAGATGGGGGATATGAGGGAGTATGCCAGAGGCATGTGCCAGTGTGAAATGATCCTCATACAATAACGCCTTATAACATGAATATATATGAGGACAGTCTTAAAAATTACAGAATTTAGAAGGAAGTTTTAAAGATTACCACATCAGACACAAAAGTTGAAATTTTCACAAGTCATAAATTGGATGCTTGACTTAATCCAATGAGGAAAGATCATTTGGAGAAAATGAAGATTTAAAAAAAACCCAACAGCTGAACCCTAGAAGAGCCTGGAATTAGTCATCTTTTCATGGTCTCTGATGGTCACAGTCCTGAAAGTGAGAAGTGTAGAAAAGCTGCAAATATCTCTACCCAGGGCCAGAGCTTCAGGAAATCACAGAGGCCCGGGTCACCAGAAATAGTAATATTTTAAATTTCTCCCAATTTTTTCATTGTAAATGCGATCAGTGGAGAAAGGACGCAATGCATTGTATGTAAGCTCAATGATACGAAAATACATAAAACAATCTGCAAAAGATATAATTTTTTTTCATTTTGTTTAACTCAAGGATTTCTGTAGCCTAGGCTGGCCTCCAACTCTCTGTGTAGCTAAGGATGACCTTAATTTATCACCCTCTAGCCTCCACCTTCCAAATCTAGTCTTGTGCTACCACATTCTATCTATATAGTGCTGGAAAAACAGGGTTTCCTGCATTAAAGGCATGTACTCAGCCAACTTAGTGCAATCCCCAGCCCAGGGCAAACATCTGTTTGGCTTCAGTGACTCTGTAAACATGATTGGGGATCATGGCTCTATGTATCAGAAACAGTGTATCAGGAAGCCTTCGCCCTATCCACAAAGCTGTAAGATAATTCTGGGTGATGCAGAGCTCTTCAGTATGTCTCAAAGTTTACATCCTATAGTAGAGCAAGAACCAGCCTTGTCCACTTCATGACTTCCAGATTTCTATCCATGTCTGTTCCTCAGAATGAGCTTGTGCTTGTACGCATTTCAACTTCATCCTCACTTTTACATTACCCACACGATACACACAGGGCGATGAATGACTTCAATTTTTCACTCTAGCACGACAAATGTGTTCAGCATTATGAACGCCTCGGGGATGGTTCTGAGCACAGACAGCAATCAGCTAAATTCAGACATTTTTCTGAAAGCCGAGAAACTCCCAGCAGCTAATAATTAGTGAAATTGTGCAACAGCGAAGGAAAAACAAACCTGTCAGCACGGAGGAAAGTATTTTTCCGCTTTGTGAAGTTGCCAGGTGGCCCACTCCGTTCGAAGCTGTGCAGACACTCAGACATTAAAGCATACTTTGAGGAGGCTCTGCCTTCCAACTCTACCTGGTCACTAGCTGCTAAGTTTGCTGAAGGAAAATCTAGATTCAGGCTGACTTTGCGATTTGAGTATTTTTGGCGTCTGCGTGTGTGATTATTTCTTACCATCCAGTTTGGAAAAACTAGATAAACGGTACCTGAAATACAAACATACAGTTTGACAGTGGTTGACATGCTAAGCACTCCACAAGAATGGCATGAATATCTTGATCTGTGTGAAGTGGTAATTTTCAGTTATGTCTTCACATTTTTTAAACACATTTCTTTATTTATTGTGTGTTGGGTGGATGCATGTGCTACAGCATGCCTGTGGAGGGCAGAGGACAACTTGGGGTGTCGAGGGGGGTCTATTCTCTCCTTTTACCATGTAGGTCACAGGACTGGAACTCAGGAACCCTTACTAGCTGAGCCTTCTCCCTAGCCCAGACCAGAGCTTAGAACTTCATAGCTCCCACAGACAGGCCAACCATTTCTTCAAGTGACATTCATAGTTGGTATGTACACATGACTGTGTGTGTGTGTGTGTGTGTGTGTGTGTGTGTGTGTGTGTGTGTTCCTCACATCGATGCCAACCAAGCTGAGCCATCTCAGGCATCCCCAGTTCTGTGTGAGTGAATACAGGCTGCATGAGAACAGGGCCATATGCTCACACATGGTTGGTGTCTTCCTTCTCCTTATCAAGAACAGTCATGCTTCTGATATGCATTTGAGATCACGTAATTTCATCACTGCCAAGGCCTTCTGGCTTCTCACAAAGAATTCCAAAGTTTTCAGGAAGTTAAAAGAGATACCCTGTGACCTCTTGTCTCCCGTTTTCCCTTTCATTTCCTTCTAGCCTTATCTCTGTAGCACCACCACTGACCTCTGACTAAACCAGTTCATCTTGCTGACAGGACCCATCCCATTTATTCCACCTGTGACCCCCAGCACAGCATGGTGCCCACACAGCCTCACGTATGCTCTAGATCTCTCCTATTTGTGATTTCCTATCTTCAAGGTGTCATGATAAACATTGGTTCTATGTTACATGTGACTCCTTCAAACTGATTTCTCTTCAGCCTATTCTGAGAGTGTACCCAGTTTATATAGAATAAGAATAAAGAATTACAGCTACTTTAATAATTTCTCATTCTGATTCAGTCTCTGATTAAAAGATAAAAGAGATAACTTTCAATTTTGAGGCATTTAAAGATATTGAAAGACTATACGGAGCTGTCAGCAGGAGCCAGCCTGGGAGGTCTGTTTCCATGGACCCTGGTCCGGTCACTGGTCATTGCCATGGTAATTGTTAGAGTGTGATATCATCCCTTTTACCATGTATCCCTTACTTTGGAGGCAGAATTGAGTTAATTCTAAAAGAAGCATGTAGGTTTTCATGGATTTTGACCGGGAAAAGAATGGGGTTTTAATGGAGTACTTTTCAGAAGGAAACCCTTGCTCTGCAGCCCAGTGTCCCCCAGATCCTGTTTAATCAAACAGTAGTATCCACCTCTTCTATAGCCCCTCAGGGATCGCAAAATGGTGGCACCAAAATGTACATTTCACACCTTTTTTAAATTTTTAATATGCATGTATTACTTCGGGGAAAATAAGTTGAAGAAATTATAATTCCCCTAAAACCACTGTAAAGGGAGAGAAAAGCGAAGTACAAAAGTTACAGCTTCTACTGAATTCCCCAGCACAGTGCGCATGACTGAGGAATGTGTGGCTTTCGTGACATCACACATAAGCTCAAACCCAGACTCCCACAGTGAATGTCCTTTCTGCCACCCCTGTAAAAATGAGATCTTGTCTCCCTGGGGACAAGCTGTGTCTCTGACTGCTGTGAATGGAGGTGCCTGTTCACTCCCAGCCAGTTTATTTTTTCATTTTTATTTTTTAGAAGCTCTCTTCTCTACCAAGAAAACTGGCTTTTACTTCAAGTTTGTATATGAGGAACTCTGCAAAAGTTACTGAAGATTGAATATCTACTAGTTATTGAATCTCTGTGACTATCAGCATAGCTGAAGGGTTTGTAAAAGCTTAAATAACTATTTATTCTCCTAAATATGTTGGTATTCAATTTGTTTTTAAAAAATAAAACAGCCTAAATTACTGGATCATAGTGTTTCAGATTCCACTTGCATTGATTTTAATATAGAAACAAACCAGGGACAGTATACAGCTTTTGTACCAGTTTTCCAGGCTAGCTCTGTGGAAAGTTACATGTCCCTTCAGGTGGTGGCTGCTGCCCACGGCTGTGTGATTCCAAGTAGCTACCAACAACAGGTGATTAAGTGTGCTTTTCCCAATGACATTTCTTTAGAAAGATGCCCCGATTCTCTCCCAGTGTTCTTTATCGTCTCTCAGGGACAGAACACGAGTCAAACAGAAAGACAGAGCAGCCATGGGAACACACTGCCTTGGCAAAGAGTCACCCGTACCATTCTCACATGTTGCTAACTTTTGTTCTGTGATCTTTTCAGCTTAGCTATTACAGCATGGACCTTTAGAAGTGCCATAAAATAGCTAAGACCTACAGAAATGCATTTGTTGGTATTTCTTTAGGGCATGGTTAGATTTAGTTCTAGTAGTTGTATGTGTATATGTGTGTGTGTTTATGTTTAACATTTATTATTTAAAGGAAAACTAACATTTCCTTAAATTAACTACATATGAATGTTAAATCACAACCACCATGATATAAAGTTAGAAAATAGGGAAAAAAGTTGCAGAATTAGTAAATAATATCAGTATGCTTTCCAGCTACTGCTTCAATGACAATCCGAGCACAAAAAAACTAAACCACAAAAGTGAAAATTATAAGTTAGAAATATTAGTTACACAAAACACAGCTACGGCCTCAAAGGGGATAAGAGATAGCTCATTCATATATGTGAAGGAGGGTGACCCAGAAACATGGATCTGGGGGCTTCAATTCCCATTTTCCAATGTGGAGGGTGTCACATGAACTTTTCACAGTCATAGAACAAAAGAAGTCATAGATCAAGGTTTTTTCCAAATGCCTTGATGGAAACACCAGGTGTGTTGGTGACTGGAAGGGGGTTTCCTCCTTGCTCTAACCTCAGAAGTTGTCTGATGATGTCCTTAGCTTTTCAACTGGTAGAAGCCAGTGGTCTGCTGCTAAATAATTATAGAATTTTACCTAATGATTGAAAAGATGTTAGGTCAGACAGAGATGTGAGCATTGAGCAGCTACTGGGGGCGGGGGGGGCGGGGTTAGAGACGGTCTAATGTATAATACCTAGAATGTTTTTGGTAAACTTTTCAATTTTCCAGAAAAAAATGTATAAACATAGGATGTTCTTGGTATTCTAGTTAGGGCACAAAAAGAGTGAATGGGGTAGAGCCATGGTACTCTCATCTTCAGAGTTCTACGTGCTGTGACCCGTTTGGCTTGGGTCTGGAATCCTGACTGGGCTGGTGAGGGAATAAAAGTCCAGACATACAGATGCATGTAGAAAAGCCTTAGTCAGGTAAGCTGTGTACACTCTGATGGAGCCAACTCCCACAGCCACCTGGAACCTCAGTGTGTTTATTCCCCACACCAGAGGGGGAGGGCCTGGCGAGTCTCAGTAGGAGGTCTCTGTAGGTGAGCAGTCTCAGGCTGTAAACACCAGAGAGGAGAAAGAAGCTGCAATTGTTAGTTTTTATACACACCGGTCACTCATTTGTACTCAGAGACGTGAGGAACGATTTGCTATCCCTCTCAGCCTCACTGGGACCAGACTTTGCCTTTCCCATGGTGCTGAGACTAGGCCCATGTGAGATGTGAGTAGCACATTTTCTCTCAGGACTTTACTCACTTGGCACTTCCTCTGTTCCCTACAGCTATGGGCCTTAGATAAGACAGGAACTAATGGTATCTAGATTAATCTCTACCCATTTTTGTCATATATGATGATGTCATATATGTGTATTGTTCTCAAATTTGATTTCCCATATTATGTATATTGCTAATGAGCTAAACATTCCTGGGATTTGGTCTTATTTCTAAGATATCAGGATTATTAAGTTATCAGGAGGCAGGGAACACCTGAGAGGAAAACAGATTGAAGAGAAAGTTGGAGCAACCTACAGGGGAATCACCTAGAGTTGAGGATGCCCTGTGAATGCAAATGTCCCTTTCCTTTTTTCTTTCTTTTCTTTTTTGTCTCCTCAAGAGATCACTCTCACTCCTCTATTTCCTGTGACTCTTCTTTGACCACACCACCAAGATATGTATTAATGTGGCAAAATTTGTGTGTATGATTGAACATTGTGACAACCAAATTAAATAAATATCCAAAATTGGGTAAGAGACTTTCTGATGAATCTTCATTGTCAGCTTGATATTGATTGAGAAGCATCTTAGGGACAAGGAAGGCACAACTCAGGAGGTAGCTACCAGGGCTTTTCTGATAAGTAGATTATTAGGATTGCCTTAGTGAATGATGCAGTCGGCTGATGAATAGATTTGAAGACTGCTCTGGATTTCCATGCATCTTCTTGGTTTTGTTCTTTCTCATCCATAAAGTTCTGACATGGACACAGAAAAGGCAGAGAAACTGGAAGACTTTTTGCCCCAGTTTTGTCAACCTGAAAATAAATTCAATTTCCTACTTCATTTAGTCTCCTAGCTTTTTGAAGCAAGGAGAACTACAGGCCGATTCTCTCTAAATGCAGGTTAACAGCTTCTGAGTTGGTCTGTAAGGCTGTTTCTGGAAGTAATTACCATCCATGCAGGTCAGCTGAGGTAGGAAGGACTCCCACTGTAGGAGGCAGCATCAGATGTGCCTAGAGCTCATGGTAGAGAGAACAGGAAATCTGCAAGAGAGGGAAAAGCAGCTTCTTCCTGAACTGCTGTGGTCATCAGAGATCACGGGCCATAATCCTCCTGCCTTATCTGCCTCTGCTTCCCAGGAAGATTCAGGGCCTACAGCCTCAGACACAGGATGCATCATAGATGTCTTTCTTCCTGCTGTGTCCATCCTGTGGCAGTGATCAGCTATTGGTTTCTCTGTCTCTTAGTCCATATCCACGGAAGGAGTACACAGCTTGTAGCTGGGTGGAGCAAGCTAATAAGGCTTCACTGTAAATTTTAAACCTATACCTATAATATATAATAGATAATATAGATCTATATGTAACTTATATGTAGGTTGCTATATCATTATAGTATATTGCATTATATTATACCACATATTATAGTATATTTGCATGTAATATTAATTTCCTTCCCACTAGAAAACCCTCAATAACACAGATAGAGATTTTGCTACAATAAATGACTCTAAAGAATAAGAATGGTAAGGATTGGTTTCTTTCATTGGTTTTATGGTTTCTCCACAATCTTTCCGGTCATAGAGAGAACACTGGCAATTGTTGGTATGAACTATTTAAAGGGATATGCACAGTATATGCATATCCACTTACCACTCCTAATTCACCACTTGTGAGAGGTGAGGGACTTAGTGGCTGTATATATGATCCTTTGAAGCATTTCTGGGAAGGGAAGACTATAATGATGTTGGCTGGTGGCTCCTGGCATCGAAGGACAAAGCAATAAATGAGAAGAATGAGCTCAGAGATTCAATTTCCCAGCTCCAGATGTGCACAAACAATCTACAGGCTCCTAAGTATGCCCTGAAGGAGAACCTTCTGTACTGAAAGCCATAGGCTTGAAGTTGCCCACAACTGAAGCCAAGCCCTCATCATGTAACTGGCTGACTTACAAGGAGAGCTGAATTCTCAGACTCCAAGAGTGTCTGCACTTAAGTAAAGACACTGATTAGAAGAGTGACATCCTATAAATTAGACTGGAGATCTGGAGATCGGTGAGGGTGGAAGTTATTCTTCTGAGGCTTGGCTAATTGAACTCCTAAATTCTCCTCAGTTTACTTTGCTAGAGGAAATGGTCTCAACAACTTCTGTGACAGCTGGGCCACCACTCTACCCTTTGTAGTACTGACTTCTCTACCTCTGTCTGTGGAAACTAATTCTGCACTGCCCATTAGATCAATGATGACTAACCTCAGTTACAAAGCAGGACATTTCTGATGCCTTTGTGGACACATTCACCCTCAATAACTCTCACTTTGCCCAGTAACTCTACAGCCAGACTCAGATCTCCATAATGGGCTCAGGGGCTGATGAGGACATGCTCTATACCTCTAAAGGGCTTCTTGAGTTTTCTAATTCATACAGAGCTCTGAGAAACCTGATAGAGATAGAGCATGTGGAGTAAGCAGAAAAAGCAGTGCATACTGGAGACAGGAGGGATTTATTGATACGTGCTCGAAAGGTTGAGGTTCTGGATTTACTATTGTAGTTTACAGAGGTAAAAACTATACTAATGGTTTATTTGGTGGTTAACAGACATGCCCATCAAAAGCCAATCTATTATTGATGAGCAGATGTCTGCTATTCCTTAGATTATTTCAATGGAGAGTTGAAAGACTCAGAGGGGTTAGAATTTGGAGTGAATTTGCCACAGAAAACATCACCTCTACTAGAAAATGGGTCCATTACTAGTAAGTTGAGAAACCAGAGCTGGGTGGTGGCTCATGCCTTCAATCCCAGCACTCAGGAGGCAGAGACAGGTAGATCTCTGTGAGTTCAATGCCAGCCTGGTCTACAGAGTGAGATCCAGGACAGGCACCAAAACTATACAGAGAAACCCTGTCTCGAAAGAAAAAAAAAAAACAGAAACCAGTTTGTGAGAGGAGATCCCAGAGTTAGTCAAGAGCTTGGCCATTGATCCTTTCTGCAAGAGAAACAATAGTGTGGTTAAAACATTCTATATGATAACACACACACACACACACACACACATACACACACACGTACACACACATACACATATGTAAATATATATATTTACATCCTCTTCTGGCCTTCTTGGACACCTGCACTCATTTGAGCCTACACATACATATGGGGACACACACACACACACACACACACACACACACACACACACACGTTTAAACCAGGCCCTAGTCTCCTCCAGTCAACTGATGATACAGCATACCCTATAAAGGCACAGGTGCATACTGGGGCAAGGGAGGCGTTGTACCAGAGGTAGACATCATGTTATTTGGGTCACTGTGCCTTTAGGACCTGCTCAGTCTCCATTGCTTATGTGTCACACCCATTTGATGACAGAGTGACACTGTGCAGGCCTAAAGTGAGGGATGCTAGAAAGTGATGAATAATTCACATCACACGGCAGTTGGTGACCCATTATCAAGTATTCAGTTTTCACTGAGGCATCTCTCTCATTCCTTTGTCATGTAATAACATGATTCACTTAGCCTTGCTGCTTAAGTGCTACCCAACCTTAATTGCCGTGTTTAAGTTCTTGGCTATCCTGGGGAAGGACAGTGAATTTCTCACTTTGCACAGGAGATTTCTGTTAGCAGAATTGTGACCTTGTCATTGTTTTCTCTGGGGCTAAGTATGGTTTAAGGAAATGGGGTTAGGTATCAAGGACCAGAGGACTTGTGCCAGCTACACGTTATTGTATTGAGAGGAACCTAGAAGGTTACTAACGGTCCGTCTCTGAGTGTATCTCTGAGGCCATGCCCAGACACAGTTGCTGCGTGGGAGAGCACCCGAGAGAGGGGAAAAGGAAGGCCTGCCTTAAATATGGGCAGCACATTCAATGGCCTGGCCTTTATATGTAGCAAAAGCAGAAGAAAATAGGCAGCCAGAGACTGGGAAGGTGGAATCTTCCAGATGAGCATACCTCACATGGCCGGTGCTGCCTGTGGACATGACTCTAGTTTCTTCTTCCTTGTCAGTGTGAGTCACACCAGTGATTGCAGAGGCTTCCAGCCTTAGCCTAGAGCCCGGCCGTTTGAGACGCTTATTCAAAGGCTGACAGCTTCTTGGGATGAACAGCTAAGAGTTCTCTAACATCCCATGTTGCAGTTGGCCATTGCTGGACTCGCCAGCCTCCAACCATATGAACCAATCTTGTGCATTCCCTTAATTATTATTTAATTATCTGTATCTAACCAACTCCATCTATGTATTTGTTCCGTTCCTGCAAAGAGCTGTAACTTATGCCTGCAGTGCTTCCAAAAAGCTAATTGCCAGTAAAGAAAATACAGTTGGTACAAAAAGCGAAGACACTTAAGTTGTGTAACATCTAAATGCTTATTCCATATAATTGACTTGGCATTGTTTGTACATGAAGATTCTCTTTCAAGTCGAGTTCACACATTATGAATTTTCATTGTCCAATTGCCCATATGTGATTCCATTGTGAAATCCTGTCAATTCCTGTCAACAAGAAAAGTGTGTGTGTGTGTGTGTGTGTGTGTGTGTGTGTGCTCGCGCAGCACTCAGAGACTCTAAGTTTGCTTTCAAAGACACAACTCCAGAGTAAGAGGTTCTTTCCAATGATGTGCTTGGAGAGCCCCGTGATTTCTGTACTCATTAGCGACTCTGCCCGTAATGAAAAACTTACAACTTCTCTGCAGACAATTTGTCATCTCAGACACCCGCTCCCTTTCCTGTCTGGGATATTTTTTGGTTTTGCTTTTATTTTTAATCCCTGTGAAATCTTAGGCAATCCTTGTCTCTTAAACATGATCTCTCTCTGTCTGCATTTCTGCCTTTAAATTCATGGATCAAAACTAATATGAAATTAAGTTTTATATGGAGCCATCTTCACATTTTGAGTTCAATCTATCATCTGTCTTTTTAAAGAGGACCCCTCATTTTCTATCCCTTTTCCACTGAGAAAAAAAAATAAGTGAATGAACTTCAAAATTGAAAAATTGCCGTAAAATCCCAAATCTTACCTAGCAAAATCATCGTGTATTGTGGTAACTGTAATTGGTGCCCCTGCTAATCTATATTGATCACCATTATGGTTTAAATGCGCAAATGTATCCTAGTTTTGCGTGACCATTCCCCAGGTGATAGGTCTGTTCTATGGAATCTGAGAAGCCTCTAGGAGCAGAAAATCAGCTCAGAGAAGTGGATCACCAGATGTGGAACTATGCAGGTTGTAGTCTGAACCCAGGTGCCATCACACTTCCTGTTTGCTCTATTGGTAAATTTGCAAACATTGTCTTCCAATAGTGGTGATTACTATGAGTTTTGGAAGAAATTTTTTTTTTTTCCTGTGGGTCTACTTCATGATGGCAAATTGACTAGCCTGATCTCTTCTGTGATTTGCCCATCCAGCCAGGAAAAACACTAGTGAAATTCAAGACGATGGATGGAGGCCATATCATTTGTTCCTTTTATTTCACTATAGGTTTAAGATTGTTTTTTGCTGTTGTTGTTGCTGCTTTCTTTCTCTCTTCTTTTCCTATCCAAATATCCTGCATTTAATATAATTTGTTTCATATATAAACAATAGCATGCTACATAAGATGTAGTATATACCAAGTGGTACCTGAGATGTGGTATATGATTTATGATAACATGATATATATGGTATATGACATAAATTGTTTAAAACAACTGTTAGACTTTAGAGAAACTTACAGGAAAATAAAGACATCCATACATAATATAACTTTTAATAATAAACTGCATTTTCGATTCATAAGTTTTATAAATGCCTAAATAATACATTTTATTTCAATAAATGATTTAATTCAAAATAAGATTGAATTTTTCAAAGCTAGATTTAGTGGAATTAATTTAGATAAAAATTATAAGTTGGATATAATAAATTCTCTTTGCAAAAATATTTTCTATCATGTTGAATATCAGAACTAGTAAAATGAGAATCAAGCCAGTTTGTATTAAAATATAGACTGGAACACATTGTATAGAAAGCCTTTAAAGACTGTTTTCATGTTAAAGGAAGTTTGAGGGATTACAAAATTCTTATCTTCAGGCCTCACTACTCCAACCAAAAAGGAAAAAAATAGAATTACTATACACATCTATAGTTTATCATAGGCCTATGCATGATTTAAAAGTGTTTGATTTGAAACACAAAAGTTAGTCTTCCTTCCTAATTCATGACTTTAATGTAAAAAACCAGCCTTTGCTTTATTCATTTATTTATTTTGAACTAATCCTAAATTAGAGTCAAATGTGTGCTTTCCTCGCAGATTTAATTCTCACCTGGAATGGGGTGATTCTGTCCTGTTCATGATACTTGCTAAACAAAACAAACAAAGCTTTGATGCCTCTCTCAGACGTGGGACGTGAAGCTGAACACCCATCCCTCCCTGCTAACAGCAGGGTCCACTTCTTCTAAGACACAGAGACTGTGTGAGGGAAGGCGACAAAAGCCATCTGAGGACAACGACTTGTTGTGCACAATGTTCCTTCTTCCTGCTGAAGACAGACTCACAGGCAGAACTGAAGGTGTCAGCAAAGAGTCCCCCTCTGGTCCTCAAGCTGTGCCAACAAACAGAGGTGCAGATGTGGGGAAAGGGGGAGTGTCGGTAGAAGGGTCCATGGGTACATCTGCTTTGGGACTAAATTTGTAAGTGTTTCTTAAAGCTAAATATAGATCCACCATGTGATCCAGAAATACCTGTCCTGGGCATATACCAAAAGGACTTGATATATCACTATTTGCACATCCATGTTCATTGTGGCTCTGCTCGCTACTGCTAGGAAACAGAAACCAACTTAGATGTTCATTAGCTGACTAATGGATAATGAAAACTATATATATATATATATATATATATATATATCATGGAATATTACTCAACTGTAAAGTAAAATGCAGGTAAGTGGATTGAACTGGAAAAAGAAAACAATTGAGGTCATCCCGGCTCACAAAGAAAAACATCCCATATTCTCACTCATATGTGGGGACTAGTTCTAAATCTTTTATTTTGTGTGTTTTACCTGGATTACATGTAGAAACTGGGAAACTAGAAATGGGCCACTGGGGAGGAAGCATTTAGGAAGGGGAGATAGTAGAATGTAGGTAAAATGGAAGTAGAGAGGGGAGAGAGAGAGAGAATACAGGGAGTGGGAAGATTCAAGCGGAATGATGGGGATGGGAATGAAGAGCGGGAAAGAGTTAAACAAAATGACGTGCATATGAAGAAGCTACACGGGAGTCCACAATCCTTCACCGAGATATGAGAGAAAGCAGCAGAACACATGTGATACTGGAGAACAGAGCTGGGAGGATTCTGGGAGCTAAAGATATAAGTGATGGTGGAGGCATGGGGAGATGAGAAAGTGGGTTAACCAAGGATGAAGGGCCTTTAGGAAACCCCCACTGGCTTGTGGGGTAAAAACGTGATTTTCTTAAAGGGGTTTAATGGAAATATTCCATATTAGTAGGCCATGCTGCTCCCAGAAAATATCAATGCTAACCAGGTATACCTCTCTACAAATTTTGGTGAGGGAGGCTCCAGAGGCACCCCAAACAGAAAGAACAGCTTAAACAAAGCACCTAAGGGTGTCATTGAGTGTCTGAGGGTCTTCAGTGACAGTGCCATGAGAGTGCGGTATCTCGGGTGGGAGTGGAAGAGATGGTCAGGTGTATCACCTGTGTTTTCTAACCCAGGGGCCCAGGACAGGAGTTCAGCAAATTCTAGGGAAAAGATGGCATCTTCCAGGGAGGGTCTGAGCGAGGAGATAAAATAAACACTCCGCCTACCTCAAACAAAGTGATAGGTGGTTTGATTGTATTAATCGGATCAAATGTTTAATTTATTTTTCTGCAAGCCGTGCGTATGGATGTGAGAAATGCAGGTCTCCTTAGAGACCTCATTTCAATTCGCAGGCGCCCTAGGAGGAAATGTGTTCTGTGTGTGCTTTGATGTTGCGTTTCTATTTGGTCTTACTAAATTCTTTATAAGGGCCATTCAGCGATAAGCCCTGAGAAATAGATACATAAAATCTATTTCCATTTTTTTATCCTATTACTGAATTCTTTTTCATTGAAAAAATATCCCAAAGGTTGGTCTCTTTCTGCATGCAGTTTGAAGATACAGATTAACGCCTGTAGAATGGCACTTATTTATTTTAACTTTGATCATAGCTGAAAGCCTAAAAGAATGTTTCTGATGTATTTTTCCATTAGATGATAATATATTTTACTTTTACTGAATAAAGTAATTTGGATGGTATATGTATATATTTCTAATAAAGATAAGGTGGAAATTCTTTTATCATTTTAAATATATAACATATATTAAAATATAGTCACATATTTATATAACACACATATATATTACTGCCTAGAAATGCAAATTTTACAAAATGAAATCAGCACTTTAGGGAAATATTTTAGAACTTTTTTGTAGCAGTATCATTTTCTGTGTTTTAATAAAAAAAGAAAATCTTATACTACAATGGCACAAGGTCAAGTTCATTGCTTTGGTCTATATAAGTTTTACCTCTCAAACTTGTTGAAATCCAGTCTCTACTGTGAAAGACTAGGAGCTGGAAACAAGGCCATTAGGCAGTGATCCATCTCTGCCCTGTGAATGTGTTTTTGAGTTAACAATTGATGGATTAATGGGTACCTCAAAAGTGATTCTGATTAACAAAAGTGTCACTCAAGCCCAGCCTGACCTAAGCTCCAGGTTTCTAACCACAGGATGCTGTGTTGCCTGGAGACTACCAGCAGGAAGCCCATCTCCAGAGGCAACTCACCCCACACCCCAGACCTTGGATCAAAACCATGAGCTAGAGAAACGTTTTTGCTTCAATGACGATTCTTCGTGCTGTTGTGCGTTTAGCCACAGACAATGGAATAGCATTTCTGGCTCATATTATTCAACATCCCTAAGTCCAATGTCTTTATATGTTTTTTGAGAAATTAAAAGTGTTTTAATTATTTTTATTGGGTAGAACATTTATTTACTTCAGAAAGCAGCATGGATATAGTTTGAAGCATTTTATTTTAATGGACTGAAATAATTTTGATGGATTTTTACTTATAAACTTTACTTGTTAACAAACACAAACCATCAGGCTTCAAACCTTGAAAAAGCAATTGAACTGACCATGAGCCAGCCCAGGATTTAATGTATTTTAAATTGTTTGCCTGGGTCAGTAGCTGGATTCTCAGTACTTAAGAGACTAAAACAGGAGGATTATTGTGATTTTGAGGCCAGCCTTGGCTACATAGTGAGACTTTGTCTAAAAATAAAATAAGAAAAAAGAAGAAAAGAAAAGACAACAGACAGAAATTAGAGACCAAGACGCAAGCTGTTTATAGGAACTAGAGAGTAATATGAGCAAGTACGTAAATAAGGTGGGCAGTCCTTCTGGGTATCAGAATGTAACAAGGCTGAGGTGACGCAGATGCCAGGACAGCGGGTCCTCTGGGTCCTTTTTGGTGTCTTGAACCTTCAGAAGGGCAGGGAAATGAGGACCCAGAATTAGTGAAGTGCAATATTTAAAGTAAGATGGGATTGGAAGCTAGACTGTGAGCTATTCTGATTAAGGATGGCTTCAACGAGAATAACTATACAAAGGTATGAGAAAGCACAGCAACTTGGATATTGTAGGAGCATCTGTTCTTCACCAAAACGAAATGAGAGAATACAACCATAGCGAGTGTATGAAGATGTGTGCACAGATGCTTGTGGTGGTTTGGATGAAAATGGCCCCCATAGACTCATAGGGAGTGGCATTATTAGGAGGTGTGGCATTGTTGGAGTAGGTGTGGCCTTATTGGAAGAAGTGTGTTACTTGGGAGACAGAGGTTTCAGAAGCTCAAGCCAGGCCTAGTGGCTTACTGTCTCTTCCTGTTGCCTGCAGATCCAGATGTAGAACTTTCAGCTCTTTCTCCAACATCATGTCTGCCTGCATACTGCCATGCTTCCCTCCATGATGATAATGGACTAAACCTCTGAAACTGTGAGCTAGTCCCAAGTAAATGTTTTCCTTTATAAGAGCTGCTGTGTTCATGGCGTCTCTTCACAGCAATAATACCCTAACTAAGGCAATGCTTAGGCTAGCAACATGTCCTAAACTGAAAATAACCAGGATTATATGAATAATCATGCTGAAGTATCCATCTAGTGATATCCAGCAATAAAAAGAATTGGGCTGGTAATGCTTAGTGGTAAAGTGCTTTCTTAACATGACTAATGGCCTGGCTTTACTCTGCCATTTTGAGTACACCCCCTCAAAAAATTATTATTGACGGATGCAACCAGCTGAATCTCACTACTCTGAGTTAAGGAAGGGCTACACAAAATGTTTATTACATAATTTGCTTTGCCTGAAATTCTGGACTCTACAAACTAACCTGGAGTGCAGAGAGGATGAGAGCTGCCTGTGATGTTGGAGTAGTTTCATGAACCAACAGTGTCTCTGCAAACACACACACTGAAATCCTGGTCAACAGTGATGATGTTAGAAGATGTGAGTCTCATATAAAGGAGAGGGTTCTAGTAGAGAATTCTCCAGGGACAGATCAAAACAGAAAGTGCCATTCTGGGGCTGAAAATTCTGGGTATAGATTAGTTATTTGAAAATAAATGAGACCAAACTGACTTCCAATGTTTACTGAAGCCCCATTGAGTGCCTTCCTCACTCAGATGAAGAACTTTGATTCATAATTTTTGTCACCCAGGCATGAAATTTTGGAGTCGTCTTTGACTTCATTTTCCCCACTGGTTCTAACACAGGACTCTGTTTCTCAACAGAAATTTCAAATGTCTCTGGAAACATGTTCACTGATAATCATGCATAAAGGAATAGGTGTTAAAGCAATTCCAGGGCATACACAAAATTGTACTGTTTCTTAAAGTCAAAACAAATTTTCATGATTAAACTGGTGAGCTTGATTACTTTTGCATAAAGAATTAAATCTTAAGACTGTAGAGATTGCTCAGAGGTTAAGAGCACTTGCTGCGCTTACAGAGGACTGAGTTCACTTCCCAACACCCAAGTCAAATGGCTGACAACTGCCTGTAACTCCAGCTCCAAGGGATCCAAAGACCCTCTTCTGGCCTCTTCAGACATCTGTACACTTAGTGGACCCATTTACAGACACATAGGTATAAATACATACAAACTTTTAAAATAATGGACATGTGTTGAGAAGTGCAGAAGCTAGTGAAAACTGTGTTTTAAGTGCAAGCTAAATTTCATTGAAGAGTTGTTTTTTTTTTTTTTTTTTGGTTTTTTTTGAGACAGGGTTTCTCTGTGTAGCTTTGCGCCTTTCCTGGGACTCACTTGGTAGTCCAGGCTGGCCTCGAACTCACAGAGATCCACCTGGCTCTGCCTCCCGAGTGCTGGGATTAAAGGCGTGCGCCACCACCGCCCGGCCATTGAAGAGTTTTGTATGCAAATCAACTCAGTAAGTCAAACAACAATTTTTAAAATCCAATATTCTAACTCCATTTGACTGGAAGATATATTAATTTGGCATTTACATGCTGAGGAATGATGGTAGGAAAATATTAAGCTTTTGTTTTCTATAATTAAGCCATTATGTTTCTGCAAAGCATGAAAGTATGTGCACAGGACAGCCGCCGTGGTGTGGAATCTGAGCCGTGGTTTTTCAGGCTCTGAGTATCGGCTAATATTCTGACTTATGGATGGTGAAGTGTGCATGTGTGTGCATCACCAAGGCTGCAGTGAAGACGCCACACACCAAAAGCCAGCGCTGTTGGACACTCCTTGGATTCATTACACATTTGATATTGAAATAGTTTTGGGGTTTTATATATTGAGAAAACTACTGTTGCTAAGTTTTTTGTGAGCCCCAGCCCGAGTTTGTAACCTACATGTGGGTTCACAACCTGGTTCAAGAGGCTTTGATATAACCAATCAGCTAACCACCCTTCTTCTCTTCATTTTTTAAATTTTTGATACATACCCTCAGTAGTTCTACCTTGCTTCAACCTACCTGAGTTTGTAAACCAACCTGGCTTCAAACTCAATCTTCCTGCCTCACCCTCCTAGATGCTCATATTACAGACAAGGATGTTGAATCTCCAAATCATCTGCTAATTTCTTGCTTATATTTTAAGAGCATGTTCAGAATAACCACATTTCACTGTTAACCAACTACATGGCCATCCTTGCTTGTGTTTAACTTTCCTGCTTCCATAGAGACTGTATTCCACACACAGTCAGTGACCCTGCATAGCTTATGTTTTTCCATGTCCACATTCTGGCAAACACCTGTACCAACTTTATTGATTACATCCTTATTCAACCTGCAACTCTCCATGATGGTGGTATCATAGCTTGCTGTTCTTCCTTCACTCAATATGGCTGTCTTAGCCTTATAATAAGACTTAACTAAACACAGGCACCTCCTCTCCAGAACTGTTGCCCTGCTTTTCTCTGCAGAAATATACTTCTTCCTCATATTCAAATGTCTCTTTCTCTGTTTCTCTCTCTCTTTTCCTTCATGTTTCAGATTATCAGTAAGACTTTCCCTTATTATTATAATATGAAATGGGCGATTCTCCATTATTTATTACTTTCCATTCTTAACTTGAATTTTCTTTATGAAATGCATTAGCCTACCACGGTAGTTGCTTCTCAGTATTTACTAACCCTCTCACTGGAATGCCAGTATATGCATGCGTGTGGATGTGTATGTGCACACCAGTGTAGGTAGCCTAGGGCTTTGTTGGATTTATGTAGTAATCTAAGACCCCTCATTTATATCTCTGGCTGAAACACAAGTTTTGATTTAGTGTGACCCACTTCTCAACTTCACTCAGCTACTCAAGTCGGCTTTCTTGATAAAATTACTTCGATCTTAGATTCTAAAATTCCAACTTAAAATTTAAAAATACTTTTGTTTATAATTATATGTGTGTGTGTGTGTGTGTGTGTGTGTGTGTGTGTGTGTGTCAATGTAGATATGTGTGCATAAATGTGAGTTCCCACAGATGCTAGAGGAAGTTGTTGGATCCCCTGGGACTAGAGTTATAGGTGCCTGTGGGTGCTGGGAACCAAACTGGGGTACTCTTCCAGAGCAGCAAGCACTTTTAACCTCTCTGGCATCTCTTCAGCCCCCAACCCATGTTTTGAGTCTGTTTCTTGATCATATGGGTTTTATGTTGTATTTATATTCCCATATTTTGACAGGTAATAATGACATACAATCACATTATTTAACACTGCTTTATACTTTATGTAACTATATATTAGAATGATTGAATTAATTTAATGAATATTTCCATCACTTAAGACTTCACATTTATTCCTCTTGATAGACCCTGAGTTTCATTTCGTGCATTCCTTTCCACACAGCTCAGTTAATTTTGTTGGCTATTCAAGGTGCACACTGCATTTTGGGTTTTCCACTTCAAGCTTGGGATCAGCTTGGGAGAGGGATGAACACATGTTATATTTAATAGCACAGAGCTGACTAGCCAACCATGGCCCACAATGCACTATTCCCTTTCTTCTTTAGAGTTCTTGGCCTCCAAGGTCCATAGAGCAGATTGTACCTGTCAAACAAGTTATGACTTCATAAAGCACCATAGAAGACACTGCTATTTGGAAGACTTACCCCTGACCCTAGACCTTTGGTCAGTGTGCATTTGTCTACATATAGATTATAAAAGTACAATACCCAGCCAGGTGGTGGTGGCACACGCCTTTAATCCCAGCACTCAGGAGGCAGAGCCAGGCAGATCTCTGTGAGTTCGAGGCCAACCTGGTCTACAGAGTGAGATCCAGGACAGGCACAAAAATTACACAGAGAAAACCTGTCTCAAAACAAACAAACAAACAAAAACAAACGAACAAACAAAAGTACAATACCAACGTTTCAACATTTATTTCAGCAATAAGTGTCCAGTGGCCTATGATATTGCTAACTATGAGTAAATGAAGGGCTGTTGAAAAGCCCATTTCTTATGTAACACAAGGGCAGCAAGCATAGGCCAGTAACAGTTCTGTTGTCATCTTGTAAACGCACAGACTAAAGCAGAAATGAAGCCACATGGATAATCAGACATCACATAGCTGCAGAGTCAACATGAGAAGCTGTTCGTTGATGGACTTATCAAATGGGACGAAAGGAAGATGATTGATTTTATTTATTTACAAATTATATGAAATTTAATGATTTCTACTTGTTGATTTTTCTAGGTTTATTGAGGTGCAAATGAGTAATAAATGGAGCACTTTAATCCATGTAATGATGTGCCACACACACATATACATGTACATTTATGTTTATACAGTGAAATGACTTGCAGAGTATGTTCAGTTAGCATAAAGGTCATGCCTCACACCAATTTTTCTTCTGCGGTGAGAACACTGAAAAAACTATTCTTTTCACAAATTTAGGTGCTTGTAATTTTTGAGTTGTCACATATTTATTTGAATAATTACAATGTTTTCTTTAGCTTCTCTAGCTCAAATACTCACACAGACACACAGAAACACACACACACACACACACACACACACACACACACACACGCCTGCCCGCACGCACGCACGCACGCACGCACGCACGCACTGGACTTTTCCTGTGCACCCTGCATACTTCTTTGCAGATTTTTTTTTCTACAACAACTTAAGTTCAATTAAGGCGTGAGTTTCCCTATCCTCCTATATGCCACACTATAAAATGCCATTTGCCCATTACTTCACTGATTACCTGCACAATTTCTATGCCACAGTTTCCATATTGCCCCTGTAGGGAACATCAAGCCTTCTCTGGGTAGTGTTAATACCTACTGTGTTTTAAGTACTCAGTGCTAGCTTGTTGGATTGCATCTTTGAGAACAAATTAAATCATGCAGAGTCTAATTAATTGAACTAGTAGTGGAACAGAACCCCACCGCATAATGAATTGGATTTCAAAAGCTTAGACGGATCACTGGACATGAGACTGCATCAGCATCAGATAACTCAGAAGAAAGTGGCCTGGCAAACTGATATCAAATGGCTTAATAATGCAGTATAATCAGAACGAAGCAAATCTCAGAAAGAACAGTGTGTGGAGGTAGATGAAGGAACCCATTTCACAGGTGCTCTCTAGAGAATGAACTCATCAGGGAATTTCTAGGTGAAAGACTACTTCAGGTCCCAAGCTAACTAGGAAGATGTTTGCTTAATCTAAGTATCATGACAGGGAGAAGGTTTAAGAGAAATTTACAAAATAAATGAAAGACTTAAAAACTGGGCAAATGAAATTTGAAAGTATGTAAACTCATAAAGATGAGACATTTGTTTCCATCTGTGCTCTCCCGGGAAACTTTCAAATGTGCTTACCTGGTGCTGGAAATGTGTGAATGCGCATGTGTGTGCTTTTAAAGCCAACAATGGAGCCGAGCCCGGTTGCTCATTACATATTTGCTTTTAAACATTCTCGTAAGCCTATCGAATGCACAAGCTTTATTTTTGAATGACCAGAACTCTCTCAGAGCAATGAAGATTGCAGTGGGTTCTGATGGCAGAGATGGAAAGAAAACCCTTCACGAATGTGGGGCATATGTGAAAGGTAGTGTTTCCCATTCTGGTTGACTCTGTGGCTAGAAACACAATGGCGCAACCAGGCATCACATGGGTGCGATTGCACCTCTGTACAAACGATTAGGATTGGGTCGGATGATTTACAACTCCAAATTAAATGCTAAGTATTCTACTTCCTTGATCCAATCCCTGCCCACACAGTCACACTCAAACAGCAGAAGAGGATGCTGGAGAGGGTTGAACTTTGGGAAAACTGATTACTGCCTAGAAATAGGAATGATGGAGAAAGGGATGGGGACAGGGAGGGAGAGAGGAAGGGAGAGGGAAGAAAAAGAGTAGAGCTAAATACGATTGCATTTAGCATTCACAAATTCTTACCTTAAAAAAAAATTTTTCAGCCGGTTGGCGGTGGTGCACGCCTTTAATCCCAGCACTCGGGAGGCAGAGCCAGGCGGATCTCTGTGAGTTCGAGGTCAGCCTGGTCTACAGAGCAAGATACAGGACAGGCACCAAAACTACACAGAGAAGCCCTGTCTCGAAAAACCAATAAACAAACAAACAAATAAATAAATAAACTTCATATAAATTACATTTTCTAGTTATTTGGGTATATTTTTATCTATTGTCTTTAAATATCACAGAATATAGTGGAGAAAGTGTTGACCTTGAATTGAAATAAATTTAGAACAAGTGAATTAATGTGGTTGCTTTTCAATCTATTTTTTATTTGTGGCCCAATGGCTCAACTATCTAGGTTTATATTATTAAAACAAAATTATAGGGTTGAACTTAATTCTTACGTTTTTCTGTTACATTGAGACTTGCAAGTTAATTAGAGTATCCCCTTTTCATTTCCTAACGGATAATGTTGGGGTGCAGAAGCATCTTGTATACAGAACTGAAGGAAACAGAGATCACAAAGAAGGAGGATTGGCTATGTCCCCATTATCCCTTTCTCCCAGAGAAGGGATAGCCACATCCCCAGCACACCTCCTTCCTCAGTGGTTCTAATTGCCCATCTGATGGAGCTGACAGTGGTAAGATGAGAACTCCTGAGTAAGAGGTGTCTCTGAGGCTCTCCTTCAGGTCACAACCTTGATCCTCTGGCCATTCTATTCTATGACTGTGTGGGAAGACAGTTTTCTCTGGGCCTTTGGGTCTTCATGGACAAAAACTAGAGTGTCAAGAAAATGCTAGTGAAATAAGCCTTTTATGCTTTCTCTTGTAGTCTTTCTTCTGTGCCAGCCATGAACCTTACTACATATGAGAGAAGAGATTATTTCCTCTGCCCTGAAGCAAGAGGACATCTAATTCCTGTTGCTTTCTTAATATTGACCCTGGATTCAAGTATATTGTGACCATTGTTGCAGATGAACTTCAACTACAAGTTCTGAGACAGAACCTAGCACTCTGTAATCATTAACAGATTGTTTTCTATAAATAATTTCTCAGGAGCTATGATTTTAATGATGGTGATTACTTAGTTCTCTGATTCTAAATAGCAGTAGGTGTGATATCATGATGTTCCGCTGCTAAGGTGGTCATGAATGGGTCATTCGGCCTATGGACTATGAGTAGAGTGTCAATTTTAGGTAAATTGTTCAAAACAAGAGAGCAATATATAAAACCTGGTAACTGTTTGCCTTGCTAATGAGAAAGATGCCATTGGCTAGATTTTACTAAAATACTTTTATTCAATTGAATGAAGATAGCTTTGAGAGCAGGTGAATTAGGTGCTTGGAGAGATGGGCCAGTACTTAAAAGCATATGCTGTTCTTGAAGAAGTCTGGAGTTCAGTCCGTGCACCCATGTCAGCTCCAAGGGAGTGAGCCCACTCTTCTGGGTTCCACAGGCACCCAAAAGGACTTTTGCACATGTGTGTACATGCCTGGGTGCTCATCTGAGTGAGCTACTTCCAAAATCAAACTGTCTGAGGATTGCTGTTATATGTAACATTAAGTTGGAAGCTCTCAAATATAGGCTGCCATATTGATGCTCAGAGGTGAACTCATCTTCTACAGTTTAGACTTGAATTTTATAATGATACTAAACATAGGTGTTATTTTTCACCTGGTTTCCAAGCTCTGTACACTTTATCTCGCTTTGCCCATTCTGCAAACCCTGAAAACTGAGCTGTGTCCATATTTCACTGAGGTAAATAGGGCTAATGGGCCTTCCAAAGTGTACTGTGGCTTTCCTCAGAGCTCATACTGCTGCTAGTCTGACAACCTTTAGATACTGAACATATAGGAACTCAACCAGCATACCATTGGTTAACTGTGCATTGTAGTTGTGTGTGTACATGCTTTATTCCTTTTACAGGTGTGCCTGCATGCAGCTTTCCTACCAAGTGGCCCCTGGAAAAGGGCATTTTCCAAGTTAGTGTAAATTGTAATGTGTCCAGGGCAGGCCAGGACACAAAGTTTTAAACCTTGTAGATGAGAATCGGAGGATGTCCTGAATCTAGAAATAGCCCCTAATCAAGCCCCTTCACATTTCATAAGTTTTCTTCGCTTTATCTAATTATCTGCTGACTCCGAATTTCACAAAACAATAAGATTAACAAAATGAATGTTTATTTTCCCTTCACAGTCAGGATATCAGAATTCTCTGAATTATAACTTGAACAAAACAACATTGTTAAGTGAATATTTTTTTTGACTTTTTTTTTCTTTTATCTGAAAACATCTCCTTGGTTCATCTTCTGTTAACTGAAAATAATTCTATTCCCTCAAAGCCTTTTTGTGTCCTGGAAACACCTTCCATAGCTAGCTTTGCTGGGCCTGGTCCCGGAGCTGGATTTTCCTATGCAGTGTATGGTATCCCCCATCCTTCAATTCGTCACCACCCATCAAATGCACTATAGGCCAAATTAGTACTAGAACTCTGGGCCTTTGGATTACAGCCTATTTTGCAATATTTTACCACCCTGATTCTGTGGTCTTATAAATGTAGAACATTTAACAGAGAACTCATGAAACAAAATCCCCTAAGTTTGGAAACCTCAGAGACAGAACCTGCGGCTGTTTTTCTCAGAACTGAGTTAAATATCCAAATAGCCCAGCCTTTTCACCCACATTATATATGGTATAGCTGCAGGTTCACTTGCATGGAGGGGCTACTGCTACATTTTAAATATGTTGCATAGGACTTTATGGAGCATAGGAACTGTGGGAGGATGCGCATCTACACAGACTTCACTATTTTATCTATTTTTTTCTTTTTGCCAATCAGTCACCTCCAAGTGAGTTTGAAGTGTTGGAACACTTGCTGGCACACCAGCTGACACTGTTTTACGTGAATCGGCCTTACGAGAGGGTTCAAAGTGCCCAGGGAAGCAAGGTGATGAATAACAGACAAGACACTATTTTAAACAGACCAAGAATTATGGGTTTAAGGGCAAACCACTGACCTCAACATTGGAAAATAGTCCTGAAAGTACTTTTTAAGTTGACTTCTTTTTCTCCTTATTTTTAGTTTTAGTCGTTCTCAGCAGGAGGGTCAGTTCACAGTGACACACACACCACCACCCAGAGTGAAATTACCCACCAGGTGGGTGGTCCAGACAAGCTGTAACATGTGCAGACTGGTGTCATTTATCCCCACGGGGTACAGTCTCCTTGCTCACAATACTCTGCTACAACAAGAAATTTTGATGAAAAACTGCACATTTGTGCATGGTGGATAAATTATCTGCCTTAGTATGATATCCTTGAAAAATACTGATCCTAAATTGGTTTTCTTGAACACTGGGTCCAGTCTCACAGTTCAGTACGATATTTAGTATTAATAATTCTCTGTGGAGTGGATGTTGACTGAACTATCATTTTCTTGTATTTTAGTGAAGTTTAAAAGAGAAAATTTATCTGTATGATGAACAAATGTATACCTCAGGATAACTGATGTAAAATTCAGGCTTTATACTCCAATAGTGTTCTGAGTAAAACACCAAAAGAGGCATGTTTGAAAAATGACCATTCACTTACCATCTTCAAAGGTAATTTTGCTGTCTGTGGTTACCACACTGGGATGAAGTTAACACAGGAAAAGTTCAGTGTATGGAGCCACAGCTTTAGAATAAAGTCAAGTTAATGTAAGACACACAGAAAAGACACAGTCTGACAAGAGTGATTAAGAAAGCAGAAGGTCACAGAATCCTACCAACAAGTGAGTGTTTAGATAAGCAACTGATGTGCCCTTCCTTCACAGGCATTCCCTGAAGCTTCCTAAAACAAAAGCTTAAAGCCCTGGCAAGGAATCTGAATTAGTCTGTGCTAAGTTCCACTTTCATTTCAGATGTTGTGATCAAATACTCGGATGTAAACAATATAGCAGGGAAAAGGATCTGTTCATCCTACAATTCCAGGTCACAGCCCAGTATTGCAGTGAAGTTGGAGTATAAATGTAATACACCACATCCACAGTCAAGAGTAGAAAGAAAATTAACTCATGAATCCTTGCTTACTCACTCATAGTTAGCTTTCTCTCTCTTACACTTTTCAAGACTCCCCTGCCTGGGGGAATGGTGGTACCCACAAGGGGCTGTTTCTTCCTCTATCAACTAACAAGACAGTCTCCCACAGACATGCCCATAGATCAACAGGTTCTATAGTTAATTCCTCAGTGGAGGCACTTCTCTGAGGTGACTCTAAGGTGCTGCAAGTTGACAATTAGAGTTAGCCACTAAAAAGACTGAACAGAGAGGGATGGCCCAGTAGCAGGTACTGTTAGTAATAGCCAGTTCTGCCTTCCACTCTGTCCAGCCAGGAATTTATTCCCTCTCCTTTTGCAGACCTGGAGTTACACTCATGAGCTGCTGATGTGGGAACTGAACTTCATCCTCTGCAAGAGCAGCAGGTGGTTTTAAACACAGCAATCTCTTCAGCCTCATGTTCTACACAATCAAAAATGACACTTGGCTTACTTTAAAAAAAAAAAGACATCATGAGCAATGGACCTGCTTAGTGACATTATAAGTAGAAAATTAGTATTTCCAATTAATGAAGAGATATGGTGATATTTTATTTTGTACTAAAATGTTATTTGTATGTTAATAAATAAAGTTGCCTGGGGGTCAGAGCTATTAGCAAGCCATAGGAAAGCCAGGCGGTGGTGGCGCATGCCTTTAATCCCAGCACTTGGTAGGCAGAGCTAGGTAGATCTCTGTGTGTTCAGGGATACAGCCAGCATTGGAGACACACGCCTTTAATCTCAATACCAACCATAGAAGACCTGGAGGTCTGTACAGACAGGCAGTGACGAGGCGGTCATGTGGTTGGGTTTACAACCAATGAGAAGGCAGAACTGAAAGTCTTTATAAAGACTTTAACACAGGAAGTAGCTCTCTTTCGGAGAGGTAGGACCACCGCAGGAGGAAGGGTAAGATTTTAGCTCTTAGCTCTGACCTCTTAGCTTTCTTCTTTGCATTGGTTCTGTGTTTCTTATTTAATAAGACGATTGGTTACATCTACAACTTGGCTTACTTAAAAAAAAAAAAAAAGACATCATGAGCAATGGACCTTCTTAGTGACATTATAAGTAGAAAATTAGTATATCCAATTAATGAAGAGATTAAGGGAAAGTCAGTGGTTCTCTGTTCAAGGGAGCCTAATGACTCAGGCATGTGAGAAATATGGGTCATGGTTGGCTTGAACTATAGGTTAAAATCTGAACTTATCAATCAGCCATTCAAGGCTTTCAGTCATTGACTCTTATTTCTCAGCCATTGCTCTTGGCCAACCATAGCCCAAGCATGTCAAAAGTAGTCTAGCTTCATAAATGTCTTCACAGTTATTACAATACATTTTGTTCATCATCTCTTCCTGACTTTCTCCTATCTTCACCTTCTTTCCTCTCTGACCTGTCACCACCTCTTCCTGCTGATACACATCCTACTTCCTACCTTTCAGGGCTGCATTGACCATTACCTGGCTCTGTACCTGTTCCTGCAATTATTTCCTTCATTGACACTTTATTTTTACATCCCAGTTACAAGTACTGGGAGGGTGTCACTGCACTCTAGTTTGGGACTGGTTGGTCTTTTGTGTTTTCTTAGACCACTGCATTCTGTGACTAGGGATAAATATCAAGGGAAAAATTATGATAGAAATGATAAATATAAAGTAAGTCCTAAGGAAACTTCTTCCTGAGAGGTGGTCATCTGCCATAACACTACACAGAAGTTAGTAAAATTGTTAAGCTCAAGCCAAGAGGCTTGTTTCTCTATTGAAGTTATTGTGGGCAAGTGTATGTATGCTGAGAGATGCATTACCTGTCTAGAATGTGTGGTGGTATTGTGTTCCCCGAAATATTGTGCACACTAATAAACTTATCTGGGGTCAGAGAACAGAACAGCCACAATATTAAACATAGAGGTTAGGCAGTGGTAGCACATGCCTTTAATCCTAGCATTCCAGAGGCGGAGATCTACCTGGATCTCTGTGTGTTCAAGGATACAGCCAAGCATGGTGACTCACGCCTTTAATCCCAGAAAGTGAGCCTTTAATCCCAGGGAGTGATGGCAGAAAGGTATATAAGGCATGAGGACCAGAAACCAGAAGCTTTTAGCTGGTTAAGCTTTCAGGCTGTGAGTAGCAGTTCAGCTGAGATTCATTCTGGATGAGGACTGAGAAGCTTCCAGTCTGAGGAAACAGGATCAACTGAGGAATTTGCAAGGTGAGGTGGCTGTGGCCTGTTCTGCTTCTCTGATCTTCCAGCTTTTACCCCAATACCTGGCTCTGGGTTTCATTTATTAATAAGAACTTTTAAGATTCCTGCTACAAGAATGTGTATTCAAGTTCTTACCACTAACTCAGTGGATGTGATTTTATCCAGCAGGATGAACTCACACTGAATCAGAGATAGCCCTAAACCAGGGATGAGTGGAGTTACAATAGGAGCATTTGGGCACTGAAAGTCACATGTAGCTCACACACAGGGTAGAGACAGGTACACACTTGGAAGACTTGTCTACAACTAGGAATCACTGAAGCTTCCAGAAACATCAGGAGGGGTAGTCATCTATGAAGCCCACAGGGAGAGCAAGGCCCTCTTTACATCGTGATTTGAGATCTCTGTCCTTGAGAGTCTTAGAACAATGAATTTTTGTTTTCCAACTCAGACTTCACAGTACTGTGATAAAGTTTTCTTAGAAATCCAGTGCCAGTCCCACCTCTCCATTAATGAATGGTGTTGACAATCAGTGGTCCTTAATGGGAAAGGCTTTCAGTATCTCCTTGATATAGAGCATGTTGGTGGAGATGGGAAGTTGAATCAAAGTTCATATACAAAGTGGAAGTCAATGAAAAAACAATACTGTAAGCCTTGTATGCAAGTATACAATGTGCGTGTGTGTGTGCGCGCGCGTGCTCGCGCACGCTAGCACGTGTGCGTGCACACTTGTGAGTCTGCATACACAATCGTGTTCCTAATCTGGATGTGTCTCTTGCCAGTTTAAGTTTGTTTTTAAATCAGCGCATAGCATTAGAATTCCTCGTGACATTCCTACACATGCTATGTTCATCTTCTCCGCCTGCCTCTCACTCATCCCACGTCTCCCAGCACCTGTACCCTTCCATCTCATTGACCCCTTTCTTCTTTTATGTCTCATGTATTCTTAACCTCTTTACCCCCTTTAAAAATCTTTTTTCACTATCTCATGGCCCACATATTAGTTTTATGATCTCTCTCTATACTAATTCCTGTGTAAATATAGGTATAAGAACAAAGCTAGGACCTATGTATGAGAAAAACCATACAGTATGTATTTTTAGGAATTGAGATTGCCTCATTTAATTTAATGACTTTCAGACCCATCTGCTTTCCTGAAATTTTCTTAAATTTTTATTTATGGTTGAATAATATTCCATTGTGTGTATATACAACACTGCCATTATCCATAGATGGCATCTAGGATGATCCCATTCCATGGCTATTGTGAAAAACAGAGTGATAAACATGGATGTGCAGGCATCCCCATGACATCCTTTGTGTGTGTGCCTAAAAGTGTATAGCTTGTCACAGGCAGCTCTACTTCTGGTTTTTATAATAAGCACATACACAGATTTCCATGCTACTGGACCAGCTCGCACTCCAACTAGCAGTGGATAAGGGTCCCCCTTTTCCTGTATCCTATATATACATGGGTTCAAAATCTGAATGTCTCTTAAATATCATAGGACACACAAATCACAGATTGTCCTTATGAAGGCAACTTTCTTAGCCATACCCTGTAGCTTAATTCACCCCTAAGTGCTAGGACAGAAACCACCCAATCCCAACTATCTCAGGTTGTTTCTACTGCTTGTGGGTGATTCACAACTCACCAGAGACAAAGAACCTGCTGAGAACCACAGCAGAGTCAGTCAATGTGCAAGCATACTGTTACTATATTATGTATATCAGGGATCCAAAACAACACAATTAATCATGGGTAGCATTGATTGTCTAGGGATGCACACTCAATGGAAATCTGGTCGGGAGAAAAATTAGAAACTCGGGGCCAAGTGCTTGATAAGAAAAAATTCCACATCTTCTTTTCTTGGCTGGGAAAGTTTACATTGTAGTATAACATTGTTTTCTGACTAATTACCGCTGTCTAAGTCAGCAGGAACACTAGCTATAAAATAGCAGGAAAGAACGCCCCTCCTACTCCTCCAAGTTAGGACAGAAGAGAAAACACTGGGGATGAAATCCAAGAAATTCAACTGAAAATCATGTCAATCAGAAGAGCAAGCAGCCAGCTTTCTGGCTAATGTATGAGTAGGGGGCATGTTTTTCTTCGTTTTTTATTTTTGTTATCCTGTTAGGTCCAACATCAATGGTGCAAAAGTAATAAACCGACTTAGTCATGACTGCTGCTGGAAGTGAGTGCTTTCAAATTTCCCTAATTCCAGTCCCATAAAACTATGATTCGTTCCCACTTTATTTTATTTGTTAGGGGAAAACAAAACAAAACAAAACATTGTCTCATTTTCCAACTTTGTTCTGCTGTGCTGGCCAACTTCTCTTGATACTCAGTGTGTGGATTGGAATTTGAGCATAAAATCAGCAATGGCTTGAATTGCTGTGGGGTTAAGGAACATAAGTTATTTCAGATTACAACTCTAATTAGATAAAAATCACTAAGAAAATAAGTAATTTGGTAATGTCAGCTAAACTCACAAAAGCTCATATTCATCTTAAGTCAAAGGTTGTGTGTATACTGGCGAGCCAAGATGAAGAATTGAGTCAATTATTTAGATAATTCAAGTCTAAAATTGCTGCTATTTAGGGAGAAAGCATTTAGTTAATGGGGTCATGATTTATGTAAATAAACTGTCAGCATCGGCCAATCAGCAACCTTTTCCATTTTTCTGGAAGTATACAGTGCTTTCTTAATGATTTTCATGGGGTTGTGCTGGAAGAGGCCTCCATTATAATTAGCACCATCAAGACTTTTACAAATCAAGCAAAATCAAACTGTGCATCTGAGCACACACTTTGTGTACAACTAGAAAAGAAAAGAAAAAAAAAAAGGAATAGAACTCAAAACACATGGGCTTACTTTGCTTTCCCAGTACCTGTAAGGTTTTACAGCTTTTTAAAAAATCTTGAAGTGACTCCTCATTTCCCCATACGTTTCTTAAAATGAGTTATAGAAATCCTTTAAACAGTGCAGCTTTTCCTACTGTTTGTTCAGATCAAGAGTCAATACAACTGACCGCATTTAAAATAGTACCATGTTGAACAACCAGAGTGTTTCACTATGATTTTTCTTTTCATGTGTATGTTTGTGATGTGTATGCATGTTTGTGTGCATCTTCACATGTATATAAGTGTGCCTATATATGCAGGTGTACATGTGTGCTTAGGCACACAGGGGCCATGGTGAGATCTATATTTGCTGTAGCTGGCATTTGTGCTTAAACACACAGCTGAGGAGCCCCCAACTGGATCAGACCCTCGGGATAAGTGAGACAGTTGATTAGCTTGATCTGTTTGGGAGGCATCCAGGCAGTGGGACTGGGTCCTGTACCCAGTGCATGAGCTGGCTGTTTGGAACCTGGGGCTTATACAGGGACACTTGGCTCAGCCTGGGAGGAGGGGACTGGACCTGACTGGACTGAATCTACCAGGTTGAACTCAATCCTCAGGGGAGTCTTTGCCCTGGAGGAGATGGGAATGGGGGGTGGGCTGGGGGGATGGGGGGAGGGGGGTGCGGGAGGGGGGAGAGCAAGGGAATCCGTGGCTGATATGGAAAATTAAATTAAATTATAAAAAAAAGGAAAAAAAGAATCGTATAAAGCAAAAAACAAAAAAACAAAAAACAAAGAACAAAACACCTTAGAAATAAATTTAAATGGAAATGGGAAATAGTTAATAAACCAATAGCATTTTAAATAACATGACTGGAGAATAAAAATCATACCGTTACTTATAAAACCCTTCACCACAGCAAAATATTCAAGTAAAAACCAGGCTAAATCTTTACACAAGGATGATAATAAGGCATAAACCATTTCTGTCTGCAGGGCCTCACTCTGTAGATCCAACTGGTCTTGAACTCCTCACTCTCCTGTCCACTGCCTTTGCAGTGCTGGGGTTACATATCTACACCCCACAATTGTTGTGGGGTATTTGTGCATTGTGAGAAGATGTACTGATGTGATTGGTGTAACAAAAAGCTGAATGGTTAATAGCTAGGCAGGACTTCTGGGCAGAGACAGTATGCTGTGAATAAGCCAGAGATGCCAGCCACGTACGGAGGAAGCAGGATGGGTAGTATGGAGAGATGATGTAACAAGCCATGTGAAAGAATGTAGATTGATATGAATGGGTTAATTTAAGTTATAAGAGCTAGTGGGACAAGCCTAAACTAAGGCCGTGCTTTCATAATTATAATAATTCTCCATGTCATTATTTGCCAGCTGGTGGTCCCAACGAGAAACTACTACTACACACATTCAGTTATCTCTCTTCTAGGATATTTTTTCCTGTATATTTCACATTTCAACCATTTCACCAGAAGTTTCCTAGGATAACGGGATTAGTTGGTGAGTACAGGCAGGTAACTTACTAAGACATCTTTGTTTCTGTTTTCACTATTTATTTATTTACTAAAGAAATTTTATTTGCTCACAAATCACAAGAACTCTTGTTTTGCATTCAGTTATTCTTTAAAAATTTACAGTCATTTTTTTCATGAATTATGACATTTGTAAATGTTGAGTTAATGCTTGTAAGTGAAGCTGCTGCCCAGTTACCAAATACAGTGAAATTACTGATGATCCATCTCACAGGGCTTATAAATATTTAAGCGAAAGCTCAAATGCAGCTGCTGTGTTTAGCTTCCAACTCTCAAAGGGAATTATTTATAACTATTGTGTTTTAATCTGCAGAATTTTATTTAGAAATCTATACAGAAAAATGGCTGCAGTTTGAAAATTTCAGATTTATTATTTCATAAACACTAGGCAGGCCTCTCCAGAACAGAGTATAGTGTATTTGGGGACTACATTAAATTTACAAATTAAGATGCTTTTCTTTAAATACCTTCATATATGAATTCATTAGCTAATGGAGTAGGAAGAAGGCAGATCCCTGAAGACACACAGAAAAACTATTTTTCCCCATCCCACAGAAGTAAGAAATACTTCCTGATTGCTGACATCTTAACATTTTTGGTGATTTATAAATTAGGAAATGTGATACAACTCAGTAAGGAAACGCAGCACACTGCTCACAGTATAATGTGTTCAATAAAAGGTAAAAAGTGGCCATAATAGGTAACAAGATACTGCATAGTTTTTTTAATATATTCAATTATGAAATAGGAATGAAAAAAAAGAGTGAAATTCAGCCATGTTTTATACAAACAACTTCCTGTGTGTTTTGGAGCTGTTTTTCAGTGGCATTTTTGTACTGTGTCCCACGGAGACTCTTAGTGTCTTTCATTCAATATGAAGAAGGATTCCCTGTCTCAGCATCCAGAACCTCCATCCTGCTCCACAGCCATGTTAATGTCACATGTGTTCCGTGGTTTCAGTTTTAAATGAATGGTGTTTATTAAACTGACTTAATTCCATTCTGTCACTCTCCTACCAAGAGTTCTCTTTCTTTAAATCATGACTGGGTGAGTTTTGTTACATGATCTTGGTCTTACCAAGGACAATCTGCCTTCTCTGTTGTATTCATGTAGGAACAACAGTAAAATATCAATATTGAAGCATCTTGCTCTTAAGCCACATTTTGCTTTGATCTCTTTGCTGGTATCTTGTTGCAGATTTATTGGAAACCTATTGGCAGTTTGTTGTTGTTTTCTTTGTTGGTTTCTGCTTTGTACTCAACCTGGTTTTCAATTAGAGAAGATATGAGCTCTCTTCTGAGAGAGTTTATGCAAATTTGGTATTAATTCTACTCTGCTCATTTTTAGTGTCTTTTCCTTCTGTTGTTTAGACTGAGCAAATTTATTTGTCTCTCCTCAAATTTCATGATTTTTATCATCTGTCATTGCAATTCTAAAGTTCATTCATTGAATTTTTATTTTATAATATTGAAATTTTCAGTATCATGGTTTCATTTTGATGAGTTTTTCCTAAAAATTTCGTAATTGACTTAGATTGGTTAGTTCAGCCTTAAAATCACTTCCAGATTAATTCTGACCTCTGTCATATCTCTGGTATGCATCTCATTTCCTTTATAAGTATGCCTTGCTTTCTTCTGGCTGAATATTCTAGACATTATCTATTTTCTAACTGTTGATTTAGATCACCTTTTAAGTCTGTTATTTCCAGGTAGTCCTCTTTATAAGTTATTATGCAGATCCTGGCAGCTAGACATCTAGGGTGGGAGATTACCATTTGTTCATTGATTTTTATCTGGTGATGATGGGGGTCCTTAGCAGTGCAGCATGGAGGGGCATTCCTGTGAGACAATATGTTTTACAACATACATCCTATAGAAAAGCATTGTACATGATACCCAGACAGGAGACAAATGACATCATCAGAGTTAGGGAGGAAAATAAAGTAGTTTACGAGAGAAATGTATTTAAATTGGCATTTATTTTCATAGAAACATTTTAATAAAATTATTATTCTTTAGAAATAAAGTTCATCTTCACAGATTTCTCAAAAGATGGCACCTAATAATTTTCAGATTAAATGTAAGACCCACATTAATCCACAAAAGAACATTTCTTAAAAACACACAACTCATTAAATAATGTAGTTCATTATACAGATTCTTATGATAAAATTCATGGATGTCTCTGGGGTGCTAAAACAAAGTCAGAGTGAAAGCATAAATTTTTATTAGATGATGGAATTGTTGTTCTTGGGAATTATCTGATCTAAATAGTCCCGTGGAACTTCTTCAGGTTAAATTACAGGTTTACAATTAAATTTTGAAATTAAAATAATAAGTGAAGTTTTCAATTTAAGGTCCTGCTTAGACATATCAAAGCAGAACCATGGTAGAAAAGAGGCTGTGGAGACAGACTTCATTACATGTGGGAATCTCCATCTTCTGGACTTCCCCCACCTTTATTGACACTTAACAATTTTGCATTTCTTCGGCGGGGTGGGGGGAGGGTAACTCTGTGAAATCGGTATTTCTGCACACTGCACAAGGATAAGCCAGGTTAATTGGGTTCTTATCTCCTTACATGTTATGTTTAACTTTTCCTTCTGCTGGGAAGCTTCAAACTTCTCATTTCTATGTAATTGAAAAAAAGATAAGTGACGCTACAGTGTTTCTTAAGATGAAGTCACATTACGGAGTATCAAAAGTTCAGTTCTCACAGAACTGCTTACAAGTGGTTTCAAATTAATACTAACTTATGAAAGTATTGCTCCTTTATAATCAAGTAACAGAATATTTCATCAAGGCGAAAAGAATCATGGGAAACACAGTAACACCGAGCTTTCTGAGAGTCTTGCATTATAACTGGAAAGGGAAAAGCAACGTTTTTGGAAAGGTGTTCTTTTTTTTTGTCAAAGGCGTAGAGAGAATGAAACTAAAGTATTTCGTGGGGACTGGCTGTGGGAATGAGTGCGTCTCTGCCTCTCATGCCTGCCCTGGGAGCTCTTTTCCTTCTGCTGGGTTGCTGTGTCCAACTTCAATACGACAGTGTTTGCTTCGTCTTATGATATTTTATCAGGTCATGTTTGATTGTTATCCCTTAGAAACCTGTTCTTTTCTAATGAGAGAAGGAAAAGGGGTGGATCCAGATGGGAGGTGAGGAGGAACTGAGAGGAGCAGAGGGAGAGGAAACTGTAATCAGGAAATACTGTATGATTTAAAAAAAGTCTATTTTCTTAGAAGAAAATAAAAGACATTTTTAAATAAATTGATACCTGCTAAAATAGTAAGAGTAAACTAGTTTTGTTCAAAATGTTCCATTTCTTGTTATCTCTCATTGACAATATTCTAAAGAACTCACAAATACTCATAATTTGTAAAATTGCTATTTGGTAACAAGCAATAGAGAAGATTAAGTCATATAGGATACACATTGAGAATAATTATAAGCTGTTTTCTGAATAGTACATAAGGCATTATTCTAAATTAAATGTACTCATGTTTACACAAATATAAATTTATAATACAGGTATGATCTATGTTTTATTGTTTTCTTTATATACCTTTCAATTGGTTCAATATTTTAATAACCAGTTATTACTTTTGTAACTTAACAAGGACAATCAGTGCAGTCTGGCACTAAATTCCATTTGTGCCTCTCATTAGCCACATGAAGACAGTAAATTTCTATCTATCACCTTTGTTCTATGTGGACAATGATAATAAATTGCTCTCTTGACTTGCTTTGTAATAAATAAATGAACTAATATATGCGCAAATACCTGTATGTAGTAGTCAAATTGGCTTTCTTAATCTCCAGAGACTGTGGTCAGGCAGATGCTTGCCATTCTAACTCATGTGTAGCAGAAATAAAGTCTGCCATTTCAACCTGTGTGATGCTTGTTTGTCATTATCTATAAAACCATTTTTGTTTAAAATACCAGGAATTAGAGCACTTTCAAAATCATAATCTTGAAAGATACCTCATCCATCTTAATGTTATGTGTCAGGGCAACTGCTTCACGGAAATCAGGGTGTTGGCTAATGGCTGTGTGGTCTCTGGTCAGACTCGGTTCTGTTGTCTCTGTGGGAATGCTTACAAGCCCTGTGAGTGGTTACCAAGTAAGAGATAAAATGCTCTCCTGCCCTCCTGCTCTCTGCTTTGACACCCTAAAGGGCAGAGTGTCCCCAGGCTCCTTTTGTGGAATAGTCAGAACAAATCACCAGATTTGTAAAAGACAGATCAAACAACAGTGCTGTATTCAAAGAGGAGAAATGCAATTTCAAAGTTGCGTTCTTGACACAGGAACAGAGAAAGGGAGGGCTCAAATTTTCTGTAGTCATTTGAAACCTATATGATAAATACACATAGTGAGTCAAGGCCACATTCCTCTTGATCATGAAATAGTGACGTAAAGGTGGGAACAAGTGGCCTGAGTTCAGCTGGTCTTTCTGTTTTTGCACAGTGTCGAATCATCATACTCTCTGGTCGGTCCTTATTTTTTATGCCATCGCCCTGTGTGTTTCTCACCCGCTGCTGCTCAGGCTCATTGTACCTTGTTTTGAATGAGATTAGAGGAAGCCGGGGCCTGTATGACCTGACCTGCGTTTCTCTCAGCGGTGGCACCGGCACCTGGTTTCCACCTCACGAGCATAGCCATGTTTAACACCTGGAACAAGGTCAGAAAGGAAGTGAAATGAAAAAGACCAGGAGCTCCGAGCTTCAGCTCAGTCCAGCTCGTACTTGCACTGAATTTCATTTTCTGGGATGGATTTGGTCCAGTTTTCTTTGCTTGCTCACCTTCTTCAATCTGAAGAGTCCTTAACCTTTCTTGTCCAGGGACTTGCATTTACCCCTAAGCTGACAGCAAAGAGAAGGAGAGGTGGGGATACGGCTGCGGAATTAAGTCCAAGGAGTCTGATTTATCGAGCACCAAGTGACAAGTTAACAGCTTTGGTAAGTCTGCCATTTCACAAGGTGATTGCAGCTTCAACAATTCAGGAAACCCTGATCTCTGAAGAAAATAATTAATGTATATAGAGAAAATAAAGAGAACTAACTCTTAGGAAGAATCTAGAGTCCGGCAAATTATTGCATAATGGACTATAATTTCACATTCTGTGTCTAAATCTACAAGTGTGCTTTAAAGACGTGGCTTTCCACTACGATTCTGATGTTGAAGATAACATTTGAATTTAAGTAAAGGAGTTCATTACTCTAAGCACAATAATAAATTGGCTTCTAGTCCTACATATTCCTTTCTATTTATCCAGCTTTGTGTTACAGGGTCACCACTATGAGCGTTCTTGCTTTTCTGAATTCTTGATCCAGTCAACACTCATCAATAATCTAGGATGAAATATATGTTCCTGCCTTGGTGTCACAGGCATAGATAACTAAAAATTTCCTCAGCTATGCCTGTATTCCCCTGCCTTCTGCCTTCTGAGAAGCACTGGCATAATTCAGCTCTCTGCATCCTCTGCTCCAGACCTTGTTTCCCTGTCCCTGTGCACCACAGGGGAGTCCAGGCATGTCTGAGGATTAGTACCCCAGAGAATTTATGGCATCCAGACTTAGAGGTAACCATAAATGCTTGGCAATTCTATGAGATTTTTCTCATCTGGCACATTGCCCATTCCCTTCACAATTACTGCAGCCTTTCAGTTCCTTCTAATCCCCAGCCCTGGAAGAGTTCTTACTCCATCAATTATCTCTTCTTATCCTGACTTTTTAGATTTCTCCAACACTACGAACCCACACCCTCATTCACTGAACAGCACACATGGTGCAGATTTAATAGATGCATATTTGCTTTGCTCCTACATATAGATGAACACATATATCTTTAAAAACAAATGCATTGGTGTCCATATACGCTTGAGCATATGACTTTAGACAGTTTTTGCCAAATTTCTCTTCTCTTTCCAAATTAGCAATTCATAGTGTCTTTCCTTTTCAGTTTTTAATGTAAATAATTCAGTTGTTCATTTATCTTCTTTCGGGACAGGGTGTCATATAGCACAGGATAGCCTCAAACTTGCTACATACCCAAAGATTACCTTCCAGCCCCCACCTCCTCAGTGCTGGGGTTATAGTTGTGTGTAAGCACACTCTGATTTATGTAGTGCTGGGGACTGAACTCATGTGTGATAGGCGAACATTCTATCAACTGAGCCACACCCCTAGCCCTTTATTCCTTAAAATATGAAGCTTGGCAGAGTTGTACTTAAACTTAGGCCATCAGAAACCTGTGTTGAGCCTTCAAGTCTGTTTTGCTCTAAACCAGAAGTGCTTATGAGGCAATCAAATTCCTAAAGCGGCACATTTGGTATTACTTACACATGGACATTTGTGAGAATAGGGTCCGGTATTTTAACATCAAATATGACTAAGTAAAGACTGGGAAGGATTGTTCTGAAACACCTGTGCATTTTACTTGTGGCCCACACTCCTCATATCTACTTGTGTGTAAATGACTTCTCTATTGGTTTTGCAGCTTTGGCTTGTGTCCAGAGCTGTAGTCTTGTCCAGGAAGCCTTTGCTTCCACCTCCCACAGGTAACACAAGTCCATGGAGCCCTACCTGAGTTCAGTAACTTCCTAGATATTCTGTCTAATTGTTCTGTTTTCACTTAGTGAACATCATCATCTTTCTGCATGGGTTCAAGTCGTAAAACTGGAAACCCCCCTAGATGTCCCTGTTGTTAATCAGACTGGCATTATACTCCACTGAGTCTAACTGGCCTCCTTCTGCTGTGGCTCCAACATCTCACTCTCCCTCAGCCTCTTCCATTAAGAGTCAGCTCTCCCTCCTCTGCACCGTTTATAAGCTATTCAAGTCCTCTGTTCAGTCCTGCAACGCTCTGTGCTATAACTGGTGCCGAAACAGAAGTTCAGTGATACCTTCCCATATGTAATCTCTGAATACTTGCCTGAGATGTTTCACTAGATTGTGGAAAATATTAAAATGATCAATATTCATGTAACAAAACAAAAATATCTATAATTCAAAGTCTGGAGAGATGGCTCAGATGTTAAGAGTTCATATTTCTCTTGGAAAGGACCTGAGTTGGATTCTCAACTTCCAGGAAGAGAGGAGCTGTAACCCCAGGTCCTGGGAATCTTCTTCCTCCTTCTGGCCATCATAGGCACTGCACCCATGTGCACTTAGCCACACAAAGACATGCACATGTAATTAAAGTAATTTCTTTAAATGCATAATTAAGAAAAGTCAGTCAACATGATTCCTTTGTGCATTTATCTGGCAGTCAGGAGTCGGAGGAATTAAGTGATATCTGAAAACAATGAAGAAAAAATCCAGCACCTGGAACTCATGCTGACTTCACTTAATTGCTACTCTATGCTCCCTTCCCTGCTCTGTAGATTACAAAATCAATGGCTATTTATTTGCTGATCATATGATCTAGTTTTAAATAAAATGCCATCACCAAAGAGACAAAAGTTTGTCAAAATTTCTGCAGGTGAATCACAGTTGGGAAAAATCACAGTATGTAAGGACCACAGGATCGTAAATGATGTCTCTGCCATGTCTATGAGAGTGCTACAGCTATTCAAACCACTGAAATGCACAAAGGAGTAGGAATCTAACCCCAGCAGCAAGGTTATGACAGGGATATAGAAAGTTATTAAGAAGGTTAAATGAGCTATGGAGTTAGACTCCATTGGTAATGGGAGAATTTACTTAAGAATAAAATTCCTCCTTAAAATAGTGACTGAGCATAACAGGGCTGCCATGGTTAGCAAAACTTTTAAGAGAATAATCCTAAATTAACTATGGAGAAAGTTTCATTTTTATGTCATATTTTCTAATTATATTTTATAAAGAATAAGCTTTACAGCATGCATATTTTCTTTGCAAATATAATATGTTTATATGTAAAATAAATAGAAATAAGCTATACAATAGATTTTCAAGTATAAATACATATTTTAGGTTGAGGACTTTTGCATGAGACTTTCCCATGTAGATGTGAGAATGTTCTGAGGGCAACAGCTTGCATTATAGAACCAGGTGTCACTCGTAAGAATATGAGATTCTTCATGAAATAACCTGTTTACAGTCTCAGCTATGGTTTGCATCATGAACATATTACATGGAGCACTTCCAAGCACCTCACAATTTCCCAAATGTAACACACACTTCATGTTATTACGTTTTACCTCGCAGATTTTGATCTAGCTCACTGATCAGCCCAATGCCATTGGAATGAAGTTCAGTCATCTGGCCCCCTCTCCTGAAAACCTTCATTAGCATTCCCCATGGTTTCTCTTTCTGCCATCAATATTTAGTCTTTTTCATCCAGCTAAAGACGTTTCTGGAGACACAAACTATAATACTCACTTCATTCAGGGCATGGGGCACAGATGAAGACTGATATCCATTTCAAGTGATTATAGATCACTTGCTACTAGCTTGGTTATGACTTTAAAATGAAATGGGATGGGGTAGTTACTTTTTCTGAAAATCCAGACTATAAAAACTGATGAAAAGTTAAATAGTATAAAATTATTTAAATTAATAACAGTGATACCAAAATCAGTATATTCCCTTGCAAAACTATCCTTCTGAAATGTCCATGACCATTGAACAGGTGATGACAGGTACCATGCACCACATTAAAAGAAAAAAGACATCACCAGCACCAGGCCTGATGGGGCACATGGCAGAGGCAGGCAGATCATAGTGAGTTCCAGTATATTTAAGGCTACATCGTGAGATATTCTTGTAAAACAACAAAGAAGCAGAAAAGGAAACCTGAAAAGCATTATCACCAGAGACACTATTCCTTTATACCACTCCCACTGCTGTTATCTCATTAAAATTTTAGCATATATATTATTTTTCCATGGCTTGAATCTTTTATGTTATTACTTTATGTTCTCATGAAGAAAATGATGATTACAAGGAAATGAAAGGATTCCATATTCCTAAATACATAAAGAAACATACTGAGATCCCCATCGTCCTCAAGGAACCTGTTCAAGCATAATAACACAGCGAATGGTCTTTCCTTGGATGAATGTTGTTGGAGTCACCAATGGATACCCATTCTTCATTCTGGGGTATTGTTTTATGAGTATCCATTTGTGTGGACATCAAGCAAACCATGATGTTTAGGTAATTTGATATGGAAAGAATGCCAAGGTTCATTTTATGCAGTCCCCATGCCCTTGAGTGTCTGTTTTTGTGTATGTGCATTTTTCATAGCAACATGTGTATTTCATGGTATTTGCTTGTATGTTGCTGCAGCTCTCTGGCGGGGAACTATATAGGAATCAATATGCAGTGTCTTGGTCAAGGAAAGCAACAGTTGGATCTTCCCAACTATTGTTGGCCTCGTGCTATGAAAGCCTGCCTGTTCCATAACCTAAACGTCCTGGGGAGAGAGCAAAGAGAAACACAGAAGTAACATGATGTGTGATATTCCGTTTCCACCTTCAGACCTGAAACAGTATCAGACCAGCTCAGGTTACTGTTGAATTCCAGATGTTCAGAGATGGGACCCTCTTAATCACCCCTTGGTAGAGACAAAGAGATTGGCCACTTCTGGTGATTTCTGTCACCAAGAGTTAGTTTACTGTGTGAGGAAGTGGGTGTTTTTGAGCGATTGAAAGTTTGTCACTGTTTATACAGCATTAAAATCCTACGAAGTGTCATTCATCCCGAATTTTGACAGGTAGGACAGCTTATACTACTCTGTTGGATTATATTTCATTTGTGAATGTGCAGTAGAAACTATACTATTTTTATCCATTTTGCAAGATAATATCATAAGGGCTCCAAACTCATATTCCATCTGTTCTGCACAGTCAAATGCAATGTCAAGCATGCCTATCAAAAGAAATGAATGTACATGTTTGTGATCATATGAAAGGAACAATAATTTTCCTAATGGTTTGAATTTTGCAATTTTCTTTAAGTACAGAAAACTGCTGAAGTCACTCTATCAACATTCAAAATCCTGGACTTCCTTCTCTTTGGGAGTTTCAACCCTTGTTCTCAATGTAAACCTGTGGATTTAAAATGTACTTTAAGTAGCCTCCAGAATCATAGCTGCTAGTATTTTTTTTAAAGGCTCAGGCTATGAGAAGATGAGAACTACTATATTTTAGAATGCAAATTTTGTTATTGACTCTTGTTGTGGAACACAGTCTTCCTAGGCAGTCAATGCTTGAGAACTATGTGTGTGTGTGTGTGTGTGTGTGTGTGTGTGTGTGTGTGTGATTAAACGCACTGCCTGTTAGAGGGTAGCAGTCTTTAAATCTCCAGAGTCCAAACTGTTCATAGGATACTATTTACTGCTTCATATAGTTAGCAGACAGCCCTAGATTAATAGAAAAAATCCTGCCCCGGTGTTGAGTTTTCCACTGTGAAACTTTCAACGGTTCAACTAGGGTCCATTTAAATGGAAATTTAAAGGGCTCTTGACTCATTGCCAAAATAAATAAATTAAAATTTGGCAGTTAGAGAGTATTAGAAGTTAATTTTTCTAAATGTAAGATAACAACAAACAGCTCCATGGAGGGTTGTCTCCCAGGCTTTAGTGTTTCCAGTGAATCCAAACCTAGACACGCCCAGCCTGGGAAGCCACCATAGTCATACTTAGCCATCTTTTTACATTTATTTACATTTATTTAGTTTCACATTTTTATCATGCATTAGCAAACATAAAGTAGCAGCTAATTGATGGACTTTTTTGCTCCTCTCTTCAACCAAGCACTTTTGTGCCAACTCCCCCTGTGGCTGACCTTTCTGCCTCTCACACCTAAACCACAGCAAAGCTTAGCTCTCTTCATTTACAAGAAATTTGTAGAAAAGGTGAATTAACCTCAGTATCTAATGAGTCACTCTTTACAGAACAACAGCCGAGTTTTGATGGCCTGTTTTCCTCCACTTTGCAGGAGAACCCTCGAGTCTGAAAAGGGTTTTGACTTCACACAGTTTGTGCCATCTAAAACACTGTGTTCCCATAAGGGAGCATTCCCAACTATTCCTATTTTCCATGACCAGTGTTTCATGAGGGTCTGCTGGCTAGCCTCCCATTGTATGGAAAACCAAACATTTCAATGCCTTGAGCATTGGAGTCTCATCAAGAAGCATGTCTTAAGAAATACACAATGCATGGACTCATGTTGAAAAGCTCCTTTATGTTTACATCTTTCTTTTTTTTTTTTTTTTCAAAGTAATTTTTTTTTATTTTAATATATATATATATATTTTTTTCTTTTTTTTTAATTCTTTTTTTTTTAATTTTTATTTTGCAATACAATTCAGTTCTACATATCAGCCACAGATTCCCTTGTTCTCCCCCCTCCCGCCCCCCTCACCTTCCCCCCAGCCCGCCCCCCATTCCAATCTCCTCCAGGGCAAAGCCTTCCCCACAGACTGAGATCAACCTGGTGGACTCAGTCCAGGTAGGTCCAGTCCCCTCCTCCCAGGCCGAGCCAAGGGACCCTGCATAGGCCCCAGGTTTCAAACAGCCAACTCATGCAATGAGCACAGGACCCGGTCCCACTGCCTGGATGCCTCCCAAACAGATCAGGCCAATCAACTGTCTCACCCACTCAGAGGGCCTGATCCAGTTCTTTCTAATTGGTAGGTGGTTTTCCTAAGAACTGGAATTGGTCATAATTTCTGCTATGATTTAATTCAATTTTTAATTCATGAAATCATTAAGCAGAGAAGATTCTTCTGAAATCTTACATGATTAAAATACTTTCAAATTTTCATTATGTTCCAGCAGTAAGAGGTAGACACCATTTGTAGTAGAAATTAAAACATTCTAGATTCAGGCATTATTCCATTAGCTGCTCAAGATTCAATCTGGTTCTTCATCAACTTTTTCATTGGTTCACAGGAATCACGGTGGTTAGCTGACTGATACAATCAAAAAGTACTGTTGTAATAACATTCTGCTGACGTGTGTATTTGGGATGAGAGAGAAACTTCTCTGAAGCGGCAGATGCATGACCCCATTTCAACTTTCACTAAACGTTTTGGCTCTGCATTGCTTCATTAGATTCAGCTGTTTTACTACCAACTGCCCGTGGCCATTTGTGCTAAAATGCCATGAATGGATATTTTCGCTAATAGTAGAGAAAGCTTCGAGTGTTCTGTCACTTTTACTTAAAATGGTGAGAGAGACAGAGAATGAAGGCCATTGCCAGGCTCATTTCCAAATTCCCTATTTAAATGATGCTGGCTATTATGGCAGCAGTAAACTAGAGAAATGACTGTGTAACTTAAACAGCATCGCAAGAGTATTCTAGATATGCTCATCACAAGGATGACAAGAGTATGAGATGATGGATGTCTTCAGCACCCTGAGTCAGTACTTAGACAATGTATCTACATGCAAAAACATCACACCAAACCCTGAAGTATGTTAAAATATTATCTGCCAATTTAAAGCAAACAAAAGTTAAAAAGCCGTGAGAGATTTTTAATAAGGAGCAAATGACCCACTTCACTGTAGGAATCGATCAATAAGAGAACATATGTTCAATGATTTATTACTTAGTCACACAGCTAGAAAAGATCACATTACAATGAAGCTATACATATGCTAAGAAAATTAGCATGGATTTCCATAGCCATGCTCTAACAGGCCATGTGGTGTAGCTCCCTACAGAAGACTGAAGCCACTTGGCTTCCCATGTCAATAGAGCTACACCATGTCAGTGTTACTAATTAGATGTTATTCTGTGGAAACTCATTAACTAGAGCAGTAGTGTCTTATATTTTAATATATGCTTTCCAAAACCAACATCACCTATGGTCTGTACAGTAACCTCTTTAAATCACAGCCTGAGATCTTCCCAAGACCTGCTGTAACCATGGAGAGCTTAATTAGTTAAGCTATTTTCCCATCTTGTCTTAATCTTGCTAGTATTTTTATATTTCTTCATTTTTTCCATTTTAATGACAGACACTCTTTATTTTCAGGCTGGCTTATTTTTCTTGGAGTCTGATACCAACTGCTCTCTAGTCACTTTTTTATCCTAGCCAGTATGGCACCAGTCCTTACGAATTCTTCATGAATTTTTGCTTTAGTTAAGGGTGATTGATTCTGACACCTATTTCCACTCACTGAGACCTTTCTAAATCCAGTTAGGCTCTCCATAATAATCCATCTCGAGTATAATGAAAACTACTATTTTATATGGAATAAAGATGTTTGACATTTGCTCTTTTTGTCTGGATGGTATTCATATCACAGTAGCTGAGAGTCGGAATCATGAGAAAGTTACAATTAACAGGGACAATGGGACAGTAAAGATGCCTTTCATGAAGACTGAGTTCATGAATGTGTTAAAACTTTGTTGGTCATTTACCTGTTTGTCACAAAGACTAAGGCCTTGCATTGTCAGAAAACAAAATGGAATGTAAAAAAGTCACCATTATTTTTAAGACATTTGCTATAGTGCCACTGTCAGACATTGATCAGCTGCTACAGCAAGTTCAAGATGCCAAGTTGTGTAACATTCATGAAAACAGAGTGAACAGGCTCAAATCCAAGGAGATGTCATGAACTTCTAAAATCCTGATAAGATTAATGTTCTGGAAGTCAAAATAAAAATGGCACAAAGGATACAAATTGCTCTAAGCAAGCCCACAGGACTTATGACATGGAAAATACCAGCAAAACACCTCCAAAGTTTTGCTTACTTTATCTGCTAGAAGAAAAGCTACTGAGGGAAGAATGGCTCACGTGTAGATGATTCTTCTTAACAACACATTTCTACAATTCATGGGAACATTGATGGGGATTTATTCCATGCCAGTTGATATTGGATGCACATTAGTATATTTATTTAAGAATGAAATGATATCATAATAATCCTATGAAGAAGTCATTTCTTCCTCATTTTTTTCCTCTGAGTTGTAGCTTCTTAATCTTCATAATTACATCTAAATATTTAAATCCTCATGTCTTTGTAGTCACGAAAAGCATTCTTTACTTCCAGTGGCTTCTTTTAGAGCTTTAATAGATTTACATAATACTTAAAAATCCTTATTTCCTCTTGGAGGGTGGATACTTACCAAAGGAATGTACTTAGTTGTTCATTCTTTTCTGTATTTACAAACATTTGGTTGTTTCATTAGTCAAAATTGTTATTAAAAGACACGCCACTTGCATCATCACTAATAGGATAAATTTAAAGATAATTTATGCTTTGTATTTAATATCTTTAAGGTCATAATTACAAACTGGAGGGTCAAATATTTAATGTGTAGAGTGTGACATATTTAACACATGAGTGAATGTTCACTTTTTCCTCACCAGAGGCTGTGGTGGCATTGCAGATGTGATGAGGTGAGGGTTTTGAGATGAGGCTATCTCAGTCATCTGACAGAGCCCACTGTAATCCCAGGGGTCTCCAAGGAGAAGAACACAGAAGGCAAAAGCCAGAGGACAAAGGCTCAATGGTGGAAAATGAGGATGTTTGTTGTACTTTGAAAAGAGGGGAAGACCCACCAGCCAAGGAAAATGAGATGAACAAGGGGGTCCAACTGGAGAGCAGACAGCTTCTCCCCTCAGGTCCACCATAGCAGCTTGCCCTGAAATCCAGTCACACTGATTGGAGCATTTGGCATTTAATAAAATAAAATGCCTGCCTCTAACCAAGTTAATAACATGCAGAATGTCTCCCACATGAAGCAAGTTCTGATCCATTTTGTCCAAAAGCAATGTGAATTGTTGGCGATGGTGATCAACATTAGTTCATAAACCTTCTGATGATTTTCCCCCATTCTTCACACACCAGTCTTCTGTGAAAATAAACTGAGTTACCAGCAATAGCAGAAATTCTAACCATATCCCTAGATATGTGTATGGCCACATCATTTCCACAAAACTCCAGTTGTACATGTCAGAGCTGGTGGTCCCATCATGCTCTCTTCTAGTGTCTCCTCTACCTATGAAGTTACTCCAAGAAAAATATCCACAGGGAATTGGGCTGGATTCCCTTAATCCTTACCCTTGCACTATATAAACTTTAATTACCGGATCATTAAGTTGACTGCTATACTTTGATTAATACACCAATCACTGGTTCCTTAGAAAGGAGACATATTTAGGGCCCCTGACAGATTTTATTGCACATACTTTTAGGGAGGCTGCTTTTAGAGACCACAGAGGCTGATGGAATTTTGCCAGAGGCACAGTCCTGGAAGACTGTAATTAAGGAAGCTTGGGAATGGCTAGCCACCCCTAGCCTAGACATAATCCCCTAGACTAAACTGAAGCCATGTAAAATTCTGAGTAATGTTTGCAAGGCGTCTCCAGGCAGGACTCCTGGCTACCGTTGGGATTTTAACCTCACACTGATGGTGCAGAATCAGCCATTCAGACATTCTTCTCAATCTTGGAAAGTTTTTGTTTGTTTGTTTGTTTTATTTATTTTTTTTTGTTTTCATTTTGTTTTGTTTGTATTTTTTCTTTATTTTGAACAAAATCCAGCATGATTTCTCAGAGCATTTTGTAAATCAACAAGAAAGCCTTTTAATTTAATTTTTGCTTCTACAACTAATCTTTTCTACTATATTAAATAAGGCAGGAAATATGCCTCAAATTCAGCTATCATAAATAATCAATTTAATGCAGACTGACAATCTTCCATGCAGTTTTTCTCTATTGATTCTTGGTTTTTATATAATAATAATTTAGGTAAGATTCATCATCCCTCCTTCATCTTTATGAGGAAAACCAACTCAATAAAAAGGTTTATTTACTGCTTACAAAATGATAAGTATAATTAATAAACTTCCCACAGAGTCCTCTGACCCTGACAGTAACAGAAGAACCATGACAAATAAAAAGGAAGCATGTTTGGCATGTGCCTAATTGCATGATTTCTGGTTCAATGATACATGGCTGTTGGTATTCAGCATTGACACTGTGAATGTGTCATGATGTGAAACAGAGTTTCAATACTTACACAAAAACTGGTAAACTACACTTTACTGACTTTCTAATTTTTGAAAGACATTTAGGAGGCAACACTATATTTTCAAAATCATGAATTGTTTCATTTTAAACACAGGATTATCGCAATGTATTTTTTTGTCAGAGCTTTAAACAAGATGCCACAGAAAATTGACATTCTTAGGACATTACTTTTGGATAAATATTCAAACTTCTCAAGGTGATTTCATTTACATAAATGACAAAGTAGTATTGGTGGAGTTAGAGGTTCTTTAGCTTAAATTTTGTACATGTCTGTAGTTAGCAAAGTGGCATCAAATAGATGAATAGGTGGATGGGACAGAGTAGAGTGTAGATATTGACTTGTCTTCAAAGATCACAACACACTAATGACATAAGAAGAGGAATCTTCCACTGATAGATTTTTGAGACAGAATATCTCTGTCGCCTATATTAGCCTAGCCATTAGGATAATCCCCTGCCAGACTCCTGAACTGGAATTCTAGGCATACAGTATTGTGGCTGGCAATATCTGTCTGTCTCTCTGTCTGTCTGTCTGTCTATTTATTTTATTATTTCAAGTCTGGCATTAAATCCACAGCTTTGCATATGCTAAGCAAGCGTTCTAATAAGTGGGTTGGGAATTATTGTGAAGTTTGGGAAGCATGGCTCTTCATTCAGTTACAAAATTATTCTATATTTTATAGGATTCTGAGTTACCCAGAGAAGGAATTGCCCCAAATACATTGACTCATACATGCATGCTGATCTTACAGACTCTCACATTCAGAGATATATAAATCCAATGTCTACTAGATTCTGAGATGCTTCCACAAAACATTTGTAAAGTCACTGGCCTTTGCTTTTCAGCCTTTGATAAGATCATTATGAAAGCACTGGCCAGTTCATAGGAATCTTTAAAGCATGGAATATATATCCTTATGATTTTTGATAATATATTTATGTTTTGATAAATCAATGAAGTGACTCTGTAAAGGATGGATGAGAAATAAACAAAATCATGCACATGGAGGAAAAGAATAGCTATTTATTTTTAAAATTTGAAGTAATTGTATGTAATACACAATATATATGACTGTGTATATAATAATTGTATATATAGTTGGCTGAAGCTATATATAGGTTTATGCTACCTGATCTGAGGTGAACAGTTGGCTTCAGAGAAATAATGAGGTCTCAAAAACTCCTTTCTTAGAGTATCCTTGGGGGGTAAGGTATCTCTGACTTAAAGAATGTTTAGCTTTTCTTTGTAGCTAAGAGTTTCGGATATCTTAGGCTTTAGATTTCACTCCAGCAGTGTTATTTACAAGTGCGATGGATATACAAATTGAGTTTAAAGAAAAAGATATGCTCAAAGAAAATAAGAAAAAAATGAAATATTCTTATTATTGTATTATAACATACGGTAGTGTTCAACTTAGTATGTTTAACAGTATTGATACCACTATCTGAACATCCATAAAAAATTAAAATTCTTCCATGTATTATAACTAATACCTGTTCTTTAATGCATTTTAGTAAAATACTTTACTGAAATATTTGATTTTAAACAAACAAAAAGGAACCATGACATCTTATTCCACCATTGACTTTGCATTGGGATGTGTATTAGCTGAGATGCCTCCTTTGCCGGCACTTGCTGTGGGCTCCCTCTTAGGAAGATTCTGATGCTTTCTCTATCCTTGCCACACAAACATGTATGTCCCTGCATTGTGATGTTGTACATGCTCTGTGATAAAAATCCTTACCTGAAATATTTTTGCTTAGAGATTATTTTCCCATGTCTGCCTGCTATTAGGTTAATTTTACAAAGGCAAGTTTAGCTGTTGATGTAATATCCCTAGAGGCTGTGATATTCCTGGTTCACTCCAGAAACTCTCCAAATGTCTGAGTGAGTGGATGAAGTAGTGAATTAATACACTTTTGGAAAGCAATTGCATCTTAAGTAGCAAGGATGAATTACATGTAATCTGTTACTTTTTCTATTTATCTTTAATTTAGCCAATAGCAGAGAAGACATTATGCTGCCTGCTTGTTTTGCTCCATTTTTTCCACAATCAAGTACTGTTGAGAGGACAAGTATGGGAAGAAATAACAATTGAGGGATTTTAAAAATAATCATGTAGTTTCAACTGTTTGGATGATCATGAACATGCTGATTTGTGTCACAGGGGGATAAACCTGGGTTTGGGGAAAGGATTTGGAAAATATCAACCTTCTCTTCTAGCAATTTCCTATATAAGCAGATAAGTAGGTTTAAGAAAAGGCCATTGAAACAGGATTATAACCATTTACAAAATTTTTTAAAAAATGGTGATCTATGGCCAAAAGTCTCAAAGTTTTTGTATCTCAATGAGCCAAGTAACAACCTCTAAATCTGGTTCAAATCATTTTTGGAAAAGTAGTTATTTGATTCCATCAGCCAGGGATTCTATTGTTTCTCATCCTGTGTAAAGAAGTGGGGAATGGGACAGAAAAGCTCCCATGGGAAATGACACACATCTGGACAGATTGGAGGAAAGATTACCAAGTGAACCTTCTCCTGCTGAAAGTAGACAATATGAGTGACTCAACCCTGGTGTCAGTTTCTGAAAACCAAGGAAATTCCTCATTACCTGTTTCTATCTCCCCTCTCCATCTACTTTGCCATGACCTAAAATATGAACTTCAATTACTAATCTAAGCCTGATTAGAGATTTCACAATTAAAAGTATTTTGTTATGCTACAATATAAAACGTCAACTTGGGATAGTTTCTTAATGCCAAGAGGAAAGTCATTCTCTCTCCATATTTTATCATCATCACAATCAACATCACAACCTCATCATCACTAACACTGTTATCACTATCACGCTGATCATCGACATCATCATAACCATCACCATCACCAACATCATCACAATCACCATCATCATTACCACCATAATCACCATTACCATGATCATCACTTTTACCATCATTACTGCCAGGAATCAAATAATGCCTAGAGACTACAAAAAGTAAGGCATACTGCCAGGAGTCTGTTAATTCCAATTTGACATCAATCAGAATTTTGATTGATATCCCTTTTCATGCCATGCATAATATAAGAAAGATAAAGAATTTTAAGAAGGAAATACGTAATCCTTATTCACTAATAGAAATCATTCAAAATGTGACTGATATGCTTCTGGGTTCTTGGAATAAATCACACCAACATTCATTCTTTTCTCCTTTATCTGTTTATTTATACACACACAGAGACACAAACACAGACACAGACACACACACACACACACACACACACACACACACACACACACACACACTTGTACACATGTTAATCCAAAATGCCCGGAAGATAAGTTTGAGCAGCTGTCAAAATGTATGAAATAATATCGGTGGATGTAACTAGGAAACTTCACACACATGAGAAATGATCAGTGAATAACTTTAGTCCTGTTGGTATCCTTGTGAGTCAGCTTGGGCTTGGAGCTTTTCCTCTCTATCTTCAGTGTGAAGACCACAGGTAACTATTAAAAGTTTTGCTCAGCTAATTGCTGACTTCAAATGCTGCCTGTGACTCTTCAACTCAAAGTACAGTCTTCATTGAGTCGAACACATACAGTTATGTTGGCCTGGTTTTAAAGTGGGTTTAGATGAATTCTGAAACTAGAAAAGCTGTGTTATTAGAACTATTTTTCCAATTGAGCTCCTAGAGGGGGCAGATGAAGCACAGAACTCTTGTGTGGGGTTATTTCAGGAGGTGGCACGATTTTCAAGACATGAGGCAAGTGCAGTTTCAGAGGTGGCCTTTTGTGTCATTGGATCAGAAATAAACAACATAGAACTCTTCACAATTGGCCAAAATCAGAGTTCTTTTATTCCTTGTGCATTTTTAACTCAGTGAAGCACATGTTGGGGTGTTTTTAGGGAAGGAGCATGCTGCATTTCGGGTGTTTCTTATTCAGATATTAAGGAATTGCTTTAGACATTGTACTTACGTTTCATGATAGAACATGCATGCCCCTGGTTTTGCCTTATACTTCTTATTTGTGTTTTAGGAAATAATGTAAAAATGTCTAGTTTTCTAAAAATGAATCTGAGTTAGGAAATTTTAGTATTTAGCCAAAATTGAATGATTCACTTTTCTATTTCTAAGTATCAATCCACTCTTCAAGACATTTCATCTTTTCCTGTTATCCCACTGAAACAAAATCTACTGAGAGAACCAATGAGATTCACAGAAATAAATACAATAGAGTGTTGCATTTCCTCTAACTCTAACTTCTGAGTTATTCAAAAAGCAGTGTGGCTTCAACCCTTCTCCAACTCCAAACTGTGGTCCCCTGCAAGAACAGCAACTGCTCTTAACCACTGATCCTTCTCTCCAGTTCCAAATAACTCTCTTGATGAGTATTACCTCTACGCCATCCAAGGATCAAAGTGAAGATACCATTGTTGATACTTTCAAGGTTTCTCACATAACTCTACTCCATCCAATGTCCAACTGTGGTCACTGTTTACATATTTTTCTCCACTTCCTTCAGATCCATGCAGGTCTGCTCCTTCACTCTTGGTTGATGTGTTGGCACATACCTGGAGTCCAGGTTTCAAAAAAATCCCTCTCCATCTCCATAGAGGAAAACTGCCACAGTATAAAGCCAATAGCCTCCTTATTTGCAACCTACCACTTAAGCATTTTGATGAGTTTTATTGTTGATAATGACAGCGATGCCTATCAAATCCTTTCCTACAATGATGTAATCCTCTCCTAAGAACCTTCCTCGGAATCCTTTCTTTTCATCTTTCAGGCCTGCTTCATTTTTCATAGCAAAGATGTTTCCACTCACCGAATACATAGAAAACACTCTTTCTCTTCAACAGAAGGTTTTTTGTTGCACACAATGTTTTGAATTTTAGTAAGGGACATAAGCTAATCTACTGCTTATTCATAACAATTTGTTGAATCCTGTGAGAAACAAAAGAGCATTTGGAGAAGGTTAAAGATATCACTGGCCCTGCCCCATGCTCATCTGGTGTGTCTGCTGTTGAGTCCCCCTCCTTAGGAGAGTGAATTAAGTAGTTTAGAGTGCCATATACTTTTAAGTTTATCAAGAGATAGAAACTGGCTTTTCTAGTTTTATGAAACCTTATAGAGGATCAAAACTCCCAAATGGTTTATATAACAAGCACTCTATGTTGTCTTCTGTGAGTAAAGCCAGGGAATGGGCTCTGGGACCTGTGGCTGATGCTGTGCTCTTCACATACGGGGCCATTGTATTTTATCACTTACGATGCTTGAACAATGAGCCACCTTGTTGTTTGTGTGCATGAATAAATCCACTAGAACCCATAACATGCGATTCTTAGTGACAAATATGATAAGACTGTATTATTAGACATGTAGTAACAAGCTCAGGTTCTTCATTCAGTTGCAGGGGATGATGACATCCACAAGGGTCGTACAAATCCAGGCAAGGAAGCCACACTACAGAATAAAATGAAAAACAATAAACATTTTAAGTCACTGAAGCTTGTACAACGTTATATGTCAGTATAAGAAACTCAGATTTGAGCCACCTTTCTCAGGTGTGAGGCAGAGTCCACAGACATAACCTCTCATGCCCAGAGGTAAGCTCCTATGCCCAGATGTGAACCACTAGGTGCAGGCATGATCTATAATCATGTGAGCAGCCATGCCCAGATGTGACCAGCCATGCCCAGATATGACCAGCCATACCCTGATGTGAGCAGCCATGCCCAGATGTGACCAGCCATGCCCAGATATGACCAGCCATACCAGGATGTGACCAGCCGTGCCCAGACCAGCCATACCCGGATGTGACCAGCCGTGCCCAGATAAGACCAGCCATGCCCAGCTTCTTTTCTTTTTTGTTTCCTATCTACATTCCACATTATTCCTTCATTTGCTCCTCCCCTCTCTCTTGCTTCCCCCTCCCCTTTGCTCCTCTACCTTTCTTTTCCTTTGTGTTCTCTTTCCCTCCCTATCCCTCCCCTCTCTTCCTCTCTTCTCCTACTCCTGCTTTTTTTTCCTGTTTCTGTCCTATCCTCCTTTCTTCCTTTCTGTCCCATTTCCTTCTCCATCATCTGTCCATCTCTTCCTCACCTTCTGTGATGGGCTGAAATATGCTGATCTCTCCCATCTGTGTCTACCCAGGTTTTTTCATTTATTTCAAAATTTCTGTGAAAAAGAGGCTGAGACTGAGAAATTCATCATTTCTTTTTTTAATCAGCATTCCTTACATTAATGAATTAATCAGCGTTCATAGCAATCTGGTGCATGTAAAGCGTAGAGATTGAAGGAAAGTGAATAATGGACTTATGCATTCTGAATTGAAGAATTGTTCTACTTATGGTGGCTTAGAAAGAATGTAAATGTGCTATAGATAAGAGGGCATCTGAACTTTTGTCTCACAACATGTGTCTAACATGTTCAGGAAACCCCCCTCCTCTGTGTGTGTGTGTGTGTGTGTGTGTGTGTGTGTGTGTGTGTGTGTGTGTTTGTGTGTGTGCACGTGATATTTTTAAGGAACCCACATGACCAAGTTTCTGATGAGAAAATATACAGTGAAATGTGGCCTTAGTGTGACTTTCCCTTTGGTATAAGCACCATTAAAATCTTACTACTAGACACTCATGGACACAGAAGTTAGAAGGCCAAAGTTGGGGTGTAAGGGGAGGCACAGGGTGGACCAGATGTCTAACTCAACCCCCCCCATTGTAGGCATGCATACCCTATGTTGAAAATTTCTTATGTAGGAGCCACACCCTTATGCTGAAAATTTTCTATGTAGGAACCACACCCCTATGCTGGAAATTTTGGAGCTTGGGGATGCCACCCATAAACTAGTGAGAATCCCCTGCCTTTAGGGAATAGAACAAAGATGCTGTATCAGATGTCAGTGAGTACCTTCCTTCTGAGATAACGATGTGACCTGTTTTGTAATGTTAATCATAAGGACATCTGGAACAATTAAACAGATGTGCATAGCTTGTGTGTGCTTCCCACGCTCCCATTGTTTGTGTAATTCGTTTTCACACCCTTTAATTTGGTAACCAGAATGCAATTTGGCCAAGGCTGGATGGTTTAACAGAAAGAGCCTTGCCTTCATATCCTAAACCTTGTTTTAATTTACTGTGGAGTATCTCATCTCTGCCCTTAAAACTCGTAGTTTCTATCACTCACTATAATTCGAATTTGTTGTAATACAATCTGTAAAGAAGCTGCTTATCACAGCACATGATGAGGAGGAATGAAGTAAACAGAGTTTAAAATGAAAGAAGATGAGGTGAGCTGCCACCTCACTGGGGAGGTAGAGTCATAATTCATTGATATGAGGGCACCGTCTGTCATACAAAATCTTTACATGGGTTCTAGAACTTTCACAAAGGGAGATCACCCCTCTCACAGAGTGAGTATACAGGTTCCATCTGGGGCAAGTGGGAGCTGCATAGGGTGGACGAGAAAATAGTGGACAGGCTACATGAGAGGATGCTGCACTGGATAAAGCAGATGGAGGGATGCAAACACAGTCCTTGACAAATTTGAACATTACAAGAGGAGTTTTCCCACATGAGTTTAGTAAATGAGAACCTGAGGGAACAGTGTTCCTGAGAACTAATTTTCCACAATATCAGAGATGATATTTTAGTCCTGTACCATACTGTTAATAAAAACATAATGACAGGGGAACATGAGAATGTCCCCATTATTATGGCCGCAGGGAGATGAAACTGTGTCCATGAAGTGGGAAGGCTAATGCAGGTGAAATATTTTATTGTGATTATTTGAGTCTTTCACAGTCGGAAGCCATGCGTGACTTTCATATGAAGCTGATTATCTTGTAGGGAAATTCAGTCAAGTTAGGCAAGCAAAATGAAGAAGAAAATTTGGTTTGTCTGTGATGACTAATGCTGTGTGTGGGTTTTTTTAAATCTCTTGTCTCTTTGTGCATTATCATTGCAAATTTTCTTGTTCTTACATTCCTGAACCCACTGAGGGAAGAGGCACAGGAGGGCTGAGTACACTCAGTTTATCTCCCTCCTTTGGAAGTTAGGGAAGCAGTGGTATTGCATGAGAAACCCTTGACATTTAGTCTTCTTTAAAATTTATTTGTCCATGCACATGTGTATGCCTGTGTACGTATGTGTGCTCATGTATGTGCATGCATGTGTGTGCCCACGTGTGTGTATGAGTCTGTATGTGCCCACATGTCTGCATGCCTCTATGTGTTTCTCTCTCTCTCTCTCTCTCTCTCTCTCTCTCTCTCTCTCTCTCTCTCTCTCTCTCTCTCTCTCAGTGTGTGTGTGTGTGTGTGTGTGTGTGTGTGTGTGTGTGTATGTGCATAGAAATAGAAGTCAGAGAATAACTTAAAGGAATCTGTTCTTCCATTATGTTCTAAGGATCAAACTCAGATGATATAGCAAGCCCTTACCTTTTGAGCCTCATCACTGGCCCTATAAACCTTGTTTAAATGCATGAAATATTCTGAATTTTAAGCATAAGGCATATGCTTTTTCCATGAGTAGGCCAGATGTTTGCTGAATAGTGTTCCAACATTTGCTGTTATATTTGATAACCAAACATTAATTTCTCCTTCATTTTTAAAGATAAATAACATGCTCAATGGGTCTTGAATTTGCACAAAGCCAAAATAAATATTGTAGATTTTTTAAAAAATGAATTGTGCTTCTCTTTGGTCTCTGCAGCACCTTGTTCTAAAAAAAGATAAAATGGTTCCCTTTTCTAACTTGTAGTTCATGTTCATCTAAGAACATGGATAAGAGAACTAATTATAAACAGTACTGGGATGTATTGGACTGAAAGCTGCCCGTGGATCACAAACTAAAAAGAGTCTCGGTGTTCCAGGTGTTGATGGGATCCATTGCTTCCTGACTCGGAAGTTATTTTCAGAAGCCAGACAGAGAATGTTGCAGCATTTTTAAGGCATATGAGCACCTATAGTACCTTCCCTGCCCTTCCCTGGCTCCAATACAAGGTGTTTGCAGAGCACGTGCTGACACTGCCTTTCTGACCCATTCTATTAGAAGACAGACATCGCAGTGGACAAGGGAAGCGAGAAGGGGTGGACAGTATGGCCGGGATTCAGTGAGTGGTTTCCTTAGTGCATCTTAGAAATTAAAGTCCCTGTTGTGTTGTGGATTCATCAGGATGACTGGGTCCCTGTTCTCCCCCTCAGCAACATGCCTCTCAGTGTGTTCACTTTCTTTTTTTTTTTTCTTAGCACCCCACACAGACATGTGTGGTTTATTCAGGGAGTCATTGATTACCTTAATTTGTGTGTGTAAAAGTGAATGTAATATCCACGCTACAAACAGAATCTGAATCTATTATTACTATATTATTGCCAGCCATGGAAACAAATTCCATCCTCACAATTAAGGCCATTGTGTATAACTACAAAGAGTTATGTCTACCTTGCAAAGTACCATTTCTCAAGAATGGATCCTGTTTCTCTTACTCAATTTCCTAATTCGTTTCATTTTACAATTACACTAATATTGCAAGGAAGCAATTGTGAGAGCAGTACTGATCATTAGGACCTGGCAGCACCAGCAGTGAGGGGAACCGGGCTGCTACATCTTAGCATGTTGAAGCACTCTTCTCTCCTAGCACCTACTTCTTCACAAGTTTGTAATCTATGTCTCGTTTTGAACCATAAGAATAAGACTGAGTAGGAAGAAGTGAGGGAGCAAGAAAGACGGAGAGTGAGCAGATGAGAGAGAGAGAGAGAGAGAGAGAGAGAGAGAGAGAGAGAGAGAGAGAAGCCAACAACAACAAATTGTACATCACTAAAGCCAAATACATAGAATTCATTGGAATTGTTCTGCATAGGCCACTACAGAGACACACATCCTGCATGGGATGTGTGGGGACTCTGCAGAGCCACCAGTTTAGTGAGATTGCAAACATCTCCAGATTCCTTACCCAGGGCCTCCATCTCAAAGGATCTCCTGGGTATCTGTAGAACATGCATCAATAAGAAAGAGTGCCAGGAAAAACGGAGCCTGTCCTCTGCTCCACAGGACACTGCCAGTTTGGGAGATTGCACTCCCAGATGTTGGAAAGCCTAGCATCTTTCTTCAGAGAATGGAAATCTGCTTCTAGGTGTGGGAAAAATTGTCTACCAAGTGGAAAAGGTAATTTTTATCTCCTTTTATTTGTTTACTCTGACTTATTTTAGTCAATAAAGATTTAGTAGAGAATGCTTAGTAAACTCTTCTGGAACTTTAAGTCTGTGTTACATGTAAGACATTAACTTTTCTTCAAATTATGTACATGTGTTATTTTCTCATTCAGCTTCTTGTTGAGTTGTAAGTACACAGAGACTTCAATGCAGTTCTGGAGACTTCTGAAGGTGGAAGCCAAGAAGACAAATGTAGTACTTGGGGAAATGGCACTTACACAATCCTTCCTGTGTCTTTAGCAAAAATAATTTAAAATTTTTAAATAATGTATTTCCATTAAATACTTCTTTATGTTGAGTTCTCACTGAAGACAAAACACTCTGATATTGGTGTGTATTCAAAAATGACCAATTGAGGTTCAGAAATATCACAGACTGATTTTTTTATTGTGTAATATCCAAAACCTCATTTACTTTAGGTTTTATAGGAAAGGCACCTAGTATCTCTCTAGTAATAATGTGAAAGTACTGGAATGTTCAAATTCAAACAAGTGACCTTTAGTGTATCATATAAATAAGAAACCAAAGACTTGAGACCAAAGGGAAAGGATCTGGGCACCCACATCCCATTTCCTCCACCCCAACAGTTGTGTTCCATTGAACGCATCCATGCCCTTCTTCCTCAGTCCCTTTTGCGATGTTCTGGTGAATGGCTCCTAAAAGGGTACTTCAATGTCATATGCACATCATGTCTATAGATCCTCAGCAACTTCTCACATATAAATTACACTCAAGGGGCTGGGATGTAGCTAAGTTAATAGAGTGCTTGCCTAGCATGCATGATGCCCTGGATTCCATTCTCAGTGCTGTATAGACGGGCATCATGATGTGTGCCTGTATCCCAGTACTTAGGAAGTAGACTCAGAGATATTAAGAAGTTCATCATCCTTGCAGCTCAATGAGTTCTAGGAATACATACTTCCATCTCTCTTGGCTAGCACGGTCCCAGTTGTCTCACTCTGTTGTGGTTTTTTCTTTCATCTTAGCATCAACATGATGTTACTTTTTAAATGACATTATTTGCTTGTACTCGTCATTTTCTTTGTTCTTAAACTTCACAGTCACTTGTTGCAGACAATATTTTCCCCTAGTTTGTGCCAGTGCATAATGGTAATTTGAGGAATTTCACTGTTGCCAATTGCATGTGTGAATGCATCCAAGCTCCAAGGCTCAAAGACAATCTCAACTCCTACCAGGCCCTCTGAACCTGGTTTAGGACATCTCTTGAACTTGCCATCTATAGCTGGACATCAATGTCAGATACTCCATTCAGATACCTATCTTTTTCATATAATGTAACTTGGCATAAAATAAGTTTCAATCTTACTTGTCTTTTCATATGCGATTTAGTGCTATGGGACAAAAAATGAACCAGGTGTTAATCTTTTGTATCACTTTAGAGTAGTCAGTGTAATGTTCTACTGAAATCCATTTACACACAATTGTTACTGACAATAGTTTTGAATTTGAGGGATTCTGGATAATCCAAAAAGCATGAATATCCCTTTTTTAGTACCAGCCTTGCCAATGCATCATACTTAGAAGTTATTCCAGCATCTGGGACCAGAACTTAAGGAAATGCTCATACAAGACTGAAAGCACCCAGAGCACATGTTAAAGGGACAGAGGAGATAATTGAACAGAGACTGGGGTGCCCACAGCCAAAGGTGGAAGAATTCAAGCAATAAAATAAATCACTGATTGATGAAAACGCAAACAGAATAAAAACCCTTTGGTCTACTAATCTAAAGAAATCACCAACAAAAACACTACATGGAGTGTAGTGCTGTGAAGAATCCCAAATAATTTGTGTAGTTGCAACCTTTGCCTTAGTTCTCCAGAGGAGCAAGGGCAATATGATGAGTGGAAAGGGAGGCAGATTTTAAACAATCATCTCCTGCAATCCTGGAGGCTTGACTAACCAGAGATTGAAGGGCAGGCTGGAGACAGAATGGAGTCCATGACAAGTTGCAAAGTCATCTGATAGCATGAATCCTTGCTTTGGGACGTCAATATTTTCCTCTTAAGACCATCAGATGACAAGGCAATGAAGCCAACCTGCTTATTTAATGTCAATCACATCTAAGTAATACCTTCACAAAAATATCCAGAATAATTGCTAACCATATATCTGGGACTCATGGCACAGCAAAGCCGAGACACTAAATTAGGCATCCATTCAAGTGTGGTCTGTGCATAGCAAATTCCTTCTAGTCAGTGTAGCAAGGAAGAGAATAGAGAGATCACACTCTGGGGATCTACAGAGACTGCCTCAATGGTCAGGAGAGGTCCACAGCAGGAGTGATGGGTAGTGTAGATGGCAGGTACCCTTGATAAAGTGTGATGGGAACTGCATTTCACCTATGTGGCCTTTATCTCTCCAATCTATATCTTCAATTTAGCCTTGAGGAAAACCTTCAAACAATTGCAACTGATGAACTTTCTATAAAATTCTATTCTCCAGCTCTCCAAGCCAACTCAAACTACCAAGGTCTTAGAGGACATCTGTGGACCAGTCATAAAAACAAAGCATATTTGTACACTATGTATATAGGACCTTGATCAGAACTTGAAACCAGGAAAATAGACATCAAGAAGCCTGCAAAAAGATTAGAATTCAATTAATAATAGCATGAACAGTAGTGATTCATAAATTGTGCAAAGTCCACTGTTCAAATGTCACAGATCCTGGGTGTGGAGTACGGGAAATGATTTGTACTGGCTTCAAAAAGTTTATGTAAATAAAAGGAATATATTTATTATGAAATATAAACAAAATCATGCACAAACCTTTCATCAAAAGTACCAATTCACATATGGTATTTTCTTATATTATAATATTATACAGAAAATAAATTTAAAATCTATTATGGAACATCAGAAATGAACTTGCAGGCATGTAGTATAATGCAGTTTCCCACTCAGCTCTTACCTCTGTACAAAAGGTGGAAGGTTTATTATTATAAAGCCAAACATCCAATAATTCATTGGAAATAAAAGGCAATAGGTTCATTGAGAAAATTAATGTTCTTCAAACCTGCAGCCCTCTGGCACCCCTTCATTATAAAAAGCTCCATTAAACTTATATAATCACTGGTAGGAGGGAAGCAATAAGATTCTCCGTGGAGAGAGCAAATTTTCAATGCGAGAAATCAATATTCTTGGACTGGCCTCAAAAGAAAAGCCTAGAAGGAAAAGACATCAAATATCCTACCACTGGCAGCATGCAATGCTGTGTAGTTAAACCAGCGTCTGTTGAATCTGGCAACCTCCTTGTCGCTTCGTAGATAAATCTCTTTACCAGAACCCTCAGGTCAACTAAAATGCACACCAGACATGTCTGAGCCAGACTGCATCAGCTGAGGAAGCGCTGTTGGTGGCCACAGACACGGTGGATCCAGGTAGAGGAAACTCTGCATTAGGCAGTCTCTAGTTTAATTCTTGCCCACCCCCACACCCTGTTCTTTCTTTCTCTGAATCCACATCCAGCATTTTGGGTTTCAGGTTGATTAGACTATACCCACTCAGTCATAAATTCAAAAATAAACATGGATTAAGTGTGTGTGTGTCTGAGCTGGAAGTGTTCTTACCTTTCAGACAGATGGCTATGAATTCAAATAATTCGCTTTGGGGGAAATCTAAACATATTTTATCTGCCTGCATCCCAGTCAATGTGAAACACCACAGACAGCTGGAGTCCATGCCCACACTGTGAGCTGTTAAATACCCTATGGTTCTCGTTAAAGGAAATTATTTTCAACTGCATGCCAGGTGGCTCATTCCCACAATGCATTAGGAGGTCAAAATGATGTGTGAGCAAAGGAGTTTGTATATATACAATACACTCATGTACGAATAAAACCTTAAATGTGCACAAGCAATAAAAGCAAAACCCTTGCAACTTTAAGAAGAAAAAAAAGAGGCATTAGGTGAGATATGATTTCTCTACTTTATGATCTTGAGTCCCCTGTGGTTGAACCAGAAAAAAATTTAATAAGGTAATTTATTTTAAAATTTTATTTTACAAAGAAAATACTTTCTGCATTACTCAACTTGATTTACATGAAGGCAGCCGGCTTTTAAAATCTGAAAATACTTTATTCCAACAAAATACTGAGCCTTCTCAGTTTAGTAGCTGTATGCATGTCCACACTTAATGCAAACCCGAGCAAATTACACTTGCTTTTGGCATATATAGAGAGTGACACTAGGAACCCATGTAGCCACATCTTAAGGTTGTAAAACATTTTCTCCTGCATGGGGCACATTTGTGGCCATTGGCTCATTTTCTGATCTCTATAGTTCTGGAAATTAAACTGGAACAAGTCTTTCTTGATGAAATTTTGAGATAATAGCTTCTGCTTCTAGAATTCTTACGTTTTTTGATGGTGTCTTTATTTTTATTTTTAGGTACATTTTAATTAAAATATAGTTACATCATTTTTCTATTTCCTTTTTCTTTCTCTTCTCCAAAACCTCCCACTCTCGAATTGATAGATTCCTTTTTCTTTGATCTATTGTTACACATATATGGACATTTATGTGGGCAGATACAGAAATATAACCAGTTGAGTCTGTTTTTTTCTTGTTTGAGTGTATGTGGTTTCAGGACTGACCATTTTTTTGTTGGATAACTAACTAGGGGGCTCATGCCTGGAAGAAGCCACTTCTCCCTTTTTCAGCAGTGATTAGTTTCCCATACAGCTTTGTCTAAGGATGGGACTCCAGTGACGTTTTCCCCTTCCATGTCAGCATGTCTTTGAACATTGCCATGGTTCCAGTCTTGTTTATACAACCTTTTCTATGAGATGCAGTCTCACAGCAGACCTCCTGGTCCTCTGTCATTATGATCTTTCTGCTTCCTTTTCCACAATGTTCCCTGAGCCATAAATGCAGGAGCTACACTGAGGATGTACCCACTGGGACTCGGCTCCTCACAATCACTTGATTTCTGCATTTTGTCCAGTTGTGGTTTTCTATTATGGTCTACATTTGCCTTAAAGAGAACCTTCTTTGATGAAGGGTGATAGCTGCCCTTTCTGTGGATATGAGGGTAGGGTTTAAAATCTAGTTAAGAAACTATATTGATTTAGCAAAGCGGTAGTAGTAAATTCTCTTCTGAGAGCCATTGCCTCACTAGTCCTGGGATGCTGACTAAGTTTCTAGTCCCAGGCATGATTTCCCTCTAGTTGAGTGGTTCTTAATTCCACTTAGACAGCTGATGGTTACCACCAACATATGAGTGCCACTATTGCGTCTTAACAGATATCTTGCCATACTGATTTAGTTCTTATTTTTCACAACTTGGTAGGACTACCAATTGCTTCACTCTTTTGGCAGCTTGCCCAGTACTTTCTGATAACATGGAAACTAGACCCCAGGAATTAGATTTTTTGGTTAGATTCAACTCAAATAATCAGAGTCTAGTGTCCCAGGTGTATGATGTCTTCAGCAATAGGCTTACCTTCAATCTCTGAGAGGAATCAAAGAGCAACAGCAATAGCTTTATATTGTTTGGGGAGTCATTTAGCCTACCCTGACCACTTGAAAGGAGGTTTCTCATGACTGATACCGGGATTTTTGTTAGTCTATGGTTCTCACTGGGAGCATTGTCAGCACAATCACCCACATACACAGACACAGACACAGACACATACACAGACACATACACACACCAATATATATAGAGAGATGTACATGTGTACATATCCCTATATATTTTTTGTATTATGTATAATTTTAATATTATAAGTATAAAATAGTATGTTTACATGAGGCTTTACCAAATGACTTTGATGATATTTGGCCCTCTGTTTTCCTTCTATTTTTGTACTAATGGTCCTGCCTCCTCCACAGGTGGAGCTACACTCACCAATTTTCCATTTCTCCCTTCATATCACCTGTATCCTCTGATTCTCCACTAAGGCCTATCCCACCTCCAATGGTCCCTTTTTACCTTCTTGGTTTCTGTGGTTACTCTATGCTGTATACTTACATTTGAAGATTTGGAGCTCAGCCAAGAACTCCAGATGAGAGAGGGAGCACGTGTCAGCTGTCTTTCTGGGTCTGGGTTACTTCATTAAATATAATGTTTTCTAGGTTAAAAAACTTTACCTTTGAAGTCCACGATTTCATTTTTCTTTATAGCTGGATGGTATTCTATAATGTATATGTGCCACATTTTCATTATCTGTTCATCAGTTGAAGGACATTTATGTTGTTTCCATTTCCTAGCTATGGTGAACATAAACACAATGAACATAGCTGAGTCTGCATCTGTGGAGTAGGATGCCAAGTCCTTCGGGCATATGCCAAGGAATGATATAGCTGGGTCATATGGTAGATCTATTCCATTTGTAGTTTTTAAGGTTTCTCCAAACTGATTTCTGGAATGGTTGCACCAATTTGTAATTCCACCAAGAATAAATGAGGGTTCATCTTTCCCCAGAATGTAGTCAGTATTTTTTCAATTGTTTTGTTGATCTTTGCCATTCTGGCTAGAGAAAGATAAAATCTCAACTGTTTTCATTTGCCTTTCCTTAACTGATAAATATTTGAAATATTTATTAGCCATTGTATTTCTTCTATCAAGAACTCTCTGCTTAGGTCCCTAACCTATTTTTAAAACTTAGGCCATTTGTTTCCTTGACTTTTTTTTAGTTCTTTGTATATTCCAAATATTAATCATGTGTCAAACATATAGCTGGCACAGATTCTGTGGGTTTCTTCTTCACTTGATTTATTGTTTCTGTAGCTATACAGAAGCTATTACATTTTATGAGATCCACTTTGTTAACCTTAATTCCTGGGCAAATGGGGTCCCATACACAAATTCCTTTCCTGTGCCTATGTCTTGTAGGTTACTGCTAGGTTTTTGAGTTTTAATGTCCTGGGTTTCAAATTGAAGTCTTGGATCCATGTGGATCTAATTTTTGTGTAGGGAGATAGATACAGGTTTAATTTTACTTTCCTACCTGTGGACATCCCAGCATATTTGTTGAGGATACTGACTTTTCTCTAATATATGTTTTTTGTCTCTTAGTCCATACTGAACGGCTGTAGTTATCAGTACTCATGTTTGGGTCTTCTGTTTTACTTCATTGGTCTGCATGTCTGTATTTGTGGCAGTACAATATTGTGTTCAGTACTATAGGTCTATAATATGTATGCAAGTATGGAATGGCAATCCCTCCAGTGTTCCTTTTACTTGGCATTGTTTTGGCTATCTGGCATCTTTTCTGCTTCCATGCAAAGTTGAGGTTTTTCTTTTTTTTTCCTATTTCTGTGAAGAAGGTTGTGGTCATTTTTATTGAGATTTTTATTGAATCTGAGAATTGATTTTGGTAGCATGGTAGCATGATATTTTTGCTTGTGTGTTTTTGTTTGAGACAGGCATTTTCTGTGGTGTCCTGAATGTCCTGGAACTTTCTCTGTAGACCAGACTGGCCTCACACTCAGAGATCTGCCTGCTTCTGCCTCCTAAGTGCTGTGATTAAAGATGTATGCCACCACTTCCTGCAAGGTAGCATGGCCATTTTAAACAATATTAATTCTGTTAATCTGTGAACGCAGATGTCTTTCCATTTTCTAGTGCCTTTTTCGGTATCTTTCTTCAGAGATTGAAGTTTCATTCTATCATTGTGGAGGTCTTTCACAGCCTTGATAGGTTTATTGTATTTTATTGCATTTTGTGCTATTATAAATGGGAATATGTCCATAATCCCTTTCGTAGTATGTTTTTTGTTGTTATATAGACAATCCATGGAGTGTTGTAAACTGATTTGTACCATGCCACTTTGTTGAAGTTTTTTAATTGATTATTTTTTCTGAAGTTTTCTGGTGGAATTTTTTATGTCTCTTATGTATAATATCATATAATCTGCAAATAAGGATGATTTGACTTTTTTCCTGTTTGTATCCCTTTAATTTTCTTCTGTTGTCTTACTGTTTTACCTAGTGCTTCTATATGGAAATGGATTGATGTTAGTAAACAAATCTGTCTTCTTACTCATTTTAATGAGATTGCTTCAACTTTTTCTCCATGTTTGTGGTGGGTTTGTCATATATAATTTTTATTGTGTTAAAGTATGTTCTTTCTCCCTAGTTCTACTTTTTCTAGGACTTTGATCATGAAAGTATGTTGGATTTTTGATTTTGTCACAATTGTACTTTGTGTGTGTGTGCCTCTATTGAGAGACTCATGTGATTTTTGTCTTCAAGTCTATTTAGATGATTAACTGTATTTATTGGGTTATGTGTGTTGAGCCAACCATGCATTTCTAGGATAAAGTCAACTTAATTATGGTAGATGATCTTCTGGATATGTACTTGATCATGTCTGCTAGTATTTTATTGAGGATTTTTATATCTATGTTCATCAGGAATATCTGTCTGTAGTGTAGAGACCTACAGAGGTTTCCTAGTGAGAACTTACTCAGGGTCCAAAATCTGAGTGTGCTTTACTCAACAGGGCTGCATAAGGGGATGAATTGACCATAGGTATAGTTACCAGGTGTTTGGAAGGGTCTACAGTTGGCTGTGTGGTGTGCTTTGATCTAGCAAGGAGGAAGTATTTTGCCCCACCCCTTGGCATTGTTATAAAAAGCCCCTTAAGAAGCAGAAGAGATTGGTGGGTTTTGATCCAGGTTCTCCTGAAACTATTCTGTGTTTCTGTCTTTCTCCTCTTCATTATCTTTCAATCTATAAGTTTCTTATCCCTCTCTCTGCCTCATAGGAACCCTTTTAAAAAGTGAGAGCTGGCTCCCACAGATGGCACCAGAACTAGGAACTTGGGTACAGAGGAAGTAAGTGGGGGAGGAAGCACTGCAGAAGCAGTTGGACATGTCTGGTTTTGTATTAATGTTAAGGTGGTAGTATTTTATTCTTTGGGAGCAAGAACTGTTTATAGAAAAGTTAGGCTGCAGGCAAGTATCTCTCTCTGTCTAGGTTTTTCTCTTTCTCTCAATTTCTATCTATTAAATTAGGAAAAAATATAGGGTTTATGTATAGGAATAGTATGCATAAAGAAACATAGGGTAAGAGTAGAATTTCCCTAGTGCTGAACCTGAAAATAGCATCCAGGAACCAGCAGCTACTGTAGACTTAGCAGTCTCAGAAAGAAAAGCTGCTATGGGGCAGGAAAATAGTAAGCAGATGTTTGTATATTTGCTTATAGAAAGTTTGAAAACTAAGGGAGTTAAGTTAGAACACCAATAACTATAGAGGTTCTTGGAGTTTGTAGAAGAACTGTGTCCTTGGTTTTCTGACTGTGAGACTCTGGATGCAGACTCCTGGGGAAGAATCTGAGCTGAAATGCAACAATATTATGAGAAATATAGGCCAGAAAAGATTCCAGTGGAAGCTTTTGGCCTGTGGGCACTAATTCAGGACAGCTTAGATCTAAGTCCTGAGTGGCAGGGGGAAATTTTCCCTGACATGTGTATGGGTGTCACAAAACCCTCCACTTCACCAGAGCTGCCACTTTTACAACATCATTCAATTAGGATCAGTTTCCTTTTGGCCATGAATCTGAGTTTAAGGAACAGAAGTCTTAAGATGAGACAAGGGAGGAACTTAAGGGCTTGAAAGACTTAATAATTCCTCTTTCTCAAAAACTGGAGGTTCTTCAGGTCTCTCATTCTCAGAAGACTACTCCTCTTCTTTCTGTAAGGACAGAATTAGACTCACCTGGGAGGTTATCTATCAGAATGGCAAAGTTGCCCATAATTTCCCTGGTACAAAATCCTCCTGGAACATGACAAACTATCCCTGGTAGTCTTGCATCTCCCCTTCAAGCTAGTATTAAAGAAGCAGCTAGCAGAGGAGAGGAAGTGCAATGCTTTCAAATGTCCCCCATAAATGAGTAGCAGGACACCCAGGGTAATATAGTGCATGTGAATGTAAACAGATCCAGGGGTGCAGCAGTTGTAACTGGCCACAGCTAAAACTCTGGACCTAAAAGGAGTTCTGTTGCAGTTTAGTTACTATGGCAACCACCCCAGGGCAGCTCTCCTAGGGAAAGCTAACTGAAAGTGCCTCTGTGACTGAGAGTAATGCTTCAGAGCTGCTTATTTGCACTTAGCTGAATTGTTGCATTTATGGGAGCTGCAACAAGTTTGGGTATTTGATGCCTGGGAGGGCCTGGCCAGGAAGCTGGTTCAGGGGGGTGGTGCTGCCTCATGTGTTACAGCCTCCTGGCAGTGGCATTCACTGAATCTTGGGGCAGAGGGAGGCAAATACAAAGATTCCAGAGCTGCTGATGAATTAGGCTGTGATTTCAAACTTTCAAGGGAACTTTAAGATTGTTATTGGAACTGACTTTTTTGAGCTTTTGCAAACCTCAGAAATGAGACAGTTTTGAGTTCACCTACAATTTTAACTGTGGTGACTCACAATTCATGGACCTTCTGAATTGTTGAAAGAAAATGTAAATAATTCTGTTAATAGATCTCTTTTGAATGTTTGCTAAAGTTTGTAAAGTGTAAATAGTCCTATAGAGTTTACTTTTGAAGGTAAGTTTGTAAGAATTGTAAATATGTATAGTAATATTTGTGCTAGTTGTAAATATGTATAATAATATTCATACCAGAATTATGTTAACTGTTGATATTAATGAACCATAGTTTGGTTAAGCTAACCAAAGTTGGCTGTTTGAAACCTGGGGCTTATGCAGGGTTGTTTGGCTCGGCCTGGGAGGAGGGGACTGGACCTGCCTGGACTGAAAGACTTAATAATTCCTCTTTCTCAAAAACTGGAGGTTCTTCAGGTCTCTCATTCTCAGAAGACTCTTGAGTCTTTAAGTTTGATATGGTTTTATCAGAAGTTTACCAATTTATTTGATGTGTTTGCATCAAGCATTTATTGATTTAAAAAAGGGTTTAGTGCAGATAAGGCTGTTATAGACATCTTAGACTCATTCAAAAAGGACATTGCATCTTGATAATCCTCTACCCCTTTACTGGGGGGTATGGTAGCCATAGGAATTACTGTGGTTGTTCCAGCTACTTGAAAGCTCTTAGTAGGGACTTGAGTCACAGCTGAATTAAGCTCTGTACTTTCTCCTGCCTGAGCCTGGTAATCAGAGATGGGTAAAGTTCTTCTTGCTAGCTGCCAACCTAAGACAGTGTATGCTTGATGGAAAGTGTATCTCCATGATGGGGAAAGCTGATTGGGAAGAAGGACAACTTAAGACAGACACAGTCTATCTGAGGATCCCTTTAATATATTAAGAAGAGGGAGTTGTAGAGACCCACAGAGGTTTCTTAGTGAGAACTTACTCAGGATCTGAGAATCTGAGCTTGATTTACCCAGCAGAGCTACATAAGGGGATGATTTGACCATAGGCATGGTTATCAGGTGTTTGGAAGTGTGTAGAGTTAGCTGTGCTGTGTGCTTTGATCTAGCAAGGAGAAGGTCTTCTGTCCTGCTCCTTGACATTATTACTAAAAGACCTTTTGAAGAGGCAGAAGGGACCATTGGGTTTTGATCCAGGTCCTCCCAAAGCTATCCTGTGTTTTCTGTCTTTCTCATTTTTACTACTTTTTTTACTAAAAGTTTCTTATCCCTCTCTCCACCCTCATAGAAACCCTTCTAAAAGTTTGGGAACTGGCCTCCCACACTGTAGTTTTGTTTTTGTTGTTGTGTCTTTACCTGCTTGGGGTATTTGAGCAATATTGGAATGAATTTGGGAATGATCCTCTGTTTTTACTTTTTTTTTAAATTTTATTTTATTTTACAATACAATTCAGTTCTATGTATCAGCGATGGATTCCCTTGTTCTCCCCCCTCCCGCCCCCTCCCCTTCCTCCCAGCCCACCCCCCATTCCCACCTCCTCCAGGGCAAAGCCTCCCCCTCAGACTGACAACCTGGTAGACTCAGTCCAGGCAGGTCCAGTCCCCTCCTCCCAGGCCGAGCCAAACAACCCTGCATAAGCCCCAGGTTTCAAACAGCCAACTCATGCAATGAGCACAGGACCTGGTCCCACTGCCTGGATGCCTCCCAAACAGACCAAGCCAATCAACTATCTCACCTATTCAGAGGTCCTGATCCAGTTGGGGGCCCCTCAGCCATTGGTTCATAGTTCATGTGTTTCCATTCATTTGGCTATTTGTCCCTGTGCTTTATCCAACCTTGGTTTCAACAATTCTTGCTCATATAAACCCTCCTCTTTCTCGCTAATTGGACTCCCGGAGCTCCACCCAGGGCCTAGCCGTGGATCTCTGCATCCAGAACCCACAGTCATTGGATGGGGTTTCTAGCACGACAATTAGGGTGTTTGGCCATCCCATCACCAGAGTAGGTCAGTTCAGGCTATCTCTCGACCATTACCAGCTGTCTATTGTGGGGGTATCTTTGTGGATTTCTGTGGGCCTCTCTAGCACTTTGATTCTTCATTGAAAATCTCGTAGAATTCTGCTGTGAACCCATCTGGGCCTGGACTTTCTTAACTTAGAAGGCTGTTATGACTCTTTCAATCACCTCCTTTGTTATGGGCCTGTCTTAGAGTTTCTATTGCTGTGAGGAGATGCCATAGCCACAGCAACTCTTATAAAGGAAAACATTTAATTGGGGTGGCTCACTTACAGTTTCAGAGGTTCAGTCTATTTCCAGCATGGTGGGGAACATGGTGGTGTGCAGGGAGATGGGAGATGTGGTGCTGGAGTAGTAGCTGAAAGTCCAACATTTTGGAGGCAACAGATTGTCAACTGAGACACTGGGAAGTATCCTAAGCATAGGAAACCTCAAAGCCAGCCCCCACAGTGACACACTTCCTCCAACAAGGCCATATCTATTCCAATAAAGCCACACCTCCTACTAGTGCCACTCCCTATGAGATTATGGGGGCCAATTACATTTTAAACTAAAACAGGATCTAATTAGGTTTTTGGTCTCTTCTTGGTTTGACTTTGATAGTTCAGATGAGTGAGAAAATGCATCCATTTCTTTTAAATTTTCCAACTTAATGGAGTATAGGCTTTTAAAGCTTTCTTTGGAGACAAGTTTTCATTGTAGAAACATACCTCAGGGAACTTTCCTCAACATTATAAAGGCTATATATGACAAACTCACAGCCAACATAGAGAAAAATATAAAGACTTGAAGCAATCTCATTAAAATCAGAAGCAAGACAGAGTAGCTCACTAGCCCTTGTTTTTAATATAGAAGCACAAGCTGGAACAAAAAAACAAGAGAAGGCAATTTCTGAATTTCTTTGGTGTCTATTGTAATGTTTCTCTCTTTATTTCTGACTCTGTTAATTTGAATCATGTCCTTCTTTTGTTAAGCTGAGCCAAGGTCTTTCCATCTTGTTTATCTTCTCAAAGAACTAGCTTTCAGATTCACTGATTCTTTGCATTGTTTCTTTGTTTCTATTTCATTAATTTCTGCTTCAGTTTTTTATTATGTCTTGCTATCTACTGGGTTTTGGTTTGATTTGTTCTTGTTTACAATTCTTGAGTTGCATCATTATATCATCTATTTGTGATCATTCTGATTTTTTTAGTGTAAGCACTGAGAGTAATAAACATTTTTATCTTTATCTTTTTTGTGGGTTTTATTTTTAATATAATATTTTCAATGATTTTTCTGGGAATTCCATTAATTGAGTGAATTTTGGTTATATTCATTGCATTCTTACCCTAACTCCTCCAAAAGCCACCCCTTACCACTTACCTCCTCCTAACTTCCAGTCCTTTTCTTTTTTAACAGTCCACACTTTCCTGTATGTGCTGCACTCAGTGGGGCCACTCACTGGAACGTGATGAATTGCCAGGAGCCACCCTTTAAAGAAAAATGACTCTCCTTCTCCCAGAAGCATCAGCTGTCAGGAGCTGCTTATCTAAGGTTGGAATCTCATGAGCACTGCCCTCTAAATGCTAGTATGTTCACTTGTCTGTTTCTAGTAGAGAATTTTTTTTAATTTTCTGAATTTTTCAAAGGCTCATAGGGGGCATATCTATCACAGCACAGTCTTTCATCATTAATATCCACCTTTCCTAGTTTACTTTTTTTACTCTGGAATCAGACACAACATTACCTAAAAAAGAAGATTTGTTATTCTTGCTTAATATGGAAGAAAATTTTTTATCTTAAATCTTGGGAAACAACATAGCTTAAGGTACCTTGGCATTCTCTGCTTCTGAAGAGAACTTGACCAGTTTGTGTATTCATCCCTATTATTATCTCTTTTCTTGGAGTTGATCTCTGAACACCAGTGTTCATGCTATCTTTTCAAGCTTTCTGTTCCATTTCCCCACTGCACTTGGATGAACCACCTATCCTACCTCTAACTCCTCAATAACCTGAGTTTCTGTCAGGTAAAGTGTGTTTTGTAGACCTATGGCACAGGTGCCATGTGGAATTCTTAGATATGTACAGTCTTGGATTCCCATTTCAGACTGACCCAACCACAATCCACATTTTATTTTTTACATGTTTTTATGCACATGTTCATTTATTTTTCCTTTTTATTAAAGATAATTTTTCTCATACAATATATTCAGATTAAAGTTTCCCCTTCCTCTACTTCTCCTAGTGCTTCCCAACTCCACAATCCACTCTATTTCTGTCTCTCATTAAAAAAGAACATGCTTCTAAGAGACAATAACAAAATAAAATATAATAGGATAAATTGAAAACTATCACATCAAAGTTAGACCAGGCAAAACAACAGAAGGAAAAGAGCCTAAAAGAAGGCACAAGAATCAGAGACCCACTGGTTCACACACTCAAGAATCCGATAAAAATACTAAACTGAAAACCGTAATACATATGAAGAAGACCTTGTTTAGACCCATGTAGGCCTTGCTTGCTGCTTCAGTGTCTGTGAATTTACATAAACTTTGTTCAGTTGGTTTAGAGGGCCTTGTTCTCCTGGTGTCCTCCATCTCTTCTGACCCTTACACTCTTTCTGCCACCTCTTCCAGAGAGTTACCTGAGCTCTGAGGGAAGGAATTCAATAGAGACATTGCATTTAGAGTGGTGTGTTCCAAGGTCTCTCTCTCTCTCTCTCTCTCTCTCTCTCTCTCTCTCTCTCTCTCTCTCTGTGTGTGTGTGTGTGTGTGTGTGTGTGTGTGTGTGTAAGTGTGTAATGTCTGGCTGTAGGTCCCTGTATTTGTTCCCATCTCCTGCAGGAGAAAGCTTCTCTGATGATGACTGAATATGAATGTACCAGCTCTATGAATATGCCAGAATACCATTAGGAGCCATTTTATTATTACTTTTTTCTAAGACCATTAGTATTTGTTTTTACCCTAGGTCTTGGGGATATTCAGTCTCTGGTTCTTAGTCACCCAAGTAGTGTCAGGTAAGGATTCCATCTTGTGTAATGAGCCTTCAATCAAATCAGCCATTTGTTGGTTACTCTCACAAGCTTTGTGCCACTATTGCCCTAGCATATCTTGAAGGCAGGACAGCATTGCAGATCAAAGGGTTTGTGGTTGGGTTGCTGTTTACTTTTTCTCTTTTGGTAGCCTGAAGACTCCCTTCCTGTACCAAGACTCTAGAAGGTAGGGGTGAAGGTTCTATGTAGGTAGGCACCAGTTGGACCTCTCCATGTCCAGTGAGTGGTGTGGGTGTTGTCTATAGCAATCTGGCCTTGCTGTCAGTTTAGGGAGCACAATCTATTGTCTTGACAACAGCCTGAGTTTTTTGGGGATTTCCATGGCACCCCTTTGGCAAACTACTCAATTGGATATAGCCCAATTTCAGACCAGAAACTTCATCTGGTGACAAGAGATGGCCAATTATTACTCCATCTTCCTCATTTTTGTAGATTTCATTAGGATTGCCATCATATCTTTCAGGAAGATATTTCTAAATTGCATTAGGTTTCCATACTACCCTCAGATGCTCCTCCATTCTGGCTGTCTCTCCCTGCACTCCCTTCCTTTACCCCATCTCCCCTCCTCCTGCCCTGATCCTCCTGTTTCCATCTCCCCTACTCCCAGTCTACCCAAAAAAACAGATTCTATTCTTCCCTTCCAGGGATATCCATGTGTGATCCCTAGTCCCTTCTTCTATACCTATCTTCTCTAGGTGTACATATTGTAGCTTAGTTATCATTTATTTAATGGCCAATATTCATATATAAGTGAATACATAGCATTTTCATCTTTCTGGATCTGGGATACTTCACTCAAAATGATTTATTTCCTAATTCCATCCATTTGCTTATAAATTTCATGATGCCATTTTTTTAAACAACTGAGTAATACTCCATTGTGTAAATATACCACATTTTGTTTATCCATTCTTCTGTTTTGAGACATCTAGAACGTTTGCAATAATAAGCTTCCTTGTTGATGTTTGGGGAATCATTGGACTCTATAGTCTAATGAGGGATGAATGATGGACTGTAGTCAGCAGAAGCAGCTACCTGATTAGCCAGGACACCTTTCTCCCATGGCAAGTCACAAAACTGAGATCAATTCCAAGGTTTGAGATTTAAGATTTAATGTCTTTTAGAATGTGTTAATGCCTTGAAAGTTCCCATTGAACTTATTAAGAAAGCGATCATTTAGGTGAAGGCCTATTCATAGGTCTCCAACAAGACATTGGATTTAAAAGAGAATGTCTGCAGGCTAGTCTAGCTCTTGTGAACCTTTTAAATGTAGGCTCTGACTAATCTTATTATGAAGGGCTTTGCTAAAGTGTTATTTGGTGAATCTTCTAATTATTCTGTAATAGAGAACATACCTTTTTTGTAACATTTCATATTTTCTTCATGGAAGCTTATACTTAGAGACTCTGTACAATGCCACAACTTGACGGAAATCAGTTGAATTCGCTACTCACATTCTGGTTTATAAAATAATGTATGGATTATTAGTTCAGCTTAATATGCATGTGTTGACTTGAGAGTCAGTGTCATCCAGGAAGGGAATTTTAGAAGTAAGGCATTCTGAAGTTAGCAGCCTCCCTTAGACAGTATATCCCTCATCCCAGGCCTACTACAAGTTGTGACCCAGGCTAATGAGATCTAGAGAAGTCTCCAGGGAATGCAGGCTTTAGAATCTAAATTAATTTTTGGTACCATTCTCCCTAGTATGCACTGGGATTTCTCTCATTTATAGCCATTGGGTTTCTCCACTTCTGTCTCAATAGCCTCTACCCTCCCCTTTCTTTAAGGGCATGTATTGTGCTCCAAAACCAAAGAAGATAATGAAAATAATCAATACTGTCCCTACTGTTGTCCCCGTCAGAAGAAAAATGCGGCTACTGAGAAGTAAAATCGGTTTAAAACCAATACCAGTATAAGTCAATGGCTCACTTGGCTGTTATGTGGAGGACAACTGGGTCTGGATTTAGCCTCTGTGGGACTCCTAACCAATAATGTAATTTTAAAAATAGGTTTTCACATTGTGTCCAGCTTTCCTTTCTCTGAGCTGTGTTGACCAATGGTCCGAATCCCTCAGTAATGTTTCTTGTTTGGACACTTTCACAACTGATTGGTTGGTGTCTCTGTAACTTTTCTCACATTTATTCCAGAGAAACCATTACAGAGGGTCAGGTTTTTTAATGGACCTCTGCTAGTGCCAAGCCACCTTCCTCTCCGTGGTTATATGTACAGTAAGTCAGCCATAACCTGGTAGAATATTTATCAGTATTCATTTGACCAGGAAGAATGACTTTGACATTCTGAGGAACATTGTCAACTAAAGGAACAACCCACAGCCTGAAAGACAGTCAGTCCTAAAGACTGAATTATTCATGTTTAAAATAATCTTAAGGTGTTAAGTTCATTAATATTTAACCAAGTATCTTAGTAGGTAAAAACTATGAGAAATATTTTCCCTCATTATGTACTACCCCATCAATACAGAGAATTTTATATTTTTTTTATGGTTAGTTAAAAAAATGATTATAAGGGGTTCGTGAGATTCCTCAGTGGTTTAGAGTAATGGAGGTTTTCCGGAAGAGCTAGGTTCCACTACCCACATGACAGTTCACAACATTCCATAATTACATTTCCAGAGACCTGACACCCTCTTCTGGCCTGTGTGAGCACTTTACACACATGATGCACAGACATATATGCAGCCTCAAACACATACATACAAAATAATAAAATAAACAAAAATGAAAATAAGAGTGAAAAGCTTAAATATGAGTGCTGCCATGTATACTTGCCCTTATATTCGTAGTGTCCACTCTTGCCTTATTTAACTTTCCAAAATGAATTGACTGAAACTCCATGCATTTCAACTATGTGAGCTATGGCTTTGTTTCTGACACTATGCTTCTTTCTCATTCACTGTGCATCACATAACTGAAGCAGAAACTTCACCTTTTGTGTAGGGAAGCATTTCTAAGTCTTAGGTTTTGGCACAAAGTAATGTAATGCATAAGTTGTAATAGAGAATAGATGAAGCCAGCAAGAAAAATCTTTCTCAAATTAAAATTCTGCCTGAAGCTAGCTCCACATTTATACTTCGAAAATTACAATCACCGTCTCTTTTGGTTGCTAATATTACTTGGGTGGAAAAGATCATGTTCATGTTTAGACTAGAAACTGAAGCCACATTTTGACATTAAGAGTGTGCAGGGTGGTTGGATGGAAGCAAGTTCAATGAAACAATGACAATAAGTTTATTGAGACTGTAGAAAGTTAGAAGCCTCAGTGTTTTCTATATGTGATATTTTCTTCTTCTTTAAGGTAGTGCTACTACTACTGATATGCCACTTGGAAATTTTTCTGACAACTTCTGGATACCCTAGAAGTCACATTGACGACTAAAGAGCCATTTGAGTATTGCCGGCCCTGTTGCGGGACTGAGACAGGCAGACAAACACTACGCTAGAACCAGAACACTCACTGTAATTCATCATAGGGTTCTGAAAGCATCAGTACTTTCACGTTCAGTATGAATATGATAGGTTCTGCCACAGCAGTTAGATCCATTAGGCAGGAAAAAACACTCATGTTGTCAATGAACATCTCTTTTTTGCAAGCCTGTACATTTCATCTGGGCACTAGGTTTACTATGTGGCTCAGCATTGTGGTATCAATCAATAAAACAGGGAAGAAATGGTCTGAGACAGGGCACAGCTCAACACTGTGCCAGCTGTGAGGTGTATTTCTATAGAGCATTTGAAAGTATCTGTGAGCTCCATTCAGCTCTCAGCACTGTAGAGACAACACTAGGAATCAAAAGTTGCAGAGTACATGTAAACAGAGTTCTGCAGCATCAGATGCTGCTCAAGTAAAAGGCCATATCCTAAAAAGGGCATATCCACAGCTCCACACCAGCTAGGCCCAGTAAGCACCAGTGTGTGCTACTGAAGGAGACACTACAGATTCAGAACAAACACTGAAAAAATTGATTTCTATGAATCTCTAAACAGCAATGCACACACACACACACACACACACACACACACACACACACACACACACAAGACTAGCCTCAAGCTGGTTTGAAGCTGAAGATGACCCTGAATTTCTCATCTTCCTACTTTCTCCGCTATTACACTCAGACTACAGACAGATGCCCACACAACTGTTCTGTGCACTGTAATCATCACACACGTTGGGATTCACACGTGTCAAATAAGCAGTCCCCAAGCTGAGCTCCCAAAGAGAGGTCTTCAGTCCCTTCATTACATCACATGAGTTAGGTTCACATAAATCTAGAGTTGGCTCATAGTCCAAGATCTACCTATAAAATGTCTTACACATGTCTGTTTTTTGATATTTTCATTAAAGTTACCTCAGCTATATTAATGGTTTAGTCATTTATGATCAAGTTAGTAATTTAATCATTCAAAATCCACCAATCTCATTACCTTTTTTCCAACTGTACATCATAAAAATGTTGACATTCCCTCATATTTCCACTATTTAGAAAAACATTTTTCCTTGAACGTCTCTGTATGAGAAATATTTTCCAAATAATAATGTAACAAAGAACTTGACTGAACTTCATATATTATGCATCTTACCAAAATACACAAAAATAGAAAATGTGAAATATCACTTATCAAATTACTACCATGAACAAAATAAAATTAAAAGAAATATCAGAATCTAGTGTGACTTCATAGTTTTGTTGCATTTTCAATAAAAATTTTAAAAATCATCTTCCTACACTTTCTGAAGAATCTTCCAAAAACATTCCACAAATGTATGAAGCTCTGCAAAGAATATTGACTACATTTACATTTGTCTTTGAGCCATGCTTTTATTAATTACATAAGTCAACTGGGATAAACATATGCAGCTACTTCTCTTTCTGTCCTCCGGGATATGCTGACCTACCCATTTCTGATACTGAATTTTAAGGAAAAGGAGTGCAGAAGTCTGATAGGCTGTTGTTCCTGCCAGGAATTATATAACCCAAGCATGTAAAATGAAGCAATTCTATAGTCAGTATTAAAATAAATCCACTCAGAGCCCCTGAAAGGGTTTGGGGCCAAATCAACTGGGGCTGTAAACAGGCAGTGCTGGCAAATGGATGGGAAAATTGAAATGATTCCCTCTTGAAAAAATGTTCGACTACATCATGAAAAATATCTTCCACTTCCATGCACATTTTCATCTTCAGTGAATTTGATTTTGTTTTCTGCTTCCCTAGAATTCCCAATGCCTTGTTAAGCTCTCTAATGATTTCATGCTGATGTGAAAGTAAAATTGGAAGTAATGACAGGAGACTCAAGCACAGGTTTTTTTCCCCTTAACTGACCTGTGGCTCACAGATGTGCCCAGAAATCTGACTCAAGAAGGAAGAACAGGTTTGAGCTCATTCCTTCTTCTCGGACAAGCTAGTGATGGTGGTTCAAACACTCAGAGACTGGTTATCTCATCGATCTGCCTCCCATGGAAGCCTCTCCATCTTCAGGATGTAAACCAGAGCATTTCCTTCCATTCTTCAGTGTTCATCCTGGTAAGACAGCTGCTCTCTAAACTACCCTGCATAGTGTTCTAACACCGTTCCCTGCCTCAGAAAGTCTGTTCAATTCTTTTAGATGTGATGACTCTACAAAGTATCTGAAATTTGCATCACTGTTCTTATAGATTTCCATTGCCAAGTGAAAAGCAAGCACATGCTTAGTTAGCTGTTTTCCACATATAATGTCACAGTTCTTTCTCCTTCCTTACCCCAGTGAGAATTGTGTGTGATGATCCCAATGTAACCATCCATGTTAGTGGAGTCTCACCAGGGAGTATAATAGTTGTTATGGTTCAACTTTTTCCTTCTTAAACTATGTGCCAGAACTCCATGGCCAATGAGTTGCTATTCATATGTAAATCCTGTGATCAAATACTATAGCCTCCACCTCAGGACCTTACAAACCATCATGATGAAAGGAGTTTGCCCTTTCTCCACTCAGTGCCTTTCTCTGTGGAAGGAAACGTCATTTCTTCTTCTACTGAGCGGTGTGCAGGTATTATCTAGGATGGTGATATGGAGACCCTAAGCAGATCTGCCCTGAGAGTGTGTTGACCTTAGATTCTCAACTGCTTTTGTTACATGCAATTCAGCAATAGTTGTTATATTTAAGGCTCTAGGTTCAGCCTCCCAAATGGAACAAGAAAACTGTCTTGTATCATTGTTTGTTTTTCATTAAACAAAAACTACAGACCATGTACTGTCTGTTTATACAATTGTGGGAGTTAGTATAGGAACTAACTGGGGAAGCCTCCACTAAAATATGTTAACAATCATCTTTTCAAAAGCAAGTTATGTTATTGACTTTTTGATCAGATCTCATAGCTCTGGGAAAATTACCTTTAACAATGAAATTCTGTGATAACTCCACTGCTCTGTTAGAATGTATAGATGGAAGGTTTAAATCATTCATACTAATAATAATCTTCACTTTCCACCTGCCTGAGACATCAGGGCTTTTATTGGTATAAGCATTATTGACCATCTCAACTATTAAATCATTCTAAACTTGATAAACATGTTCTAGTTATCAGAGAACAAAAGAAGGTTGTAATTTTCATGTGGAATTTCTGTACAATAGTTCTATATAATATGTGTATATTCTGAGTAAATTTTTAGATTTTTAAAAATGTTTGGCTATGTGTATGCACAGGTTCCTATGGAACCCAGAAGGCACATCAGATCCCCTGAATCTGGATCTACAGGTGGTCTGTATCTATTTGATGTGGGTGCTGGGAGTGGAATGCTAGTCCTTTGTAAGATTAGTGTATGCTCTTAACCACTGAGCCATGTCTCCAACTCCCCATACCAAGACCCGAAAGGAAGACAGTGTACATAGAGACCACAGAGGAGCATAGTAGAGGAGAACGAAATCCTTATTGGATTTGTAACACTTTTATAACTGTTTTCAACAAAGGAGCCAACAGTAAAGGTTGGACTCAGAACCATTCCCAAATGCATACTCACAGCTCCTGTGAGTATGTTTCCTCACACCTGAAGATGATCTCAGGAAGGGATCCAAAGCTGTAGTGTGAATAACTTCATAGAAAACATCATCTTGGAAGGAAATTCCAGAAAGGGAAACTTTTGGCCTAAGTTTCAACAATCTTGCTTGAGTCATATGAATTTTGGAAATGTACAGAAATTATTCAATTTGCATTTTCTTTATGCTACAGCATCCAAAAAGAATAGGGAAATATTATTAAAACAAACTTTTTGCTGCCTTCAAATACATCTTATTTTGCATGTGAGAACTGTCTGTCTAACAACAGAGAAGTTGACAACAATCCTATTTCTTGATTATAACATACACTGTGATTTTTATTATTTCCTTTGCATCATGCATATTTTATATTCTGTGTCCAGAACACTAGACTACTTATAACAAATATTTAGAAGTTATTTTCAAGACATTTTAAATAAATATTTTTGCATACAATTTCATCTGATCTATCTTCATTATTGATAGTATTAGAAGGAATTTTCAAAAATTAAAAACTATACTTTTGTACTTTTTTATTATGGGCCAGCATCTTGATTAAATTGAAACTGAAAAAATGCTATTCATAATTCAAAACAACATTTAAATAATGTACACTTATATTTAAAATACTATAAAAGTAATAATTGTGTTCCATTCTATTGGTAATTTAAATTTTAGCCTTTTATTATCTCTAAGAAAGAAAACTCTTGCTTGTTTTTCCCACAATGGTAAACATGGAACTTTACACTAGCTTGCCTAGGGTATATTGTAAGGAGACTGATTTATCTCTAGGATCTCCTGCTTATTTCAAAATGACCTGCAACATCCACACCATCTCTGTTAATAATCCAAAGCTAAACTACCCATGGGATTATGAAAACCAGTCATCAGCCCACAGAGTATTCCTACAAAAAAGAAGTCCAAATAATTACTTTCCTTGTTAGCATAAGGATAATACATATGCATTTAAATTGCATGCAGCATTCCATTGCTTACGGTAATGTTGAACTAAACATGTGCCGTGAAAGCAGTTTTACCGAATTCTTTCCAGACTTGCTGTTATGCCAAATTACAGGCATCATTGTATAACTACTTAAGCCATCATCCCTAGCAGTTACAACTCACCATGTTTCCATGGTTAAATACCTGGAGGTATAAATCAAAACAGAATTTTAATTCATGCAAAAAAATCAAATACCAAATAATATAACTTATTCAAAACCACATGAGCTATGATAAAATAGTTTTTAAATTAAACAATGTTGCATTGTACTTAATAGTTAAAAAAAATCTGTATTTTGAATCATGAGCCAACCTCTTGTTATTAGAAGGAAAATCATCTTCCAAACCAAGAGATCCCAACATTGCTGTGTGAACACAAACATTCGGCAACAAAATTCTCATTCTATAATCATTTCCGTATTCTCATGATGACATTTGAGAACATGTGTTCTCAATGATATCCAGAGGACATTCCAGAATGGTGGGGTCTAGATGTACAGATATGTGAAAAAGTGCTTCTTGTTAATTTTAATGAGTGGAATGCATAGAATGGATAAACCCAGGGTAGAGAAAGATAGAAATGTCACTTTCTGAATTCCTTGAGAAAAATCACAAAATGGACCCAGCTACCTGGATAACATACAACATATAGTCCAATGAGTAAATGTTCAACTTGCTGATCTGAAATAAGGCACCATTGACATCAATTAAAGACTCTTGACAGGCTGAAACAAACAGTATCATTTCCAAACCCTTCTGTTTCAACATATTTGGAAATCAGCCTCCAGAACAATAGCCTGCTGCTCTACTACCACATGGAAGAAAATTCTCCTTGGCTTTGTCCCCAGTGCCCTTGCGATTTTTACTTTTTAATAGGCATGGCACACCCAATATTTATCACTTTACAAGGAATCATTCTTAGCACACCATTGACTCCATACAAATTATGATCTTAATTCATAATTAATTGTTCATGAAATAGCAATCAACGACTCTACAGGAATAATGAGCTCCGTTTACAATGAATTTACATTAGAACCCCACCCATAAATCATTTCGTTAATTATATCTGAGTTTAGTGAAGCAAGTGCACACAGCTAGGTAAGCTAGAAGTGAGCTGTTCTAGTGAAGGAAATGAAGTCTAAGGCTTGGCTTCCCTCTCGCTGGAATGGAATCTGCTCTTTCTTAGTCTCAATCTTCTTCATTGGTCCTGAGAAGGATGTTTTTAATCTACTGTCTCATCAAGTTTTTCTCACATAGTACCCCAAACTGCCCCCAAAAAACCATCCATAGATTTTTCACATCTATGTGAGATATCCAAGCTCATATCTAGCCTTCTCCTTAGGACTTCAAAAATGTGTTTCAACTGGAAAGCCCTATGGGGAAGTAGATTCTTTGGTGAAGACAAAGTTTGAAATACTTCCCTCTCCTCTCACATATACATAGAAACATTGTGTGTTCCTATGAACAACAACAACAACACGCACACACACACATACACAGACACAATTATATCCCTTGTCTCTTTGGTAATAGAATTTATACTTAATGTGATAAAAATAAACACATTAAATTATTATTAGATCTTAAGGATCAATTGAGTTACCACAGAATTATAATATTTTAAAAAATATTTTACCCACACAATATTAAAAAAAATCTTACTCAAACATTAAACATGTCAAAGATACACAGGTCATTTCTGCAATAGAAGGAAAGGAGAGAAGAGAGACTGTTGTTGTGCTGTGAAATATTATCTTAACTATGTAAAGATGTGTTACATTTATTTAAGTTATAGAATATTGAACTTTGTAAAGGTGTATTACATTTGTTTATGCCGCATTTATTTAAATATGTAAAGATTCATTGCTGTTTCACCTTGCCTGCCTAAGGCACCTGATTGGTCTAATGAAAAGCTGAATGGCCAATAGCTAGGCAAGAGAGGGGATACACAGGGCTGGCAGGCAGAGAGAATAAGGAGGAGCAGGAATCTAGTCTCAAGAGAGAAGAAGGAGGAGAGAACAAGAGAGAAAGAGATGGACATACCCAGGGCCAGAAGGCAGGCAGCTGCCAGGCGACCAGACAGGAGAAGCCGTGAGAGTAGGACATAGATGAGGAAAGAAAACAGAAAAAGGCCCAAGGCAAAATGTAGATAAAGAAAAACAGATTAAAACAAGAGCTAAGAAAAGGTCATTCATTCAGACCTAATAACAAGTCTCTGTGTTATAATGTCATATTTTGGGAGCTGGTTGATAGCCCCAAAGAAAAAGCCTGCTACATTTGGCATTCCAATGTGAGGGCCAAATTTCCACATAGGGTCTGAGATAGTTAAAAAAAAAAAAAAGTCAGCACATTAAGTAGAAAGTATACTGGATAGGGATGCCTGTCTCAGTACAGGCACCAGCTAGGGTGATTGGATGCAGTTCCTAGTTTAAAAAAAAAAAATAAATAAAAGAAGAGAGAGATACTCAGCAAGGCCCACAGGGTGTGGACCTGAGGAAGAGGTGGACACCAGAGCCACCAGCAGAGGGCCTAGCTCCTGCCATGTAGCAATTTAAAGTTTGGTTCATGCATCAGAGAATGCTGCAAGTATGCAGCTGCAGGCACTTAGAAAAGCAGGTTCTTACAGAAAAAAAGCTCTAAACAGGTTCCAGTGTATTTAACAATGTGCATAGGCTTAAGAAAGAAAAGAAAAAGGATATCAACAGTCAAAGATACCTCCACTGTAGACTACTGGCAATGGTCGAGAGAGTGCCTGAGCTGAGCTGCTCTGGTGATCAGATGGCCGAACACCCTGGCTATCATGATAGAACTCGCATCCAGTGTCTGATGGAAGTGGATTCAGAGATCCACAGCTGAGCCCCAGGTGGAGCTCCGGGAGTCCAATCAGTGAGAGAGAGGAGGGATTGTATAAGCAAGAGATATTGAGACCATTATTGGAAAAAGCACAGGGACAAATAGCCAAACTAGTGGAAATGCATGAACTGTGAACCAATGGCTAAGGAGCCCCCATGGAACTAGACCACACCCTCTGGATAAGTGAGACAATTGATTAGCTTGAACTATTTAGGAGGCCCCCAGGCAGTGAAGCCGGGACCTGTCTTTGGTGCACTGGCTGGCTTTTTGGAGCCTGGAGCCTATGCTGAGACACTTTGCTCAGCCTTGGTGTAGGGAGGAGGGGACTGGACCTGCCTCGGCTGAGTCTACCAGGCTGGGCTGACTCCTCAGGGGAGACCCTGCCTTGGAGGAGGTGGAAATGGGGGGTGGATTGGGAGGGAAGGCTGTGGGATGGGAGGAGGGAGGATGGGGGAATCCGTGGCTGATATGTGAAATTAAGTTAATTATAAAATAAAAAAAATATATATTTTTTTTAAAAAGTGTGATTGTCCTGGGGCCATCATTGTCTGCCTCTGTGTTGTAACAACCAGCATTGTGGCACTTCTTTCCTCTGAAGAAAAGCTTGGATGAGATATACCTAGTTTAAAATTGTTATTAACTTCGTATGAAGTTTTGATGCACAGTGTAGAAAGATACAGATTATTGTTTTGATTTTTAATATTGTGTTTGATTAATCGAATATTCCAATATTCATTTTGTAAGTGATTTTCTATTACATCTGCTGAAGACAAAAAAAATAAAAAATAGTTTAAAAATAATAAAGTCCCTAAGAAAGAGTAAAGTAATATAGAAAAGAATAAGCTATACAATGATGAAAAATACCCAGGAAGTCTGGTTCCTGTATGGTGTTGTGTTGACTTTGGATTTTTTTAAATACTAATGAGTAAATGATAGCTCCTGGGAGAAATGGGATTGTAAGAGGGACTGTCGAATTAAACCAGCTGAGATACTTTAGGGATGTCTTAACTTTAAAATGGAAGTTTAAAAAAAAAATGTATTACATTGCAGAACTAGTTATATTTTTTTCTACAAGAAACAAAAGCCTGTGGATTCATTCAAGATTAATAGAGATCAGGTTTAATGAAGTGAGACCCTTGAAAATCCTGGCTATAGACATAAAGAAATAATCACAGAAAAACTACAAGACTGGTAACATATTTTGGCTGCTCAAACATAAAACAAAAAATCATCTTTGGCTGGCTTGTGTACAAGGCACAGTCCATATTTGTGTTAATGCAGATATGTATGTTACTTTTTAAAGTTTGTGTGTTTTCAGAACAAGGGGACCAGAAAACAATGAAAATGGGTAGCCTGAGTGATCCAGACTCCCAGAATGCCTCTGTTGCAGTTTCCTCAGAGTTCTGCATCCAGAACAGCTTCAGGGATGCTGGCTGAGATGGTCCAGCCTCACAGACTATTCTAGCTAGGACTGCAAATAAGCCTTGTACTTTTCCATTGCACAGAGACTGAAAACAAATGCTATGGCTAGTTTTCCCAGGATTTGACCATTATCTCAATTTTCCCAGGTTCCCTAAAGATGCCATTGCCTACAGACAACAGAAAGCAGTCTACAAAGCACAGTGCCCACATTTCCAAGAGGTGAGGTGGGTGGTTTTCGGTCATTTGGTGGGTTATGGATGTTTGTTATAATTTTGGGGGAATATAGGGTAAAAAGACAACTATTAACCTCAAGTATTTTACATTGGTATGGACTTTAATATATTGATACAAATTTAAAATTATTTTTGTTATACTGAATGTACATTTCTACTCTTGGTTGGGATACTGTGCTTATTCAGCTCATCTAAATGTTATATAATTTAAAAATGTAGGTTAGTAGTTAGTCACTTATAATAATCAAACTTGTAGTTATGTTAGGTATGTTTTCAAGTATACAGTATGCATGTGTTCAAGGTTAAACAGGTATTTTTTAGATAGATGGATGGTCTTCAAACACTTCAAAGACCTACAGAATATGGCATTTAAAATGTTTTGTTAACATGGGACTTTTCATAACAGTGAGACATGTGTGCTCCTGGCAACACTAATCTATTTCATAGAAGGATAATGGGCATCAAAGAACCTCCATATGGAGTTTATTTTCATTTTGTCAAAGCTAGCCATTTGGTCAAGAAACTGTCTTTGCCTTGACTACTGACAGTATAATGTCCAAATTAGATATTCAGGACACAAAGGAAAGCAACTTCTGAACTTTGCCAAAACAAGGTGGAACAGACCTTCAAACATTCCTGCTTCATAGCAAAGTCTGCCAGATATTCAAGGCATGTAGGCCAAGACAGATGCCCCAATGCTGCAGAGGAACCTTGGGAGACTGTCCAGACAATCAGATGTCTGTCATTTCTGCAGTTTTGTAAGTGGCTTACCTTACAATTTCTCTTTACTCAGGTAATATTATATCCCTCTGTGGTCTTGGATGTAGTTGAAGACGGGGTAGTTATAGTTACAGTTTTCTCTAACTATGATAGAAGGTAAAGTAGGTACTAAGATTTGGACTCATCTAAATAGGATAGATAATAGAGTAATTTCTCTGAATCTGCCAAATGCAGAAGGACTGGACATTGTGGATATAATACTTACTTGTATATAGTATTTCTTATTGTATATAGTCTTACTATGTTAAAGTTAAAATCTTTCTTTTTATTTAGACAAAATGGGGGAAATGTGGAATATTATTTTAACTATGTAAAGATGTGTTACATTTGTTTATGCTGCCTTTGCTAATAATGTAAAGATGTGTTACATTTACTTATGCTGCATTTGTTTAATTATGTAAGATGTGTTGCTTTTTCACCTTGCCTGTCTAAGGCACTAGATAGGTCTCATGAAAAGCTGAATTGCCAATAGCTAGGCAAGAGAGGAATAGGTGGGGCTGGTTGGCAGAGAGTATAAGTAGCAAGAGAAATCTATGCTCAAGAGATAAGGAGGAGGAGAGAATGAGGGAGAAAGAGAGAGAGATATCTGGGATCAGTAGCCAGCCAGCCACCAGCCAGCCAGATACAAGAAGCAAAGTAAGTAGGACATACAGAGAGAAAGATTAAAAAGTCCTGAGGCAAACAGATAAAGAGGAACAGATTAAAATAAGAGCTAAGAAAAAGCTGAGCATCATAACTAATAACAAATCTTTGTGTCATGATTTTGGAGCTGGTTGGTGGCCTAAAAGAAAGCCTTTTACACTGTTGCCCAACATATCTCCCAAGAAGATGAGCAGAGCCCAGGATACAGCAGAGACCCAAAGCTATCAAGTACTTTATTGCAAGGATTTCAAGCAGGAGATTGACCATCTGGAGTTGGGTGTGTTCTGAAAATTTAAGTGATGAGTCTCAATAAAAGCTATAAAATAAACTCAGAACTTATGTTTACTTATTTATTCACTTATTTTGGATAATTTCATATTCTGAAAAATGATAAATATACTCAATATAAAACATTCAATCTAGCAGTTGTTTACAATTTACACACTGAAAGCAAAAATACCAAATCTGTCTTTTTAAAAAATTTACCATTTCATAAATTAATCCCTTCTGTGGTTGTGAAAAATATTTGGTACAAGTATTTAAGAGGTAAGACACTTAAACAAATAAAATATTAATTATTGACTTTTTTCTTCTAAACATAGAATGTATGTTTCTCATGAGCAAAGAATAAAAAAAAATCTTATTGAGAGTAAAATGATGCCTGTGTTTTCCGTCATTAGAATAAAAACACTATGCATACAGATACTTAATAATATTACATGGCTTAAATTAAAAACTGATGAAAATAATTTAACTTATTATCATGAACTAAAGTCATTTAATGCAATTAAAATATAATGGGAAATCTTAATCTTTTTAAGTTGGCAAACTTTTCCTAATAATTAAACAATTTTGTTTATAACAATGATGTTATTTATTTAAGAGTGTATCTTACAGGAATTGTGTTGGAAAATTGTCATGCTAAAAGAAATGAAGTAATAATGTTACATTTTTATGCATGTTTATTTTATTTTTAAAAAGAAACAGAGCCATTTTGAGTTTTAATTGCATTATGTTAATGCCTTTTAAAGCAATATCAGATCTCAGTAATTGGAAAGTTAGAAAAAGCAGGCATTCTGCCTAGTCTAGTGCTAACTTTGATTCATAAACATACATTGGACTGATTTAATATTGGAATCCACTGTTTGGGTAACTGAGACTATCTTAGATTGCTTCCTGTTGTTGGGATGCAAACCATGATAAAAATCGAATTAGAGAGAAAAAGGGTTTATTTAACTTACACGTCTTGTACATCACAGTCCATCACTAAAGGATGCCAAAGCAGGATTTCAAGAGTCAGGAACCTGGAGGCTAGAACTAAAGCAGAACTATGGAGATCACAATGTATTGACTTATTCCTCATCCATTACTCAGCTTGTTTTTTGATGCAACTCCAGCTACCTGTCCAGAGGTGACACTTCCCACAGTGGTCTAGACCCCCACTACATCAATAGTTAATCAATAAATGCTCTGCAAACTTGCCACAGGCCAAGCTAATGGACTGGCCACATTTTCCCATTTGAGATTCCTCTTCCCATATCACCCTAGCTTGTATCAAGCTGACAAAAAAAACTAACCAGCATAATTGACTCGTTGTCAACTTGAGGTCATCACTATCATGTAGATGTATCCAACCGTCTTATTAAATAAGAAACACAGAGCCGATTCAGAGAAGAAAGCCAAGAGGTCAGAACTAAGAGCCTTACCCTTCCTGCTTCAGCTATCCTGCTTCAGCCAAGAGAGCTCTCCGAAAAAGAGGCCTACTTCCTGTGTGTATGTCTTTAAATAGTCTAGATGTTCTGCCTTCTCATTGGTTGTAAACTAAACACGTGACTGCCTTGTCATTGCCTGTATGTACCGCCCTCTAGGTCCTTAAAGGCGTACGCCACCACCGCCACGCACTTGCTATGGCTCTATAACTCTGACCCCCAGGCAACTTTATTTATTAACATACAATTAAAATCGCATTTCAGTACAAGTAAAATACCACCACACTATCAAGCTATAACACTTCCTTTCTTGTTTGTCCCCCAAACCATGTTAATATTTCAATATAGAACAAAGTGTTGCTATAAAATTTCCCAGTCTTTAAAAAAATTGTGAACACTTTAAAACTTCAATCCGCAGGATAAAAAGGGCCAGTGAAAGAGATTCCTGGCCGTGAGTCCAGAGCCAAAGAAACACACCTACCTCTAACCAATTTAGGAACTGAAAACCAACCAATCCCTGAACACAAAAACTAACCAGTCCCAGAGCACAAAATCAACCAATCTCTGAGCATGAAATTCAAACAATTGTCCCAAGCTCAGGAATTGAAATCCTATCAATCCCCACCCTGAAAATCTCCACCTTGTGAAGTTCCGCCCCTAAGAAATCCTATATAAGCCCTGTACCTGTTCAGTTTGGGGCTGCCCTTCTCCACCCTGGCACAGGCAGCCACTCTCCTGGACTTCTCTCTCCCAATAAATCTCTAGAGTGAAGTTTGTGGTAAGGACTTTCTTTCCCCAGAGTGGAGCAGAGATGTAACAACTTTCACAGGAGCAGAGTTGTAATGACTCACCAGAGCAGAACAGAACCGCTACATTTCTGTGGGGAAACTCTTGCCAAAGCAGAACAGAGCTGTAACCGGCCTCAATGGAGTGGAGCTTATCAAGAGCAGATCCGACCTCTAACACTTTGGCTGCGGAAACTTTCCCTTGCTAGAGCAAGGTGCTACACTCCAGGGAAGCTGAGCAGAGCTGTGACATTAATCTGGAGCAAAGCAGAGCAGAGCTATGACAACCTCACTGGGGAAATTCTCCCCTGCTGGAGCAGAGTTGCTACACTTGCATTAGGGAAAACTTTCCTGGAGCAAAGACTGTGATACCTTTTTGGGGAAACTGAACCAAACAGAACAGAGCTGTAGGTAAATCAGGATACCTTTTCCTTCAGAGCTGTAACACTTATAGGCAATCCTTGGCTTCCTACTGCTGGGATAACTTTCCCTTCCGAGATGCAGGTAATCCTTGGCTTCTATCTGCTTGGATACCTTTTCCTTCTGAGCTGTAGGCAACCCTTGGCTTCTGACTGCCAGGATGCTTTTCCCTTCAGAGTTCTAGCACTTACAGGTAATTCACAAAAGTGAAGAACCAGGGCACTGCCACAAGCAGATCAAAGCAAAACCAAAATTCAACACTTTAAACAGTGCCTTATGTTTGGGATTTACTCCCAATCTTCTGGGCTCTAAATGGCTTAGGAAGCCCCACAACTCTGGCTCTGCAATTCATAGCATAATCAGTTTGTCCCATAATCTCCTCCCCATACCTGCCATTGTCCCTGGTGGTCATCTCACAGTCCTGGTGTCTCCAGTACCCTGGGGTCTACAGAGCTACTGGGCACTATCCTCACCTGTAGCTTCTTTTGGGTTCTCTTTAGGGACTCCTTCTCTGTCACTTGGTCCCAAGCTCTGTATCATGAATCTTAACCAGTCTTATTAATAAAATCAAGCCCGGAGCAAGGTATTGGGTTAAAGCTGGAAGATCAGAGAAGCAGAACAAGTTACAGATACCTCACCTTGCCAGTTCCTCAGCTGATTCTGTTTCCTCAGACTAGATGTCTCTCAGCTGAACTGTGCTGCTCAAAAGCCTAAAAGCTTAACCAGCTTCAGTTCTTGGTCCTCACGTCTTATATATCTTTCTGCTCCTGCCATCACTTCCTGGGATTAAAGGCTCTTGTTACCATGCCTGGCTGTTTACAGTGTGGCCTTGAACGGATCTCTGCCTCTGAAATGCTAGGATTAAAGGCGTGTGTGCCACCATTTTTTTTTTTTTTTTTTTTTTTTTGGTTTTTCGAGACAGGGTTTCTCTGTGGAGCTTTGCGCCTTTTCCTGGAACTCACTTGGTATCCCAGGCTGGCCTCGAACTCACAGAGATCTGCCTGGCTCTGCCTCCTGAGTGCTGGGATTAAAGGCGTGCGCCACCACCGCCCGGCTTGTGCCACCATTTTCTATGCCTCTGTATCTAGTGACTGTTCTGTTCTCTGACCCCAGATAAGTTTATTAGGGTGCACAATATTTTGGGGAACACAATATCATCACAAATCTCAGCTTGTTACCCCTTTGATTTGAAAATGTGGCTGTACCTTCACCAGTGGCCCATCATGGTGCCAGACCTCAGCAGCTCCCATCAATCCTACAGCTTTCTTGCCACCAAAACCAGTAATGTGGGAGACTATTACAAATTACCAAATTTATCATCCTAAATGAGGTAACCCAGATTCAGAAGGACAAACTTGGTATGTACTCATACATAAGTGGATACTAGATGTAAAGCAAAGGATAACCAGACTACAACCCACAGCTCCAGAGAAGCTAAGAAACAAGGAGGGACCCAAAGAGGGACACATAGATTACCCTGGGAAGGGGAAATAGATGAGATCTCCACGAGTAAATTGGGGATGTGGAGTGGGAAATAGAAGGTAGCAGACAGGGGATGGATAAGGGTATGGGATGGTCAAGCTGGAACAGGGATGAAATCGGAGAGCAATGAAAGAGATACCTTGATAAAGGGGGACATTATGGGGTAAGGGAGAAACCGGTGTTAGGGAAGTTCCCAGGAATCCACAAAGATGACCCCAGCTTAGACTACTAGTAATAGTGGAGAGGGTACCTGAACTGGCTTACCCCAGTAATCAGATCATTGAATACCCTAACTGTCATCATAGAGCTTTTCTCCAGTAATTGACAGAAGCAATTGCAGAGATCCACAGCCAAGCACCAGGCTGAGCTCCAGGAGTCCAGTCAAAGAGAGAGAAGAGGGATTCTATGAATAAGGTACATCAAGATTATGATGGGGAAACCTTCAGAGACAACAAACCAAAATAATGGGAGCTCATGAAATTTAGACCAACACCTGTGGAGCCTCCATGGGACTGGACTAGGACCTCTGCATAAGCAAGGCAGTTGTGTAGCTTGATCTGCTTATGGGGCCCCTGGCACTAGGATCAGGATCCATCCCTGGTGTGTGAGTAGGCTTTTTTGGAGCTCACAACCTATGGTGGGACATCTCACACAGTCTTGAGGCAGGAGGAGGGATTTAGACCTGCCTCTACTGAATGTACAAGGCTCTGCTGACTCCCCATGGGAGGCCTTACCTTCTTGCTGGAGGAAATAGGGGATGGGTTGGAGGAGAAAGGAGGCTGGAGGGGCAGGAGGAGGAAAGAGGGGGATCTGTGATTGGTATGTAAAATGAATAAAACTTTCTAAAAAAAAATTACCAAATTTATCTGCCAACTTGAGATGCAGCTTTGTCTACCACTGGACCACAGCTCCTGTGAATGGACCTTGAAGAAACACTTCCCAGAAGCTCAGGGATGCTGGTCTTTTGTTAATCTCAGCTAATTTTCAGCCCCAGCTAACTACTGTCAATTGTTCCAGCAAAGCAAATGTTTCACTTTAGTGTTACTGGTGGGTTTATTTGTTTATCTCAGCTGATTCTTCAACCCTAGATAACTGGATACCATGGATTCTGGGACCTTGGATCTCCATCTCAGGATAAATGCAGTATTCCTCATCAATTCACTTAAGGTATGCTAATGAACTAGTGATTTTAAAACTAAAATACACCTTGTCTGATTCCTTACCTACCCCAGTATATGCATGTGCAGCTAATAAATGCAGACTCATTAACAGGAAAATGATAATCATAATAAAATCTTCTCCTTGGGAATGAAAATAATGAGAAATCCTTTTGTCACTGGTTCATACAATGCCATATAGAGCTGGAATCCCAAAGATTCCCTAGACCTGACTATGAAGAATTTCCTTTATTTGATCCTCAAGTACTTGGAAGATTTTTTATCACTCACTGTTTCAGAAGAAAATAAACTTTTCTAATACAACGTCAGCTTTTCAACTTAGACCCAAGAAAGACTACAAGAAGATGGAGATGTAGGAAGTCCAACTACAAGGACATGATAACTCTGTCCATATAATTTATCTTCTAATAAGGATATATTTGAGAGTGAAAAATGATACTCAGAACTATTAAATGTCCTTAATGGATCTTCTAGAAGTTTCAGCTATGATTTCCCTAGCAAATTTATAATGTGTAATGACTGTTTCAATTTGTATAATGTCCATGAGAACAAAGCTGTCTGGAAAGTGCTATGCATATTGTCAGAGAATACCTTCCCTGGAGCCAAGGGGATTATGGGTGTTTGAAACTTCAGTGCCTCTCTCTGTTTGGTTCTCCTTCATTTCCCCCTAACATCCTACTTTCTCTTCTATCAAGTTCAGTGAAACCAGATACTTCATTTCCCTCTGTTTCAATGAGGATGTTGATCTCTATGTTGGTCAGCTTTCCTGAGTGCAGAAATGAAGAGAAGGAAGTAACAGAAGAGTCACTGGGCATACTTTTCTGTTACTAAGAAAAGGACACCAGGCATGGTGGAAATATATATATGAAACATTCAGTCTCTCTGCAGGTGTGGCAGCTACTTGGTTGTACCTGTAGGTTTTAGGGTGGACAATCTCTAGTGCTTTTAATTTTCTAGTCTGTAGTAGTTTCTACCCTGATCTTTATTTATTTCGGTTGCCTGACTGTCAATTATATACCATCATCAGTGTGGCATCTGATTTTATCACACTGGTACAGAAGAGAAGAAGGAATTTGAAAAATAAAAGAGTCATGGACTATTGTGGAGCCTTTTCCTCTGAGATTGAAACTCTCCATTTCCCAGGGAAGCTCCTTAAAGCAGAAGGCAACAACTCAAAATAGCTTCAGGAAGTTCCTGAAACTAACCTGAAGTTCACTAGGCCCCTCCCTCCCAGAGTAAGCAATAAAGACTGTTGAGTCTCACTGTCAACAAAGTCAAGCTGCAAAGCAGAGACCAGCCTAACTGCCTGGAGGAAACAGGGACAAGTGGAGCTGCCTGGAAGAGGCACAGACAAACTGAGTTGCTGAGAAAAGAAACCCTGCAACCTATTGAGCAGAGCTCTCCAGATTCCCAGCTTTGGTGAACTGTTACCCGTGCTAGGGTGGGCTTTGGTGATGCAGCTATCTTGGAGTTATTTTTGCTGCTGTAAGTAATCTCTCACTCGTATTCCTCTACTTAACTCCAATACAACTCACTGGTTCACTAAGATAGACTTTGATGTTATCCTTACTTTGGTCTGTCCTGGATTCCTTCTCTGGGGTGAGTAGAAGTGTGTGCGTTGTGTCTATCCAGGATAGTTCTGTCACACAATGAGACACAGAAGCTGGATAGAGAAACATACCCATTTTTCTAGGAAAGAGAATTGTCTAAGCAGCAAGCTCACACATTTGGTCCATTTAGCAAGTGCTAGTGTCCTAACAGAAAGGCAGGACATCAGACCACTTGACCTGGAAGCACCCTCAACTCTCTCACAACTTAGTCTCCAAGTGAGGGCACTCTAACAGTTAGTGAATTTGCAGACATGAGCTGTGAATATAATGTGAAATTGTCACATGCCATATTTAACGTAGGGAGAGTGATGTAGGTCACCATAACTGGAATTATTTATTCCATTTCAGTGCACACAGAAATGGTGTACAATCAATAGCCAATAACTCGTAGGCTGTTTACATGTTTTGAAATCCACTCTGCATTGCTCACAGGCAAGCATCTCATTTTGTATTAGCTTCATCAAAGTGCTCAAGGGGCATTTACAGCTGCCTGTTGAATAGAACTGGTCTGGTATGTTTCAAATTCATGTTCTTCACAGTAAATATTATTTAATGCTCTAGTCAAGGTCTTGTGCTCTTAGTCACTGTTAGATTCTTTCACTTTAATATGGGGAACAGATAATGTGGAAGTTTGTCGCTTGTCTATCTTGTCACCAGTGACCATTGTGTTCTACCTGAGAGTCCAGATAATCACACTGATCCTCTCAGTAGCCATGCCTAGCTCTCATCACCTTTATGGGCAGCCTCTTGGTACAGTTTATTTTTCTTTAAGATTCCTCTGATATAATAGCTAACCTTTGTTTTGTTTATTTGAGGTCATTAATTTTGATAGGGTGAAACATGCTGCACATACTCTCTAACGCCTGTGAAAAACCAGACTGGCATTGCCTTTAAACAGTTCCCGTTGTCTGCCGTGATCTGTCTTTAAAAGGCTTATGGAAAGGCTCAGCTGTCTTTTTGACCATCACAGCTTGTTGTAAAAGTTCAAGACAAATGTGTAATTGTCTCCTGGCACAGACCTAAAATGTTCCCCACAGGTACTCTGCACACAACATTACCATGAAAGGGAAAGCTTGCCTCTTCCCGCTGGCCTCCTCCTCCGTGGTTTGAATTCTTATGCCCCTGATGTTCCAGAACCTCCCATCAGCTCAAACCAAATAATGTGGTATTGTCCCAATCCCCCTGTAGGATCCTAGGTTCGCACCTGAAATGTGGCTCATCTACTATTTACACTGCATCCCATGGATGTATTTCCAAGTAGCTATCAAAACAAACACAATGATAGTTCTAATAGAAAGAGCCTACTGGCAATCTTGCCTCACAGACCATCGCTTCCCACAATCAGCAAACTGTGGAGTTCACTAAGAGAGATTAAGATTAATGGTTTGTTAAAAGGCAGCCTGATTGTGATGTCATTATTGCCTAATGCAAGCCATGTCTACTTCTAACTCAGTTGCTGGAAGAAATCTTGCAGAGATTTTGGAGAAGTGTAAGACAGGTAACAGATAAAGTCAAACAGTAACAACAACAGCAAAACATGACAGCCTGTGAACACTTCCCACAGCTCTCCTTCAGGCATGCCAGATAAGGTGAGCCAATCAGTTTTCTGAGCATGGGAAAGGTGTTTGGTGCAGACAGAAGCCAGCCTCACAGCTGGGATCATCAGAAACCCAGAGACCTGAAGTTTTGAAGGAGTCTATCTTCGTCGTACAGTTGATTGTTAATAATAAGTCAGCCCCAAATACGTAAATGTGTAAAAATCCTAGACCAGTTCCTCAGTGATGTGCATCGTTGCACACAATGTGAATCCAGAGTCCCTGATCAGGAAAAGTAACCAGAACATGTACACAAATATGATGTCATCAAAATATTAACAGTGAAGAGTTCTGGGAACTGTGTGATCCCCGAAGAGACAAAGACCCTGAACAAAGAGATGAATTACTGAATTCTGGGAAATACAGTCACGCAGGCTCAAGGCAGCTCTGACCACTCCCTCACTCTGATGTGAGAGGCTGTCTTGAGAACTTACACAGGATGAGCTGCTTATTAAGACAAACAAACAAAACAAGGCAACAACAGCAACAAAAACAAGAAAGCATGTTGATAGCCCTTTGTTCCCTAATGAGATGGTGACTCGTAGATATCCCAGCCACGTGTTACTAATACCATGGGACCAGACTCCGTGGAAGGAATGATGCTCTTGAGAGAAAATCCAATCATTTATTAGGTGAAAAGACAGGCAATATTGTACTATCGTGCCGACATGGGTTTCTTTATTTTCCTGTGTGAGTACTGGTGAGCAGCATGTGTGCATCTGACTTCTCCATCCTCAGACACTCAGCCATTACCAGGTACCTGTTGATCCTTGACACCTGGTGCCTGTTACACCTGGCATCTTCTCTACCAGAATCTCTCTGCTGATTCCAGACAAGCTTGACACAAATCACTCGGCACAAACCCACCGTCCTTACCAGCAATGTAGTAAGCTATCCAGGAAGCCTTCTACAAGAACTCATGCCTGTACCCATGTGCCTAAGTGGCCATGACAGAGAGGAGAAATCAGTTTCTTTCATGTGTCTAATAGATCACTATTCAGACAGTCCTTTCCTATACCTGTATCATACAGGTGCTGCCTGCTTCCTTCCAGCACTTTCACTTGAGCTCAGGTTTCACATTTAGATCTTTAGTCTGTTTCGAGTTAGTTTTGGGCAAGGTGATAGATATGGATCATATACATACATAATGTGTGTGTGTGTCTGTTGTACACATGTAGTAAAAATTAATTAAAACAGAGGATATGCATTTGAACTAGAGCAAGGAGGTATACATATGGGGATTTAAAGGAAGGAAAAGGAGGGGTGAAAGATAGAATCTCAAAAATAAAAGAAATAATTAAAAAATTATGAAAGCATTTTTCTTGGAAAAATGTGTTGTATATTCTTATATATTGTACAATGCGAGTTATATAGACTTCCAAGAATATTTTATCAATATTCTAAGTTAGGTTTGCTTTTATGGATCCCACTTTAATCATTATAACTGCTCTGTCCAATATGTGTTTATGCATGTGTGTGTGTGTGTGTGTGTGTGTGTGTGCTTGGATATATGTGAGTGTGGAAAATAGAAGTCTTTGTTGGGTATCTTTCTCAAAAGCTGTCATCATCGTCATCATCATCATCATCATCACCACTATCACCATCATCATCATCATCATCATCATCATCATCGTTATTTTTTCCGTAGTATCTCTCACCAAACCTAGTGTAAGCCAACTCAGCTAGCTGGGCTGGCCAGCAGGCCCCAGGATTCCTTTAGTCTTTGCATCCCCAGGGCTGGGATTATAAGCACACACAATACTGTACCTAGCTTTCTGCATGGTACTGAGGATCAGAACTCAAGTCCTCCTGAGGGTGTGGCAAGCACTTTAGCCATTAACCCATCTCCACCACCTCCACTACTTCAATTTTTCTTCTTGAATGAGACTTACAGATATCACTACAGTAGGCTTGAGTCGTACCCCTGTGTACTGTCTACACAAAAGATAGTTAACTTATCTTTCATTGATGGGAAATTAAACTTCTTGGATACTTTTTTGTAAAGAGTGTTACAATAAGTATCAAAATATCACTGTGTATTATTATAAAGCTGGATAATATTTTCTTGTGTAAACTCTTAGAAGTAGATTTTCTGAGTATGAGAGTCTGTAAAACTCATGTTTAATATCCTGACATATTTTCTGCCAAAGCCCACACGATAGTTTACACTTTTTTCACAAAGAGGCCAACACTTGGGACCCTGCTTTGTCCCCATTACACATTGAAGTCTTGCTGACCCTACAGGGAACTAACATCTCCAACTAGGCTGTATTCTATTCCTTTTGAATGAGGGCAAACATTTCTGTGTTTCTAGGGTTTTTATGCACTTTGAAATGAGCTGCTAATGGTTCTTACCTTGTTAGTCTCCAAACTTATCAATGTATAAGACCTAACATTTGTGTTATATGGGTACATTGCCTTTTTTTTTTTTTTTACATTTTTACACTCCAAAGCTGAATTTCCACTAATAATTAACAACACATTTCTATGTAGATATTTGTTTTTAATAATGAAGCAATACCTCATGTCTTTGTGATGACTTCTAGAAATGTGAGACAGTCTAACCTCTCCAGGAATTCTTCATAGGGTGCTTCTTGTACCTCTGAATTTCAATATTTTATCCAACTACATTTTATCACAGATATTAAACATGAGTTTTACAGACTCTCATACTCAGAAAATCTACTTCTAAGAGTTTACACAAGAAAATATTATCCAGCTTTATAATAATACACAGTGATATTTTGATACTTACTGTAACACTCTTTACAAAAAAGTATCCAAGAAGTTTAATTTCCCATCAATGAAAGATAAGTTAACTATCTTTTGTGTAGACAGTACACAAAGTTAACTATCTTTTGTGTAGACAGTGTTGTATGTCCATATGGCCATTACAAGAATTACATGATTAACATTCAACTATGTTTCTCTCATATCTTCCAGCTACAGATTTTGAGATAGACAGTGAAAGTTCACTTTAAATTTTCAGTTTTACAGATATTTTTATTTCTAATTTTCTATCTGGTTCGGTTGTTTATTTTTATTTTATGTGAATAGGAGGTTTGCCTGCATGTATGCCTGTGTACCACATGCGTGTAGCACCTCACAAGAGGCCAGACTGGAACTGGAGTGACACATGGTTGTGATCCACTGAGTTGGTGCTGGGAATTGAACCCTGGTCTTCTAGAATAGCAGTCCATGTGCTTAACCACTGAGCCATCTCTTCAGTTTCATATTTCATGTTTAATTGTTCCTGTTTGTTTCCCCCTTTTGACTAGAGACTTCTTAAAAAAAAAAAAACAATAGAGTTAGAAGGTACACAGAATAAAATTCACACTCTCTTCAAATATAAATAATATACTTAAAATTTTCTTTCCAAATATACCCACAGTTACTAGTAAATAACAATTATCATTATCATAAAGGGACGAATTCCTTTATTTCAAACTAACCTTTGCATCGGCTATTCTATACATTTCTTTCCTGGGCACAAAACTCTTCAAAGTTGTTTTGTAGTTCCCTCTGTTGTCTACTGTAGGGTTACTGACCAGATTCCATGGTCGTTCTTGGGTTCTCCATCTCAGCACGTCTGCATTTCAGAATATTTCTGCCCAACTCTTCCCTGTGAGGTAAGGCCTTCATCAAGAAGTTCATCCATGAGACATGAGGCAAATCATATTCCTCACCACAGAACTTCACAGTCATGTTTCTTCAAGGGACTCTGCCCTAGATACTCTAAATCCTTCCTGTTTCTTTCTTTCGCAGACAGGACTTTGTACAGAGGGATCCTGGGGTCAAGCTTATAACCTTCACTAGAACACAAAATTGTAGTCATCATCTCATACTGTGATCCATGCAATCCATTCTTCAAAAACAAAGCAAAAAATGCTTTTAAGATTATTTTTCAATTCTGTTTTTTTGTTTGTCTTGTTTTTTGTTTTTGTTGTTTTTTTTTTGGTACAGAAACCCCAGATACATGGCCCACCTTGCCTATGATTTTCATATCTATCGACATGTTTGTTTCCTACCATTCTTTTCTTTCACGTTTTTTGGTACACTTACTAATTTGTTTCTCTATGTGTTTGAGACTAGGTAATATGTGTGCCACTGTCATGTGTGGAGGTCTAGGGACAAGCTGTGGGAACTGGTCTTTCCTTTGACCATGTGGGTTCTAGAGATTGCACGAGGGTCATCGGTGTGGCAGCAAGCACTGTTCTACAGAGTCACCTTGTAGGCCCTTCCACACTTCTTTTTTTTTTTTTTTTTGGTTTTTCAAGACAGAGTTTCTCTGTGTAGCTTTGCGCCTTTCCTGGAACTCACTTGGTAGCCCAGGCTGGCCTCGAACTCACAGAGATCCGCCTGGCTCTGCCTCCCAAGTGCTGGGATTAAAGGCGTGCGCCACCACCGCCCAGCTCTTCCACACTTCTTTTATACTTAACTTAATGTGGAAATTCTTTTCCATGCCCTGACTCAAGTTTCAACAAATTCTTCTTTGCAATACTACATAAGGATGGTTTTGGAAGGAGTTAATTTTCCTGCAAAATTTCCCTAGGCTTTCTTCACTTTCCCTCCCCTTTGTAAGAGCGTCTATTTCTTCTCAATGAGTCCCCTGTAAGGATTATGAGACTCCATAAGGCCTTTTCTTTGTGTTCTGGAGAACTGCTTTTGTTATTACTTTTTTCTTTCCCTTTCTGAGTATTTCCAAACACTGCAATCCCATTTCAAACACATTGTGTGTACTTTGTTATGCTCTTATCTGAATCTTTTGGCACCTTACTATTTCATGGAAACCTTTTCACATTGTTAATTATTACTTCTCCCTGAAATGAGGCAGCTTTGTCAGAAGTCCTAATGCTGAATGAGAGACTGTAGAGACATGCAGGAGGGACATTGGAGTGGCATGTTGCTCTTTTCTCATAATCAGGCTTCACTTATTAGACTCAGCATCAGCTTTGGAATTCCTGTCTTTGTTTATGGTTTATGGTTCATGATCGTAAAGTAGAAATCATTCCTATTTATCTTATTTCATTCCCAAGTTTTAAAATTCTCATCAGTACACTTTAAATAAATTGCTCCTTGTCTGTGCTAGTTTTACATCAACTTGACACAAGACAAAGTCATCTGAGAGGAGGAAACTACAATTAAGAAAATGCTTCCATAAGATGGCCTGCAGGACATTGTCTTAATTAGTGATTGATGTGGGGTGGGGGCAGCCCATTGTGGTTGGTGCCATTCCTGGGTTGGTGGTCTTGGTTCTATAAGAAAGCAGGTTGAGCAAGCCACAAGGAGCAAGCCAGTACCCCTCCAAGGCCTCTGCATCAGCTCCTGCCTCCAGGTTCCTGCCCTGTGTGAGTTCCTGCCACTGTTTTTGTTGATGAACCATTATAAGGCACTGTGACTAAAATAAACCCTTTCCTCCCTAAGTTGGTTTTAGTCATTGTGTTTCATTACAGCCTAGAGACCCTGACTAAGATACTGCTATTGATAGCTCAGCTTTCAAACTTTATTTCTGAATTGCAAACCCACCAAATCGTGACTATCAGCCAGCTGGCTCACCTTCCTAGTGGTCTTTCATCCCTGACATGTGTGGCCTCATTGTTATGGTTATCGTCTAGTGCAACCACAAATCTGTGATGCTTACAATGTTCCTATGTGAACACAGACACAACAGGTTATGGTCTAAATCTGTATTGAAAAAAAAGCCTGTGAACAAATATATCAATTTGACTGTGATAATCATCTCTGAATAGATGGATTATAAATTAATGTTACCTTTGCTGTCATTCTATTATTTACAACTTTTTGTGTATTCAAACTATTATCATCAATAACTGAAACACACCTTATGCTAGCTATTTTCAGTTGCACATTTCCTTTTTGTAAATGCCTAAGAATTATTTCATGTACATCTCAATTACAAGTTGTGGGAATTAGTAAGCAAGGTCTCTCTCCTTTCATTTATTTGAAAATGGTTTATTTAAACTTCAGCAGTCATTTTGTTTGTTGGTTAGGTTTGCTGTTCCTTTTAATGGTTTCATTGTTTTCTTTAATCATTTTGTTTGTTTGTTTTTTTGAAACAGGGTCTCACTACACCACACGCACATGCTGTGGGATGTCTTTCTGTACACTGTGAATATGCATTGCTGTGATTGGTTGATAAATAAAGCTGCATTAGCCTATGGCAGGGCAGGATGGAGCCAGGCTGGAAAATCCAAGGGAGATAGTGAAAGGAGAGAGGAGAGAGAGATGCCATCCCACTGTCCAGGGAACAGCGTGTAATGACACACAGGTAAAGCTGTGAAATACATGGCAACATATAGATTAATAGAAATAGGCTGAGTTCAAACGTAAGAGCTAGTCAGTAATAAGCCTGAGCTAATGGCCGGATGGTTATAATTAATACAATATAATTAATATAATTAATATAAGCCTCTGTGTGTTTACTTGGGCGACATCAGTGGGAAAGATTTGTCCTGACCCCCGGCTGGGCAGGACACAGGAACACACACACACACACACACACACACACACACACACATACACACACACACACACACACACACACATACACACACACATCTGGTTGTTCTAGAACTCACTCTTTATACTGACTCACAGAGATCCAACTGCCTCTGCCTACCAGGAACCAAGATTAAAGGTGTGCACCACTGCACCTGGTTCCTTTTACTTTAATCTTTTAAAGTGAAGCTCACATGTTAACTATTGTAAATGGTACTGTCTCCTCATTCTTCTACCATTTTTGTTTACTGCAAAGCCATTAGTAATTCAATATTTTGAAGACAACATGTGGAATATTAAGTTTCAGTCTTCCAAATGAATTATAGACCAAGTTAAGTGCCTTATTTTAGTGGTATCTCCTTGTGAGCTGGTCAGGGATGTCCCAGAGGACCCTTACACAATAAAACTCTTGCCATTGCCATTGGCTGCCCACCATAACTAGGTAAGACTCTATTGCTGAAAACACCATACACCTTGGTGGCATGATGCAGAGAAATCAAACTGAGACTTTTCTGAAGTCCTCCTTCTGGCTGACCTGCTTCACGGTGCCAGAAGGTGCTATACATGCTGCTAGGTTAAAAGCTCTTACTCATCCAAACTCTTACCCTGTAGTGAACCCTGGAATCCATGAGACTAAACTGCCAGCAGGCAAGATGGACCCACGTGTGCAATAGTGGCATAACTCTTATGTGGGCAACCAATTACACTCTGCTTAGATTTAAGGCTCATACCACATGAGGAAATCCATACCCAGCCATGGAAACCCTCTCAAATCCCATGGTGAGGGAAGTCATACGTTTTAAGGAAGAAACTATTTTGTTGATTAGCTGAATTGACATAGCACTGGACTGCCTTCTGAATTTGTATGTGTATACCTACAGACAAGTCTAAGCAGCATTAATAAATACATGTGAAATGAGATGACTATACCAACAATAAAGAGGATCTGATGTGAATGTCTGAAGGCAGTGGCCAGCTGCTTTCAGAGTCTCTCTCCCATCTTTCATATTGTCAGTGCTAAAGTGAATATTCACAAAACTGATTGAAGAGATAAGATTGCTCTTAGTTCTTTAATCTAAATGTCTGCAATGAGCAGGTGACTTGCGTCATTTCGGTAACACTTTTAATAGCTGCTTTTGAGTCACTGGGACTAATAAATCTCAGTGTTCCATACATTGCATTTTAAGTTTTATTTATTTTAAATTAAAATATAATTATATCATTCCACCCCTTTCCTTTCCCCTCTCTAAACCCTCCCATGTGCCCCAACCTCCTTTCAAAACCAACTCCCTCCCCAGCTTGCCCTTGGGTAATGCTGTTCCATTGCAGCAAGTTCCTTTACCCATTAAGCCATCTTGAGGCCCACACAGGCCATTCTGATTATCAAGTATTAGTGAGATGTGATTGTCAGGCCCTGAGTTACTCTTCAGTAGCATAAAACGCGACAGCATAATTAAAGAGCAGAGCTTCTCCTTTTGCTTCCTCCCTTATTAATTGGCATAATTTTTCCATCTTTCATTAACTTTCTCACTCTTTGGGCTGATTTGTATAATTTCTTGGTCTAGTCAATATGCTGTCACATGCTTACTGGAGCATGATGGGTAAATTAGGAGCATTTGGGCAGCCTCAGAAGCTGTCCCTTTCAGGGCCAGGGGAGAAGCGATGAGTTTAGTTGAGTGGGGGACTAGCTGTCCTGCAGGATGTATTTTCACCTGGATTTCCCAGACTTGTGTTCACTGTTTCATCATGACACTCCTTCCTGCCTCTCTATTGCTCTAGCAAATACTTGTTTTCACAGTTCGCTTCACTTCATATCCTGTGAATCTTACCTGAAATCACCAGATTTAGCATGGAAATGAATCACTAATGTAACAGAAAGGCAAAACGAATGTTTTATCAGTACCAGTGATTGATTATTTTCTTTCTTTGAAATAAGGTTTTATTTCTGTTTCATTTTTTTTAATAAATGTGTTTGTTTATCTGTTTTACATCCCAGCCTCAGTTTCCCCCCTCTCCTCGCCTCCCAGTTGTTCAACTATGTTCATAGCAGCTTTATTGATTTTATTTCTTATCAAACCTTGCAAGGACAAAAAAGAGCAGGCCCTTCTGCTAATTCCTCCTGCCACTTTACCTGGACTGGCTGCAGCCCTGAGCGCAGCTGACTCCCCTCCCCCACACCCAGAGTCATGCTGCTGGTCTAGCTGAGAAGCTGCTTTTGTTTGTCACACCTCTTGCTATGGCTTTAATGATGGAAACCATCTGTTCTTTGAAAGTTTCAGACGGATGTTCCTTTTACCACTGCAGCCAAACTGGGCTCCCGTGTGTTTGACTCTGAAAATCCCTGTTAAGTTCCTTGCTGAGATCAGAAATGGTTTGTTTAGGAAATCTATATCTTTACATAGTGAGGGGGCCCAGCTCTGGGACAGGATCCCAGGGGAGTATAAACAGGCTTAATCTTTCATCCAGCATCACTTTCCAACAGCCAAGGCAGTTATGAAATGAACAGGGATCATTCTAGCCTTCGGCCATATCTGGTTAGTTCAAACGCTCCAGAGAAGGTATAGTTTAGGGTATCATAAACACCGATTTTGTTCTATGTGCTTGATCAAGCCGATTTTCTGTTGAGTTTTCATTCCAAATAGCTTTTGTACCTCCAATAAGCATAACTTACAGATAAGACACAGGTTAAAATCAATTCAGGGTTTTGCTCATTTAATTCCAACTATGATTTTGGTTTGAACTAGTGCCACAGATATTTAGTGTCAGAATGCTTGTGTGGGTCAGAGGACAACTTAGTAGATTTTATTCTCTCCTTCCTTTCAATTTTATGTGAATTCCTGGGACTAGACTCACAAGGTCAGGTTTGCTTACAAGCACATTTACTCATGTATGGATAGGTGTGCAAGAGTACAAGTGTGTGAGTGCTGTGTGTGTATACATACAAGCAAGTGTGAACATGTAGATGTGTATGTAAATGTACATGTGTATCAGCTTGTATATATGATTTATGTATATGTATGCAAGTGTCTGCAAGTGTGTACATCTGTGCAGGATTGTGATTTTGTGTGTTGTATGTGCAGATGTGTGTGTGTGTTGTGTGTATGCAGGTGTGCAAGGAAATGTGTGTCCTTAGGCATATATAGTGTTCATATGTGTGAATGTGTGTGTGCAGGTATGCATGTATGTGCACACTTGAGTGAATGTGGAGGCTATGGGCATGTGTGTGTTTACAGGTGTGCAGGTATTCCTGTTTGTGTGTGCACTCAGGTGAGTGTGAAGCTACAAGTGAACAAGAAATGTCCCCTCTATAGCTCTCCATCTTATATTTTTTAGATGATTCTCTCTCTGAACATGCAGCTCACTGTTTGGACTTGTCTGGCTGCCACTGATGCTCTGGGTTCCTTCTGTCTCCATCTCAGAACTGAGATTACAGGCATGCGCCGCTGTGCTTGGTGTTTGGAATTTGATGTGAGCTCTGAGAATCTGAACTCATCCTTGTGCTGTGCACTCTACCCACAGAGTCACAGCCTCAGTCCATGACTGTCTATTTGGAAAGGCAGCTGTGCTCTGCAGTACTCTTAGTGCTGCACCTCATGTCAGGCTGTATCAGCTGTTTCTTCCCATATCTAAGTTGGAACATTCTAAACTGTCTAAATGGATGTTGGTGGCCTAGTGACTCAAGCAGCTTTTGGGTCAGAGTTCAGTTCAGTGGGACCTAGTTAGAATGTCTCCTTCATCGTTGCAGGACGAACCTGAAGGTGACTGCCCTTCTGTCTATATTGGCATTGTAGCTCTCTTTTTTATGAAGGAGGTATTATTTACAGAACCTCTTTACTGCAGCTATGTGATAATTCTCTCCACACTCAGCACACAGGATTTAACATTGCTAGGAAGGACAGTACCGAGTTCAAAGATCAAGCCAACACCAAAATTCCATGTATGTCTCGGCCGTTTCACATCTGCATGCCTGAGTTTATGTGTCTACTGTCCTAACTGTGGACTCTGAAATGAGTACTGTAACAGATTCTCAATATGTGTGCCCTAGAGGAGGTTGATGTCAACCTGAAATATTTTATAACAGATATCTTCCAAAGTGTAATGACTAGAGAGAATCAGCAGTGGCCATGACTGACTCCCAGCCTTTTAAAACATTTCTTCAACTCACGCGGTTGGCAAGGCACGGCTCTGCCACCACATACAGTAAATAACCCCCAGCATGGGACGTGTCAGGGAGAACCCACTGTTGATGAATTCATCGCTGTTTTTATAGCTTCACTCTCATTTATAAGCAGAAGTGCTGCAGGGGTCAAAGCCCTGTTTCATGTCATACAGCAACTAACTGAAGCTGAACACCCACCGTGAGACCCCGAGGTGGCCAGCTGGCTTGGTGGCAGCCATCAGATACAATTCTGCCCACCCACACAGTGTGCTGGAACTGGCAAATAGAGAATACATAGTAGTTTTATCAAATTACCAAATGTAAACCACTCACTTATTAGATAAAATGTTGATTCTAAAAAGGAGAAGGATTACTTGTGAATCTTAAATTTACTGGAAAAGTAAGCCCCTTCCAAACATTCTCCTCAGGCTAGGAGAAAATGACACCTCTTAGAACACTCATGACATAATACAGTCTGTTTGCTCCTATAATTTTTCAGCAAGGACAGTGTAGAACCGAGGTAGGTGTGAGGACCAGCCTTAGCCACTAGAGGAACATGTAATGCACTATTCAACAGAGTAGTCTTGGTGTTCTGAAGTCAAGACTTTGTGATGCAAAACAGGCTGTATGTTATGTGTCCTGACATACAACTTGTGTGTCAGTCTCCGTTCCCAGAACCACACATAAGCACCTAGCAGTCTACTCACTTTGGAAACTAGTAGGCTAGCTACCTCATTTTCAGCAAAACCTACCTTCACGCCTTTCTGAAAATGTTCATTACACAAAAATAACATTATTTACTAAATAATTTTTCTTTGAATAATAAAATACAAAATGTTACAAAATTATCTTAACTGGTCTTGAAGGATAGGCCCATGGTAGAGTGCTTGTTTAGAATACAAAAGTTCCTGGGTTAAATTCCCAATACCATGAGTACTTGTATGTGGATGTTTGTGTGTATGAATATCTGTTATCTACCTAGCTAGCTAGTAGCCAAAACAAATGAGCATGAGTTGAAAGAAATCTTGCTTTGGATTTTCAGGAGATGGGTCAGTTTCCCACATTGCGATTCCATGTGTTATTCAATAACTAAAACTGATGTGCACAGCCAAAGGTAAAAGATGATGTGAAGGGTTTGCGCTTTCTCCATAGAGGATGCTGGTCTTGTATGATGCTGGCTTCCCCTGTTGTCTTCTTTGACCACTCTTGTTTATTTTTCACTGTCAGGGATGTTTTGGGAACACACCTGTGTGATGTTCGTGTTTGTTGACTCTGTAAACCGTTGTTGACAAAGTGTTTTTGAAAATAAGCTGGAAACTGTGATTCCTGTGGAGCACATGGCACCAAGAAGAAGACTCCTCAACTGAAACATTCAAGGGCAGATTGAACTACTAAAGTAGTTTACCTGCCTGTCCTGAGGTTTTGCAGATAGTCATAGGGACCTAACATTAAATCTAGACACGTTCAAAAAGTTAATTGATCACATTTTGTTTCCTCACAGCCCTCTTCGGTTTAGCCCTCCTTCCTTCCTACACATTATGGGCACTGAAGGAGAATCAAAATATCACTGTCCTGCCATCTTTTATAGCACATCTTGACTACACAACATCTTTCTGGAACTAGCGTTGAGTATTCAAACTGCCTGGTGCATGCATCGAAATGCCTCATCTTTCTCCAAAGTGGACTTGAGTTCTGGACTCTCACCAAAGCTGGAATTGACCTTCAGCTCTAGGGAGGACCAGAGCAGTGTGTGTGTGGGGGGGTGAACCTCAACTCAAAGTGGCAGAACTTGGGAGGGAGCAAGTTCAAGCCATGGCCAGCCGGTGTCTATGAGAGGCAGCCTTGTAAGACAAGAGTTCTCTGAGAAACCCTTGTCCTGGTAAGCAGGGGACAGGAAAGAGGAGCCTGGAAAACGTTACTGAGGAGACATCCCCAGGGAACAGATTTTATGATGTGCTACTTACAGGCTTAAAAGGATAACTCTGAACTGCACGAGCTTTGGACTGGTGACGGCACAGCAGAAGTAGGGACCAGAGAGAGGTACATGTAAAGGGAATGGGCCAAAGGGGAAAACTCGCTGATGGCTAATGGACCCACAGCTGCACTGGACACTGTAGAGGTTGGAGGAGGAACAGTGAGGTATGGAGGGGAAAAGGCATTTGTGTGGTGGGAACAGAGCACAGACAGATTAAATGAGATCTTGGAAAATAAATGTCTGAATCATGCTCTAGAATTTTGCTCCTGCAGAGTGTGATGAGGAGTTGGCTTTATCATTCAGGAGAGGCACAGTCATCTGGAACCCTACATGATGAGACAAGTGAGGGGCTATCTTCCATTCCTTGGTTGAAGCAGATCTGCAATGGACCCACATGAGCCTTGTAGCACTCAAAAGCAGATTGTATATTTTTCTCACATTTAAAACACTCTGTCAAAGATACTGTCTATTGACTGCACACAGGGTTGTATTATACCACTCCTCTCCTACCTCCCTTATGGAAACCTAGAGTACATTTTTCTGCTACACAGCGTTGAAATTAGGCATTTTTTTCTTCTGTGATACATTTATTTAAGTGCTTTAAAACAATCATTATTTCTGATTTATGCCTTGTTTGTAGAAAGAATAAACTATTCTCTCGCTGCAGTAGTTTCCAAGATACCATTTAACAAATGACAGAGTGTCTAGTTGACTAAAGAAAATGAAGTCGTTAATAAGGAGAACGGCTTTTCTAGAACCTCAAACATATGAAGACTTCGCTTGGGTTGGAAATAAGCAATTTAGAATTTCGCGATAAGACAAATGTGTTATTGTGATATCACTGAAGGGAACTGAAAGCTGCATTCACTCTTCCCCCTGGGTGGGATAGTCCGCAGCAAGAATCCATCTGTCTGCTGTGCAGACTGGGGACAGGGATGGCAGAAGAAATCTTCTCCCTCCCTTGGGAGGTGTGAGTGTGGAGTGACTCCCAAAGCCATTACAGAAAAATCTTGTCTCCAATAAGAATTATGATATTTGTCATCAAGATTTTGTCAGTCATGCAGTGAGCTCTTCTTGTCCTGAGCTTGCTGGATTTGAACACAGAAAAGCAGAGCACTGGACATGGATTCAGCAAGGTGACTTTATAGTTACCTGCAAATCAGAATGTTACAGGACTGAAGTAAAATATACAAAACAAAAGCTTATCAGAAGTGTTGCACCCTTCTCTCACTAATCCCTGGCAAGTAAGCTGAGCTCAGGAGACACATACATTGAATAGACTTGAGAGTTGTCTGTAAGTAAAGTCACACTGATGCAGATACATACATGTGCACACATATACACATGCATACATACTCACATACCCACATACAGGCATGCACAAATATATGCATATGTGCACAGACACATACAGACATGCACACACTTACAAATGAACATATACAAGTACACACATATATACATGCACACAAACAGGCACACAAGCATAAATGCACACATTTGTATGTGCATATACACACATACACTTGAATATATGGATACACATATATGGATACACACATACATTCATGCACACACTCACATCCATGCACATGTGCACACACACTTGAACTCACACCATGCCCACGTACCCAAGTCCACACCCATTTACATACACACATCCATACACACAGTAGTGTCTTAGATGGAAGAGACATCTGTAAACTATTTTCCTGCTCCGTGATACAATAACTAAAACTCCAGGATGTTCCTCTGGGCACTGGTGTAATAGTAGGATAAATTCCTCTCTTTCTTGAGAAATTGCTTCCTCCAAGTAATTTGCAATCTTTACTATTATAAAAGGAAACTATTTCCAATAGAAGTATGAATTTAAGAAGCCATCTGAGGAATTGTCACACTCACCAAGTGATCATGACTCTTCCTTGTGTGTGTCTGTCCCTTTTAATTGTTGGATTTCAAATTTAGCAAATGCTTACAGCACAAACACATTTTTATCAAATTCTCCCATTTGGGGCAGAGTGATTATCTTATTCTGCAAGCATGCCTACCATGAAGTGAAATAGCTGGGGGGTGAAAGTGTTAGACACACATAGAGATGTGCACAGCTGGCTGCTGCCTTTGAATCTGCTCTTAGAAGTCCTGGCCCAGGGAGTTATTAGTCACAGCATTTTCTGAGGAAAGAAGATGCATAGAACACATAAGATACACCCAAGGCTTTGTCATTGGAGCGTAAATTTCCAAGAACCCTTGCAAGTGAATTGAGCTCACTTGAATAATATTTCTGTGTTAAAATCAATCAAATGAAATGTATTCATTTAAATGCTTTTGTTCTAGTTCATTATTGTTTCAGAATTTCAGACATCAATGTAATATGTTCTGACCAGATCCTCTCCACATTCCCTCCACTTCAACTCCTCTCCTATCCCTCTGGACCACATTCCTCTTTCAACTTCCTGTCTCTCTCTCTCTCTCTCTCTCTCTCTCTCTCTCTCTCTCTCTCTCTCTCTCATTTTAATAATATTCACTGAATCCACTAGTGTTGGCTGCTTGTATGTGACTGTGGAACTATCCACTGGATCAGGGGATGTCTCTCAGGGGCTGTTTCCAAGAAGAAAACTGAATCTCCCCTTTTCCCAGCAAACACCATTGCCAGTATCTCCTCACCTAGAGATAGGATTCAGTGAGACCCTCCCCCATCCATACTGAGACCTTGTGCAGACTGTCAGGTGCATTTCTTTTCCTCCTTTGTCTTTCAGAGTCTCTACAAAACAAAGCTTCTAAGGATGGTTGGCATTTTAGGGGGCAGCTGACAAGCGTTTCTTCTGTGTATTGCTGTGTGTGACCTTACTCTCAGGAATTCTTTCTACATTGTTTTGATTAGCATTAGAAGTTAGATAATTCTAGAGCTGAAGAGATGGCTCAGTGATAAAGAGCTCTTAATGCTCTTGCAGAAAACCTAGGTTTGGTTCCCAGACTCACAGCAGTTCACACCTGGCTGTAACACTACTTCCAGAGGATCTGGCACCAGAGTCTTCTAGCTTACATGGGCACTGTACCCAGGTAGTGCCCATGCATACATGCAGGCAAAACACTGATGTGAATAAAATAAAAATAAATAAATCTCTTTCTAAGATTTAGATAACCCTAATGGCGTTTAAGTAAGTTTTTATAACATTATTCAACACTCCATATCAAATCTTAAATGATAATACCTTGAAGGCTTGACATCAAACTGTCCAGCACTGAGATGCAAAGGTCAGGTCCTCAAGCTTCGGCATGACCTTTGACCAGTCACAGGGCTAGGAGGAGCATGAGGGCTTTTTGGGCAGAGCATGTGGCCAGGATGGGAACTCCATGTAGGTAAGGCTGATCCTGGAAGTACTGGCAGGTGTGGGTCATGCCAGCAGTCTTCCTTAGAATTGGAAAGCAGACCTTGCTTCACTGAGTTCTCATAGGTCTTTCACAAGGTGGGTACCATCCCAGAGAGTGGAGACGAGTCAGATTCTGGACATCCTTTAAAGGCAGAATATGGAGAAGTTTCTGATACCTTCTCCATGTGCAGTGGGGAGAAGCTAGTTGCCAAATGTGATTCATTTTTCTAGTTCATCAGAATAAGTGTGGGAATGGCAGAACATTTTCCCAAGTGTGCCTTTTGGAAATTTGACCAGTGGATTGGAATACAGGAAAATGAAAAAGAGATGCTTGGGTTTTACCAAGGATCAATGATACAATGACCATCCCAAGTACACTCCAGGTGTAGAGTGTGACGCTTGACTTTGGAAATTCAACCATCTTCCCATGCACAGAGTTAGAAAGGAGTGGGAGTTAAGATGAGATATGAAAGGGGACAGGTAAGGAGGGAAAAGTTTAAAAAGAAATTCCAGGCCCAGAGAGATGGCTCAGCTGGTAAAACGATTGCCATGCAAGCAGATTTCAACCCTCAGGTGTCAAGGTGGGGAAGAGAGAAGTGACTTCTGGGAGCTGCCTTCTGACTTCCACATTGCCTCAGCATGTAGAGTGTGCACTCTCACACCACCCTCATATGATGATGATGGTGATGATGATGGTGGTGATGATGGTAATGGTGATGATGATGATGATGGTGATGATGATGGTAATGGTGATGGTGATGATGATGGTGGTGGTGATGATGATGGTAATGGTGATGGTGATGATGATGGTGGTGGTGATGATGGTGATGGTGATGATGATGGTGATGATGGTGATGATGATGGTAATGGTGATGGTGGTGATGACGGTGATGATGATGGTGATGGGGATGATGGTGATGATGATGGTGATGGTGATGATGATGATGATGATGGTGATGGTGATGATGGTGATGATGATGGTGATGGTGATGATGAGAAGAGACAAGAGACAAACACAGACACAGAGATAGAGAGACAGATAGATTACAGTGACCAGAGACAAAACAAGAGGGGAAGACACCTGAAGAAGAGGGTGTTGGTTTTTGTGAAAAAGAGTCCAGTATCTTCAAGTCTCTGAACCTGAACTCAGTATGTGAGTATGGAAAAGAATCCTCTTGACTGCAAAGGCAAACAGCTGACCAGTGAAAGCTGCTGAGATCAGGCATTTTCTACACTAACAAAAAAAATGTGCTTAAGCATGAGCCCATTAGCTTTCATAATCCTGAATATCATAATGCTTTGGGACCTGAAATATAAATTAATTGGACAAAAAGAAGACTTTAGTATGCTTAGCTGTAATGATTGCCCAGAACACATTCCAAAGTCAGTCAAGTTGTATTCCAAATTCACCAAAGCTGTGCTGTGAGCATTGGTTTCTGAATGGCCAGCAGCTAATTTTACAGGAGTCTTTTGCTTATGGAAGGATTGTTTTGAGGATTTGTATAAGCAAAACATAGTTTTAGATTGGATTTTCCTCCTATGATTCCTTTCTCTTGTGTTGATTACACTTATAAAACAGAGTCACAAAGCAAACTTGCAGATTTATTTGAATTGTTTTAATACAGATGAATTTTTACAAAGAGTATAAAAATGTAACACATTTGGCAATTAGGAGAAGGTAAGTTCTTGTTATAAACATTGCATACAAACATTGCTACCTAATTCTATCTCCCTAAGCAACGCCCATTGTCTGGATACGCAGCTTTAGGGCAGCAGTTATGTTTGGATGAGTAATGTTGAATACAGAGCTTTTGTGTGATAAAAGAATAATGAAAACTCATTTGTTTCCTTAAGAAAAAATATTCTGCTGGGCGGTGGTGGCGCACACCTTTAATCCCAGCACTGGGGAGGCAGAGGCAGGCGAATCTCTGTGAGTTCGAGGCCAGCCTGGTCTCCAAAGTGAGTTCCAGGAAAGGCGCAAAGCTACACATAGAAACCCTGTCTCGAAAAACCAAAAACAAAACAAACAAACAAAAAAAAAAAACTCTGATTGTGCTGTGCAGTCTTTACAGTCAGTCGGTCTCTTGCTCTTTAAGAATGCATCATCAGAGAAAGAACTCAAAGGAGTCTCTTCCGGTCTATGGTACTCATTTGTAAACCCCCTGCTGTTTATCTTTAAGTGCTCCATTAAAGTTAGATGATTTCATTATTACTCTTTCATTGAGATAATATTTAATAGAAAAATTCCATTATATATTAATTACTATACTATCAGAAGCACCTTGAAAACTGTTCTCAATTTAAAGTGTTTATTTAAGCAAATCAAAAATTCTATTTGAGAATTTTCAGTCAGACCAACCTTTTGTTTCTGGTGGAAATGCTGGTTTAGCTTTCAGCTTATTCAGAGACTTCTCAATCATAGTTTTGTTTGCTCTTGAGACACTGGTGGTGATATGAAACTTTGCAATTTGTAAGGACAGGGCTGTGGGGTAAAATGTAGTCTACCCACAAAAGAAGCAAGGCATGATTAAATCTTATTTTATATCTTGTAAAAGCTGAAAGCCTGCCACAGCTCAGTATGTAAGGTCCAAGATTTCAACTTTCCATTACTTGAACAAATATCAGTATTGTGTTTTTCCACTTACTATGTGATCAGAGAGGGGTGGAGAGGGAAAAAGAAAAGGAAATGCTAACTGTATATTTGATGGATGAGGCCCAGAAGGGTTAGAAGCACCATGACATTGAATTGCACACCCACTGAACAACTGAGGAAGATCTACTGATCACAATCTGGCCAGCTCTTACACTGCTCTCCTATGGCAGCTGGAGAAATGGTCCCAGGCTTAAGGGTACTTATAGCTCCTGCAGAAGACTTGGTGTCCCTTCCCTGACATGGTAACTTACTACCACCCACAACTCCAGTTCCAGGGGATCCAACATTCTTCTGGCCTCAGGGGCATGAGGAGCACATGATGCATAGGTACACAAGCAGGCAAAACACTCATACACATACAACAAATGAATCTTAAAAAATTAAAATTGTTCTCCTTTATGGCTTCCTCTACCACTCAAAAGAGACCAGCTTCCATCTCTCCTGGCCCCACTTTGGGGAGAGGTTTTTGAGACACGGTTTCTCTGTGAAGCTTTGGAGCCTATCCTAGAACTCACTTTGTACACCAGGGCTGGCGTCAAACTCACAGAAATCTGCCTAACTCTGCCTCCCAAGTGCTGGAAATAAAGGCATACGCCACCACTGCTTGGCTGCGTCATTACCACGGCTGGCTTCCTACCCCCTTTTAAGAAGTGAGTTAGCCACACATTGGTCCTGTTCCCTTATACATTGTGGTCTGTATTTGGGTGCTGTGGGGGTTTACCATGATGAGAAATGTTCACTGACGAGGTCATTATTCTATGGATATTCGTCACCTTGTTTGTTGCAAAAGTTATTTAGTTTATCTGACCGAAGAGTTCATTGTGATTTTTGATATCACATTGTGATATCTCAGATGCCCATAGTCTTGTCTTCCAAAGAATGCTCATTTAACTAAGATGAACAGTCTTTCCAGGTAGCCAACAGATTTTCTAAGGAGACTGTAAAGGGGCAGCTGCATTCTCTAAGGAAAATTCTAGTTACCTTGTGTTTGCTTTGTAATCTCTTGTAAATAATGTAAAAGGGCCTCTTTTGTTAAAAATCTCAAACTCTGCTGAAAAGCAAATGCTGTTTACAACATTTTCTATAAAAACGAGTGATGGGCCGGGCGGTGGTGGCGCATGCCTTTAATCCCAGCACTCGGGAGGCAGAGCCAGGCGGATCTCTGTGAGTTCGAGGCCAGCCTGGGCTACCAAGTGAGTTCCAGGAAAGGAGCAAAGCTACACAGAGAAACCCTGTCTCGAAAAACCAAAAAAAAAAAAAAAACAAAAACCAACAACAACAAAAAAAACGAGTGATGGATATCAGTTCATAATTCATGTGGACAGTTGTCCCCCCCCCCCATGTCTGCTAAGACTTGCTGGCTCCTGGAGAGCCAAGCAGTGTGGCTGGTGACCACCTAAGCGACAAAGCGCTTACCTTGTAGGTATACGGACCTGAGGAGAGTCCCAAAGCCAGGTGTGGTGGTGCACTCCTCTAATCCCAGGACTGAGGGCCTTATCAGTATTTCGAATTGGGGTAAACTTCCACAGAACACAAATACAGACTACAAGGCATATGGGAACAGGTCCAGTGTGTGGCCTGCTGGCTTCTAGTGATAGGCAGACCCTTGAGGTATGCTGGCCAGTTAGCCTAGCCTACTTCTTACAAAAAGAAAAAAAAATAGAGCTTAGGAAGAACAGCAACATTGTCTTCTGTGTTCCATGTGCACCTGCACACACATGCCTACACACCCCACATGCAGGTACACCTGCATACACTTGCCTACACATCCCACACAGGTGCATCTGCACACACACACACACACACACACACACACACACACACACACACACACCAGTGAAATCCCACAGCCTTTACAGTTTACTGCTGCATTAACAGTGGGAAAAAAAAATACAAAACAGAGCGAAGTAAACAATAATGCTCTAAAGGAATATTCCAGAGACTTGGGAGACACACAAAGGGACAGGGGATAGAAAACAAAATATCTCTGAAGGTAAAAATCTCCGAAGAGTATCCCAAATCCAAACCTGGTAGCAATAAAAGGAACCAAGAAGCCACTGCTGTTTAAATGGCTGCTCGGAGTAGAACTCCCTTTCAGCTGGAGCCTTTATTTCCCTCACTTGAAGGAGGCTGGGATGAGAGGGGGCGATGTCACACACATTTCAGTCTGCTCTCGGCTCCAGGGCTCCAGGATTCGTGAGACATAAAGCCAGCATCCTCATAATGAAAAGATGATTACATTTCAAATATGCCTCCCCTAGGAAAGAAAAAGAACCACTTAGAATGAGGTTAGCCAGCAAATACAATTGCTTGATTTCAGCATGGGGTCATATCCCAGTCATAGCTTTATAGGCACATTAGCAAGCATTATTTTTAGTGTGTTTTTCTACCAAATCCATTTAAAATTTCTTTGGGGAGATAAAAAGTCCGAGTCTTTAATACCTTTATTCATCTTGTCTATAACCGATGCCAAGATGAAAAGCAAGAGATTTTACAACAGTGAGTATTGAAATGCCCTGGGATGTTACAGTCTTAGCTGTTGGATGCTGAACTCTCAGCATAGCCCACTGTCTCGAACTCATTTCCCAGCTCCTGTGGGAGTAGACAGTGAGCAGAGGTGAAGGGGAAGCCGCCAAAGACCTCAGAATATTGATGGTGGCATCCCATTGGTGGCTGATTATGGTCTCCATACTCCGTTTGGGGATACATTTGTTGAAGGGGAAATATCTTCATAAAAGCATCTAGCATGCTCCTGATAGGTTCCTTCAGAGAGTTGTGTTACATTCTCTACAAGTTTTGTGCTTGAGATCAATTTTTTTTTGTTCCAAAAATATTTAATTCCCAATCTGTCTTTACTTGTTCTGTTTAATCTGTTGTCTCTTATATAATGCAATTTCTTCTCACATGAATTTAGTAAAGACAGATGATAAAATATAAGAGACCTTAAATATTAAATAGTTCTTGCCTTTTTAGAAAAAAAAAATGACTCTTTCTACCTTACCACTTCGTAATTCTTTTTTACAGTTCTCTGAGAAATTAGTCTATAATTAGTCACCATTTTCTTGTGCATCTCCAAACGGCTGGGTGTTCTTTGTTCCTGGACTTTTATTATTTTGCTTTCCCAGCCTACCCAGTAAGCACCAGCCTCCCAGCATCTTTAGGCTTTGCACTGTGGCCAGCTCTTTGCTGTTCTTGAAACATTTCACTGCTCCTGTCATTTCAACCTGCCATCTATCTGTGATGTCTACGTAGCTCACTACATACTTTAATGTGGGTACTCCTAACAAAGACCTCTCCCTTAATAAGGTCAACTGTTTCTACTAGGTTTCCATCATATGCTTTTCTGGGGTTAGAGACTCTGCACACAGCCTGCTGTTGGTTGGATTCTAACTAGAGGGCACTAGCTTGTTTTCTATCCTCACCTCACTGACACATCATCCCCCTTTTCCACTCAGCAGTGGTGGCTCACGGCAGTGGCCGGGCTTTGGAGCATTTCTGATGATGATATAATGTACTGATGGTGCTAGCAAAAACTTGTCATCATCCTGCCCCTCTCCCAAGCTCTAAGGTAACAGCCACAATCAGCCAGCACCCTGCAAGGTTCAGCTCTGGAGAATCAAGTCCCTTTTGCGAACTCCAAAACCCTAGCAGTCCAATCCTTATCGGTCAGGCCTCTGAGACACTGTCTGCTTCCTACAGCAGCTTCCAACATGGTGCCAAAAATTTTATGATGGTGAAACTTTTCAATAGCCAGTAACCCACATCTGTTAGGCAAATTTTTGATGAAAGAAAGAGAGAAATAAAGAAAGAAAAACTGGTGTGGTTGATGTCTCTCCACCATCCTGAGATGGATGTCAGGCCTTTTATGTCTCCTCTTCTACCTCTCTTTGGATTCCTTTAAGTTACAATAAACATTAATGAATTTTAAATAAAAATGCAAAGTGATGAGCAGAATTTTTTTCTGATTACTGCTCAGTGGGATTTTGAGTGATCTTTGTTGTACTATAGTTCATGAAGGCTATCCATGCCCTCTAAAATTAAAAGATATCACAAGCATTCCTTATCATTTATCACATTTGTTGAGAGCAGACAATAGTTATAAATGATAAGACAGCCCATTGGAATGAGGACTCTGATTTGAAATTGAGCCTACTGTCTAGGCATAGGAAGAATGCTATCAAAGATTCAATGATGTAGTATCAATTGTAGAACAATGGATGGAGTGCAGAAAGACACAGCTGTACTACATGGGAGCCTGCTGTCTTTTTATGAAACTAAGCATGAAGCTCCCGGATGTAATTCAAAACTTATCTGCTGGTGAATTTATTCTGAAAATCACATTCATTCTATATTTACTTTTAATAAATAATCTGGGTATAATCCAGGTTGTTCTTCAGTGGACAAATGCTCTAACTGTGGAAGTTTGTCCCAAGGAATACTATGCAGCAATAATCAATGATTCACAAAGTCTCTTAACCATGAGACAGAATTCAAGCAGTAGCTTTACAAGGTAACCAACAGCATGAGACATTCTAGAAATGATAAATATCATGATGTGTAAACAGATTGCTGGTTCAAGGCTAGTGATGGGTAAGGGATGCAGACCCATGGGGCCAGCTCACAGATCCTTCTGCCAATGGCACTGTTGCCTTGACTGCTTCCATGACAGATGCCTGGCAGGATTCTGCATGATGGTCCCACTAGGCAACAATGAAATCTTCTGTATGACTCTTAATGGTACTCATAAGCCTGTCATTGTCTGAAGGAGGAAAGGTGGAGTAAGACATAAGCAGAATTCTTTAACATGACTGTTTAGGCATAAAATTGAGCAAACGGATGGATGATGCTTACAGGTTAGAGATCTGAAGAGGGCCGCCAGAGCTCAGAAAAATGAGTTGTGACAGAAATGAGCAATGAAGGAAGTATAGGCAAATTCTGAGTAGAGTTTATGTGACAACACTCTAGTGTGTAGTGCACCTATGGGTATATATGCTAACTCACTGGGAATCTGATGCTGTAGGACAGTTCTATCACTTACTGTCTGCAAAATATGAAAATATAAACAATAAGAATTCAGAGGGATATGAAGACACATAATTCCTCATCTATCTGCTGCTGTAAGATGTTTTTCTATATGCTGCAAATATGTGTTGGTAAGATTGGTTGATAAATAAAGCTGTTTGGCCTATGGCAAGGCAGCTTAGAGGCAGACAAGAAATCCAATAGAGACATAGGAAAGGAGAAAGGAGAGGTAGGGGAGATACCATCCCGTCATCCAGAGAGCAGCATGTAATGGTATACAGGTAAAGCCATAGAACATGTGGCAACTTATAGATCAATAGAAACAGATTAAGTTATAAGAGACAGCTAGCAGGAAACCTGCCATAGGCCATATAGTTGATAATTAATATTAAGCCTCTGTGTGTTTATTTGGGTCTGAGCAGCTACAGGACTTGGCAGGACACAGGAAAACTTCCTACTACATTCTGCATTTGATGGGAACATGCACCATCTCCTTCCTAGAGTGAAACTACACGTCACTGAGTAAAGTTTAATGTACGTTCATTCATAGGCATGAGTTCACATGAACACATGAACAACCCATGATTTAACAACTCAACAATTCCTCTTCTACATATACAGTCCAATGTAGGTCACACACTATATCATTACTCTTTTTCTCTCTCCTTCTCCTTCTCTCCCCCTCTCCAGCTCTCCTCCTCCCTCTCTCTCTCACACACACACACTTAAGGGGACACCAGTCCACTGCTAGGAACACTTTTGGGGCCAGTCACTTTGAATCTCCCAGGCTACCTTGCAGAAATAACTCCATATATCAAAGAATAACATATTTCATATGTAATTTTTAAGCAGTGAGTTATTCTTATATACATATCTTATATACACTGTGTATATGCTTTGGATATTAATGCATATGCATATTCTTATATATGCTTTAATATGCACATATATATCTTATATACGCTGTATATATTATACAAAGTTGAGGAATCTGAGTTCTATGATCATATGGAACTGTTAAGATTGCAGAAAATATCTTCTCTTATGTCTGCCTCAAATGAAAAACATCCTGCATTAATACTGTTTAACCCAGAAAAAGATAATGATAATATTAATTTGTCTGGCTAGCAAGCATCTTATAAAATCTATCTATAAACTGAAACAGACTGGAGACCCAGAGCACTGCCCTGGAATTCCATACACAACATTTTATTGCAAGCTTTTCAGAGTGGTACTCCAGTAATTTAGAGAAACAACTTAAGAGTTCTAAAAATAAGAGCCAACTCAGTGAGGAAGGAGGGGTTTGTTTGGGGTCCCCTCTTCTGATTGCCTGCCCTATTTCATCTATCTTCCTCCCACTGTTTATCTTATGGGTCACTTGGAACCTCTGCATTCTAACCGTGTCTCCTGTTGCCATCCAAAGCCAAGTCAGTGTCATCCCTCATTTCAAGGCTCCATTTGATTCTTCCCAGTCAGCCTGCTGTACTGAAGCAAGAGCAGTCACTTAAACATAGAGTTCTTATCACAGGATGCTCCATATGCCACCTGCCCTTCCTCAATAAAACCAGTTTGAGAGTTTCACATTGTGTATCAGCAGGGGAATTAAAAAATTAAAGCCTTCATCTGGACTCTACATCTCCTTAGCTACCACCTCCTACTAAATCAAGCTAATAGGACAGCCTTTCAATAAAGGAAATTAGGTGCTATGCTGCAGGAGCAAACCAGGACAGTTTCTCTCATGTTCCAGAAGAAGGATGCCAGGGGAGCAAGTTTGTCATGATTTGAAATCTGAATCTTTTAGTCAGGGTATTTATTTAAAATAGGCACAATTTGTACCATAACAGGAGTTTAGTATTTGGAAAAACAGATGAGAAGTGAGCTGTATAACTATTGTTTGACAAGTGAACTGCTTCCCAAGAAGACATGCAACCTCCAATCAACAAATTATAGGTGAGCTTAGTGTTCATCCAGAGAGAGGGATCCATAGTCATTTTCTAAAGAAATGAGAGACCTTGGTCTTGTCTATATCCCAGGGCAAGAATTTCTTTAAATCAATAGGAAAAATCTTCTGAATTGTGTAGTTAATTGTTTCAAATAATTATTTCAGCATTTTGTTGTTTTTTTCAATGCCTGTGAAGGAAGAAGGCAGAAGTTCTTATCAAGTTTATCTTACACGGAGCCACAATCTCATGTATTAAATAAGATGTTTATGAATGGGGGGGTCCTCCTTTCATCGCATTTTTTATGCATCTTTCTTCATGTACAGATTCCCCTCCTACATTTGTCATCAGAAGCTCCCATTTGTTTTCACAACCCCAACACTGCTTCTTAGTTTCTTAGGAGATGTCTCTCTTGACACTGTGGCTGGACCACACCACCTTATTCTATGCTTTTATTACTTTCTTCTGTTAAATATTTTAATTAAAATTATATTTTTGCTGTTTGATTATTTTGATAAGGAACACATCTTTCAAGAAAATAAGTTCCATTTACTGATTACTTATTTTTTTTCCAGGTTACAAAGAATTGGGTTTCATTTCTAAGACAGTTTATTTCTGTTTTTTCTCTCCCCTTCTTCCAAATATTCATCCCTCTTTTGTGCTCTCCCTACCCCAGTATGTGGTGATATTTTATTTGTGCTGAAATGTGATATTTTATTTGTATGTTAATAAATATAGTTGCCTGGAGATCAGAAGTCATTGTCAGCCATAAACAGAATTCTGGCAGTGGTCGCACACACCTTTAATCTGAACACATGGCAGGCAGAGTCTCTGTGTGTTCAAGGACACAGCCAAGTGTGGTGACACACGCCTCTAATCCCAGTACCAAACATAGATACCTGGAGGTTTGTATAGACAGACAGTGACAAGGAAGTGATGTGGCTGGGCTTAGAGCCAATGAGCAGGCAGAACAAGAAGGCAATAAAGGCGCAAGTTAGACAGGAAGAGGTTCTCTTGGGAAGCTATGGTGATGTGGTGTGCTAAGGTTAGTTAGTGGCTATTGCTCTGATCTCTACGGCTTGCACCCCTGTATTTGGCTCTGTGTTTTTTATTTAATAAGACTGTTTAGAAATTCGTCTACCCCAGTAGCTTGATTCCTGCTTTTAATCATAAACACTGCCCTCATTTCTTAATTCTTTGTTTTCTACACTTGTGATCTCTTACCTATATTCATAGTATACTCAAGCTCAGTCACTTGTTTGTACATATACAAATATTAAATGTTACCATCAATATACGAAAAAGAACATGTGATTTTGTCTTTATGATACTGGGTCATCTCAATATAATACCAGAACAATCCATTTTTCTGCAAGTTTCATCATTTAATTTCTCTCTGTAACTAAGTAAAATACTTCCTTGTGTATATACAACATTTGCTCCCATCCATCTGTTGCTTAACATCATCAGCTGGTTCAGTTTCCTTGTTATTGTGACTGGTAGAGCAATTAAAGATGGCTGTCCAAGTGTCTATGTGAGAGAACACAGAATCCTTTAGGTATGTGGCAGGCATAGAATAGCTGTATCATATATTTTTTTCATTTTTTTGCAGTGGGGGAAATCCATACTGATTTCTATAGTGGTTGAACTGTTTATAACCCCATCAGCAGTAGACATGGTTCATCTTTTCCCACATCTTCCTAGCATCTACTATCATTTGTTTCCTTGATTATTACAATTTTTACTGGGGATATAGAATCTCAGAGTAGGTTTTTAAGAGGTCATCTTCCTGTGGTTCAACCTTGGACCTCTAAGATCTATTATTGCAACATCAACTACATGTTTGGACTCCAGATACTGGGATGTACATATGAATGCATGATAGATGGTTGGATGATGGATGGATGGGTGAGTGAGTTTGAGGGATGGATGCTGGATGGATGCATGGATCTGATGCACAGATGGATGATGGATGGGTGCATGAGTTTGATGCATGGATGGGTGAATGGATGGATGGATGAATAATGGATGGGTGGATGAGTGGATGGAAAACAGCCCTCTGCCTACATAGCACTTCTGACTTCACATCCTTCAGAATTTCATTTCAAAGAAAGTTTCCCAATAAGAAGTATGGAGACTCATCACCATGTGACTTAAATGTTTAAAGATGGTATTTTTATGCTAAGTTGCTGAATTAGGCATTAGAAGTTATGGAAGATGTTAACTAAAGTGATTCATGGTAATTAGGATTATTCAAAACACTTTATTTCATATGAAAAAAAACTGTTCAAAATAGGAAAAAAATTTTTCTCACTTTCCTTTTAGCAATATTTTTCTCAAAAGACATTGTGTAACAAAATGCAAATAAAGAAATCTGAGTTTAACATCTGTGAACAATAAGAAAATGTTTTATTCATCACGATCAGAGATGTTAAGAAAATTAAACATAAAATTGATATTTTAAAAGCATGTTTTCTCAAATTGGGTTCAGTTTTATGTGATGGAAGAAACAATGTAGCAAAAGTAAATACACAAACAGTGAAGTAGGAGGAAATATTACTTTTTTTAAAATAAGCCATTCATTTCCTACTTCCTCTGAAGGCCAGAGACTAAACATCAGGGATAAGAAATTAAATGATTTCTATTAAGAATATAAGAGGGCAGAGCACTGGTCTTTTCTTTCTTTTTTGAAACTACAAGGGACAATTAAAAGGCTGAACCAAATGTAAAAAGGCCAAGTAAAAGAAAACAAATGAATAAAAGTAAATGTTTATTTATAAGATGAATATAAAACTAAATAAAAAATAAAATTCTTGGCATGACAACAAAGTAGTCAACTCTATGAAATATTTGATATTAATAAGCAACCAGAAAGAGGAGAACCAGAATATTCCAGCCAGTTGTTAACATTCACTGTGATTCTCTCCAGGTCCACTTGTGGAACCTTCTGAAGGAGAAAAGCTAGTTTCTCAAGTCTTCCCCCAGTGGGCCTCCCTGTGAGAGCTGCTAGGGGTAAGATGCCAAGTCGGCCCTTCTCAATGTCAAGGCAAGGATGAGCGTCATAAACAGGGAGGCCATGCTCCTCAGATAGCCCCGTACAGAGAGAAGGTAGCATTTCTCCCTGGGAAGGAGCCGCCCCATCTATGAGCTGTGCGAAGATGATCTCCACGTCCTGCTCTGGTAATCCCATCAGAGATATCTCTGAATGAATCTTCCATGTACTTGCCTCACTTCAAAATACTGGACAGGGCTGCTTACTGCTCATCATTGAATCACGTAGCTTAACGCAGAGATCTCTGCCTTGAAGCATGTTCAGTACTCATGTTAGTTTCCATCCAGTCCAGTTCTTCCCTAGGATGTACATGAATGGGGTGCAAGTTTGACAGTGCTGGTGCTGTGCTGGCCCCAGTACCTTTGCAGAGCACTACCACTGCCCACCCCCCAGTGTTCTTCACAGGATGGCAACCAAAACACTGAGCTTTCCTGCTGGGGTATTTGAGTGTAATGATTGCGTCTGTAGCACCGTGGAATCAATGTATGGCCTTAAGCGCTCATGAATCAGTTACTTTTATCATTGAAACAAAACACCTAGCAAAAGCAACGTAAGCAAGGAGGGGTTAGTTTGTCTCAAACTTGAGGGTGCAGTCCGTCCTGGCGGGGAAGTTCTGGCTACAGGAATTTAAACCAGTGGGTCACATTGCATCTGCAGCGAGAAAAGGGGAGAGATACATGTTGGTGCTCAGCTTGCTTTCTCATTTATCTTCAGATAGCACCCCAGTCTAGGAAATGGAATTGCTCATATTTAGGGTGGCTTTCCCATCTCAGTCAAGCTCCAGTATCCCTCAGAGATAGGCTTGGAGGTCTGAGTCCATGGGGAATCTCAACCCAATGCATTTGGCAATCAGAAGTCATTACCTTGGCATTCGGGCTCTACTGGCCCTATGTGCTGGACTAGGCGCTCCTCACTGGACAGCAGAGGAAGCTGCTGATGGAAGCATGTCTGCCATCAGCCAGGAACAGGCTTCACTGGGACTGCTTCTTCCACTCTTGCTGAAGTATTTGAGGATCTGTCCACTGTTTTCTAAATTTTCTAGGTTAACGAGGGAGCTTTGATGTTAAATGTCCTTCCTATATCATCTCTCTGAAAACAGAGATGTGGTTAAACACTTAGAGATGCAGCTATATGTTCACCAGTTAAAGTTAGTAGGCAGAGCTGGGGATGAAGTGCCAGTGTGATGAGGTAAGCAGTTGGTTTCTATGTCTATTTTTACCATTTATACTGCTGGCGATGGTGGGCTTATTTGTTGTATTATGTGTTAAATTTATTTTTAAATATAAACCTCCATGAAATACTATAGGCAAAGAAGTGGAAATAAAATACTGAACTCCAAGATGGGTGGTAGGATTTAAAAGCTATGACTTAAATTATTGTTAAGTATATGAAGTCTTATTTTTCCTTCAACCTGGTGTTTATTTTTACATAAAAAAGTGGGTTTATGAGAAGGACAACAATGCAGGCTAATGCCCCGTGCAGCTCTCCGTTCTGAGGTCCAATTTCATAGAAAATATTGCCCGAGACTCTTCAGCCAGCAAGTGTTAGGAGAAGACACTCTCCTCTGGTGTTTTCTTTAAATAGTTGGGAATCATTTTGTACATTAAAGTCTTGCTTTTCCCCAGAGTTAGTTGCATAGGAAAGTGTGTTCATACTTCAGGCAGCTCTAATGCTGTTAGTTGAAGACCTTTGCTGTTATCTGTTGCGTTGGTATAAAGTTGAAGCAAGTACCATGCAAAACAGTGTAGCATAGTAGGATCATCTTCAGAGACAAGCAACCATGGCATACTGATGCCCTTTCAACTGCCAGCGAGTGAACATGGCAAGGCAGGAATTCAAGCCAGAACTCTGCAATCCTGACGCTGTTATTTTGTTGTCTGTATACAGTCAATATGCCAATGACAAATGCCTCTCTTTGATTTTGCCTCTGATTTATTCATGTATTGATTAGATTCTAGTTTTCACATGGCAGAGTTTGGAAGATTTACTTCACAGACACATATGGAAATATGTCAGGAAACGTTACAAAACCTCCAGTAATTACACCAAATCCATGCCCTCATTCCAAGACCATGTGGCCTGCTCCACCTACTCTTAACCAAAATGGGCACTGGCACAGATGCTTAATGAAGTTATCACTTGCAGATGTGCTGTTCTCATGTAAGGGAATCATGTGACCATCTAAGTTTGGCCATGAGGGTTCTGTCTCTGTGAGGCCTGTGCATTTGCCTACAAGCTACACAATGACATAGTTTCCTCAAAGGACTTCTCACTAGACTACTTCTGTCAGTAGCAAGTGTTCAGATGCATGGACTATACACTTTGAAGTTCCCAAGAAATAATGAGAATGATAATCGTTTTCCCCCATTTTACTCATCCAAGGCATAATAAGTGTTGATAAGGTAGAATTAATGTTTTGGGAAGTCTTAATTATGATGAAGAAGGATATACAAAATAAATATTAAATTGGGAACAGTGATGCCTACATGTAGTACTGCCACTTAAGAGGATGAGTCAGGACAGTCACATGATCCCAGATATTCTCAGCTACATACCAAGTTCAAGGACAGCCTGAGCTGCACAGGTAGATGTTCAGATATGGTGCATGAATCAGGACTGTGATGGCTAATCTCGGCTGTCAATTCGACTGCATCTATAATCAACTAAAACAAGGAGTTTTGGACACTCCTATGAGGGATTTTTTTGGTCAGGTTATTTGAAGAATAAACAACTCTAATTCTGGTGGTAGCCCACATAAAGGACACAGGAGAAGGAAGATTTGCTTTGTGCCTCCTCACCCTCACTCTTTCTGGCAAGTTCATCTACCATGTTGCTGAGACATTCTTTTGCAAGAATTGGAACTGACTTCCTTGGAATTCTAATGTAGACTGAAGACCTGAAGTTCTCCAGTAATCCTTCAGGGCTGGAGAACCAGATTATGACTGCAGAGACATCAGCCTGTGTGGACTCAAAATGACTGGAAGGGATGCTTAGCCTTACGATCATGAGACAGTTATTGTTGGGATGCCCAAACCACAACCTATAAACCACTCTAATAAATAATATATATAATGAATATATATTATATATACATACATACACACATATATATAAATATACATACATACACACACACATACACACACACACACACACACACACACACACACACACATATATATATATATATATATATATATATATATATATATATTCATTCTGTCAGTTCTGTTCCTTCAGAACAGTGGTTCTCAACCTTCCTAATGCTGTGACCCTTTAATACAGTTCCTCATGTTGTGGTGACCCCCAGCCATAAAATTATTTTCATTGTTACTTCATAACTGTAATTTTGCTACTGTTGTGAATCAGATTGTAAATATCTGATATGAAGGATACTGGCTGCTTGTGAAATGGTCTTTCGACCCCTAGAAGTGTCAAGACCCACAGGTTGAGAGCTTCGGCTTTAGAAATTCTTACAAATACAGGGACTACCCTAACAAATTAAGGAAGAGGGTGGGCAGGCCAACCTCTCTCAGAATAGTCTGTGCCATCTCATGCCTCTCCTCTAGGGAAAGTCAAGCTTTGAGATCCTACTTTCCAATACTCGCTGTCTGTTTTATGATTTGTGGATTGTTATTTTACATGGAGGCCTGTTGCCTTCATGGGTGTGTGTGCACCACTTGTCTGCACTCTCCTTCAGTGCTACCTTATTCCCACCCTTACTTCCTTTTCACAAGGATTCCAGTTACATTAGAAAAAAGACATGCTATAGGCTGAAATTCGGTGTTCTCATAACCTCTACACAATATGATAACTTAATCTCTAGTCTGACAACATTTAGAGGAGGGTCCTTAAGAAATAATTGGGCCTTGAACTTACAGATCTCACCAATATGTTTCCTGTTTTCACTAAGAGGTTTTTTTTTTTTTATATATAAAGACACAAAGAAGGAGCCAGTTATAAGGGTCACACGCTCACCAGACCCTGCAACTACCAATACCTTGATGGTAGACTTCCAAGACCCCAGGTCAGTGAGCAATCCATCTCTGATATTTGTAACTTACCCAGCCGCAAGCATTTTGTTAGAGCATCGAATTTGATCTAAGTCACACCCCTTGCCAGCCCAGGATGTCTTCTTAACTATTAATATTGTATTAGAAACACCCCAATTTCAACAAGTTGACATTCAGAGAGAGCAGGAGTTAGAACATGACAGTGGATGGGACATGTCTAATGTCATACCCCTGTGGTGCAGTTCTGATGTTAACTCAGGCTGCACAGACTGTGGCCCAATTCCATTTTCTCCACGTTCTCAGACTGTGTAGATCTGCTTTGCTTCCTTGGTGACCATCTAGCTCAGGCCTATGGCATCGTCAGAGATGCACACAGGTGTGTTCCTCCACCTCCATCTGACCATAACATTTTCAGTTCACATGCACTGTCTCTGTCTTTCCGGATGCATCAGCTCCAAAGGTTCCAAAGTCATGGACTTCACACAGCATGCATGAATATAATCAGAATAAACTAAATACGTAGGGTTTTGTGGTATAGTCAGTTTTAATATGTGACAAACTATGAAATGGCCGTCTATCACCCAATGACTGTGGCTCCAGTCATGGCAATTTTCTTTGAGTCTTTTAGGTTGTCTTCTTTATGATCCCACAGTAAGAACTTTCCTGATCAAAGATGTGAAGAAAGGAGCAGATGACGTCATCAGCCACTCAGCTTCTGGTCTCTCACTTCTGTTTTCAATGGTTAAAATTTCCAGAGCCCTTTTCCAGTTCCCTGGCTTGTCATCACGCATTTAAATCACAGTGTTGGTTTGATGTGCAGAAGATCTTGACATATTGTGTTCATTTTTGCAGGGTTTTGGTTCAAAACTTTGTTGGCTGCTTTCATTAGCTGGGTAATTCAAAGAGTCTCATTTTGAAGAAAGATAGGCTTGTAGCATTAGTCAAAAAAAATAAAAATAAAACCATCTGATGGTAAAGTAAATATCACATTACAGCGGAAAAATTGTGTAGTTTCCATGGAGCATAAGTCATGTGTCTTAGGGAGTTTGGACATTAGCTAGAAATATGTTATATTAAACCAGTCGAAGCCTAAGCATTCATCATTTCTATAGAGCCACCTCCCCAGATCTTAGTTAGCACTAGGAAAATTAATTAAACAGTCTTGACATCATATAAATAGCACAATTACCTGGGCAGAGTGAGGCTCCTAGTCTTTTTCCGGTCTCAATGCTCAATTTCCAGAGTGTTTCCTCTGCTAAAATAACTTTACAGTGGAACAGTGTGCTCTACAAACAAAGTGTGGAAATGTGATGGTCACAGAAGCTCTCTGAATTTATGAATAAGGAAGGTTATAGTCAATGACCATAAATAGAACATCAGAGGAAATTATTTACAACTCCTACATTGTATGCAATATGTGTATAGGTGTCATATTATCATTATTTAAAAAATAAATATTTTGGGGAATTTGAATCAAAATACACTTTTACTTTTTATCAGCTGATGGACTAATGCTAATCTGCAAAATTATCTGAGAGCCAGAACTTGTTTGAGGGCCACAGTTCTGAAGCTGGGAAACAACTGAAGAGAAAACCCTGTAGATGGGCCAGGAGAGGTGATGACCAGTATGTAGTGATCTCTGCATTAGTGAGTGAGTGACTACTCCCCAAGCAGGACCTAGATCTAAACATGAACATGAACGTCTCTGCTGAAGAACATACTTCAGACTCAGGCAACAAACTTACAGCATGTCTACACAGCAATAGTGTAGCACTTAATCAGGCAGCTTAGCAGACACAGGGAACGCATTGCTCAGAGTCCTGGGTACAGAGAAGCCAGACATCATTGCACAGGTCCTGCTGACAGGGCCTCTCTATTTCAAGAAGCACCTTACTGTAAAGCCTCCCACGGTGACAAGGGTGTGGACACCCCACTCAACCTCTTTCATAAGACTACTAATGCCACTGACGAGAATGAAGCCTTCATGACACATGACACAGGCACATCTCAGCTGCCCTACTCTTTAGAGCCACCATCACTTCCTGTCAGTTCCAAGCACAAATTTTAGATGGAGGAGATACCAACACTGAGGACAAAATAGTGGACCATGTGTAAGCCCAGAGAAACTCCAGTGCAACACAGCACACCGAGACCCATGGAAGACATGGTGGAAAGAAGCTGTGCAATTGCTGGAAGTGCCACCATCCCACCCATAGTGCCAAAGTGAAGTTGGCTGTGATGTCTGGAGTAACACCAGACCTCACTAAGGGTGGAGAAGTGAAGAAGCTGGCAAGCTCAGTAGGCCACTGGCTGGGTTCTCTAGTTCCAGAGGATGGGGGCTGTCTGTAAACCTATCTGTGGGTAGTGTCTGTGTTTTGTTTTTCTTTATCCCCCTTTTAATAAACTGGCATTGGGATATTTGTTCATACTCGGCCAAGGTGTCTGAGAAAGTTGTGTGTCTTTATAGACAAACACTGGTGCCAGCCATAAAACCCATCTGCCAAGAGCATGGAAAAGACCTGGGGGAACTGCAGCACATAATTCTTATTAAGCTCTGGAAATGGACCAGTGGACATCTACAACATCTCTTCTCTTGCCTTATGCTAATTCCTGTGAACATAAACAAAAAATTGACTAAACCTTATTTAAGTAATAGACTCAGGGACTGGCCAGATGGCCCAGCTCTTAGAGCTCTTGATGTTCTTGCAGAAGATCCAGGTTCAGTTCCCAGGACTCAAATGGACAACTCACAACCACCCATAGCTCCAGCTTTGAGGAGGGGTCTAATACAATCTTGTGACCTCTATGGGTACCCATATATTTGCAGCTGCATGTGCACACATATACACACCAACAAACATCCACACACACGCATACACACACACATATACACACACTCATACACACACACACACACACACACACTCACAATCTTTAATAAATAGATTCATAATTTATGTTAGAAACGTATGTTAACTTAGAGGTTTTTAACAGCTTATGTGCCTGTTCTTCATAGCAGAGGCTGCCAGGATGACAGAAGTAATTCTGATTTAATTGTACTTATCATGTCACAAACCCAGAGGGATGAATACTCTGCAGCTCATTTTGTAGACACATTTATAAGAGGAGAAACACTTTGAACAATTGCTAAACTACCACCATGGCCTTTTTTTGAAGGCTGGATAAGATGAACAAGAGAATGCTTACAGACATGGTTTAAATCGTCATTTGCAAAACTGCATTTCTGAAAAAAAAAAAAAGGCAGATGATAAAACCATGGAAACGCTTTGGGAAATGTCAGTGGCGTGTGCCTGGCATTTGCAAGCTAATAAACCAGTTGCTTTAGTAATGAGGTTTCTATTAGCCCTCGATGGAGATTAATGCCTGTGGGAATGTCTTGTGCAGGAAGAAGTTCTCTGAGGAATTTGGAGCCAATCTCTGCAAATCAGAGTGAAAGCTTTTTTTTTTTTTTAGATGTTTAGATGTTAGGGTCTCCACAGGATGCTATTTCCTTAAAGAACTTTTTCAAATGCTTCAGCCCTAAGCCAAAGCCCCACTCCCCCGCCCCTGACTTGAGTGAAGGAGCATCTAGAAATATAGTGGGGATAGGGTTTGAAGAAATAGCTCAGTGAGGAAAGTGTTTGCTGCACTAGCACGATCCCTGAGCTGGAAGCTAGGCACAGCATCCCATGTCTGTTCCCAGGGCTCCTGTGGGATACAGAGGTAGAGACAGGACTCTCCCCAGGAGGTCACAGGCCATCTAATCTGGTGTACAGGTACCAATACCAAGCAACAAAAAGACCTTGTCTCAAAGGAGGAGGAGGGCAAGGCAAGGATCAATACCTGAGGTTGTCCTCTGACTGTCTTACTGGTTACAGCACAGCTCCCCAAACACATCCAGAGATGGATTGATGGATGATTGATAGATAGATAGATAGATAGATAGACAAATAGACAGATAGATAGATAGACAGATGATAGATAGATAGATAATACATAGATATAGAGAATTATAAATATAAAAATAATAAATTTACTCTATAACTCTGAAAAATACAGTTTGATCATATGATATTGTCACAAAAGTATCCCACTTAGAAAGAAACATTTCCATAGTACCAACTCATGACCAGTAGTGTCAGGTGATGTAGAACAAGAAGAGGTGAGTGGATTCTTACTGCTTCCTGGAGTAGTTTGAGAAGCTGAGAGATCTGGGACAATGAGAAAAAGTATGTTGGGATGGGCTTTTAATTCACTCGTTGCTAAGACCAAGTCCTTCAGATAATCCTATCTTGGGCAATGGCTTAGAAAGTTGGAATCCAAAATTGGGTCTCTACATTTTTAATTAATTTCACATTCTTCTGAATTCTGATTGCCCTGAAATAATCTTGGCCTAAAAGAAATACATTTACACTCATGGATGGTATGATGGGGATGGAATGTTGTCTTGGGGGCACACCATTCATCTATCCCTGCATACTCAAGAGATTCTGTTGTGACCCTGACAGTTGCATAGGAAGCTGTTTAGTGTGGCAGATTTCAGAGCCTGACAGCGCAGACCCAGGTCCTGACAGTGAGTACTGAACACTTCACAAGGAGATGGAGTCTGCCATATTTGTGAAGCTTGAGGTGAAATCTTGGACTCAGTCCAGAGCATCTGCTGATTCTTTGAAATGTGTCTGATAACCTATCAGGCTGTGACCCTGCTCTTTTGCACAGAGACCTGGGGTGTGTCACAACCCTTAGATCAGAGCAGCAACCCTTAAAACTTGACATGTGGGATAATGAGCACACTGGCCACTGCACTGGAGTGGAGGAGGACAGCTAACAGGACATTGTAATCATTTTGGTGCGTTTACAGTGCATAGTGGGTGTTTTCTTACCCTGAACTCCCTGGCTCTAGTTTTCAAATGCAATGAAGGATGGAGAGCCTCAGCTGGGCATCTGAAGATGGAGCTGTGCAGACAGTGTGGAAAACAAAACCTCTCTCTCTCTCTCTCTCTCTCTCTCTCTCTCTCTCTCTCTCTCTCTCTCTGTGTGTGTGTGTCTGTGTGTGTGTGTGTGTGTGTGTGTGTGTGTGTGTGCATCAGCAGGTGTAAGTGGTCCTGATTGCAGCCTGAGAGTAGAATGTCTGCTTAGCTTGAGGCCCAAGACAGAACAGCTTTGCGTCCTGCTTTGGGCTTTACCCTCCCAGTTATTCAAGGAAAACAAAATGAAACAAACTAGGAAGAAAAAAAAAAGATGTTCTGGACAGAATAGAAATCACTTTGATCTCAGAAAATAGTGTTTCATATAAAAGTTACCGAGAGAGAGAGAGAGAGAGAGAGAGAGAGAGAGAGAGAGAGAGAGAGAGAGGAGAGAGAGAGGGGGAGGGAGGGAGGGATGGAGAGGGAGAGAGGAGAGAGAGAGATTTTCTGTGTGGACTTCTATTCACCCAAAAGCAGAACTGCAGTATGTAGCAAGGAAAGGAAAGGGAAGGTGGGAATGTGCTCAGCTTTTTTCACAAAGAAAAAGTTGGAGAGGCAGCTAGGGTAGAACAGAGAGCACTAGATTCCCCAACATGCAGTAGAAATTAAAATGTGTTTTGTTAAATACTTGTAGATTTCAAACAAAACACAAGTAAAATACCTCTCAAAGAGAATTAAATGTCTGTTTCTGTTTGTTTGGCTCCTAAATCATTAGGATCCGTCTTTGTCTCGGTTTCTTAGGCACAGATCTGTCTCCCACTTCAGTGAGCGCTCTCTGCAGCTCTTTTAACTCCGGCCTATTTTCAAGCACAACTAATTCAAACAAAAGATTTGATTTTCCTTAGAAATTTCTCCAGATGGAAATTTAAAAAAAATTCTTGTGTTATTATTCTGGGTTGAAATAAAATATGGATTAAGAGGGAAAATAAAGAAGAAATTGCTTGGTAAATAAATAGATCATTAAACCTTGTTTACCATTCCACTCACAAATTTTTTATGTCTGCCAGAATATAATATTGGCTTGGGAGATGAGATGTTGGTTAAACTGAAGCCAAACGACTCAAAACTTAGAAATAATAACTGAGTTCTGTTGAAAAACAAGTTAGGGAGAATGCAGTCTTCCTATGTGTATGTGTGGAAAATATGAAGTGAAGATTCACAGTTGATCTGCATCCTGTCATGCTAGGACCATCCTGAAATGACCCTTCCACAGACAACCAGTATGATCAAGTTAAATACAAATTAAGGAGAATATTCTAAACCGAAAAATCCCATTGTCTTACCATCTTATTATTATGTTATGGCACTGGAGAAGTACAACACATAAAATCAACTTACTGTGTTTCTTTGTAGCTAATATAACAGTGTTGTTAAAAATATAATCAGCAGCTGTCATCTATTTAGTTTCTATTTATCATTCATCACTTATCTATCACATATCTTTCTGTATATGTCTATCATCTATTCCCTATCATCCATCTATCTATCTATCTATCTATCTATCTATCTATCTATCTATCTATCTATCATCTATCCATCCATCCATTCATCCTTCTATTTGTGTATCACCTGTCATCTATGTGTAATCTATATGTTTATCATCCTTCTATTTGTCTATTCTCTACCATGTAGGTATCACCTATCAATTCTATATCTATCTGTATTTTATCTATTTATCTCTTATCTACTTCCAGTCTGTCTAAGTATCTGTCATTTATCTACAATCAATTCTCTATCATTTGTCTGTCTGCCTTTCTATCTATGTACATATCTATGTATTTATGTCTATCACCTTTCATACACATTACCTATTTCTCATGTATTTAGATAATTAAAGTAAATATCTACTGATTTGTGCATTCTCAACATGCTTCATTTCGAGCAATATGGAATTTTAGATTAATATGCTAATGTACAGAATTTTTACTAATCGGCCTCACAAGTAATTGAGAAATTTCCAACATTCTTTATGAAGGTGATGGCTGGACACTTAGATGCCATATAGAGCGATATTAAGTCATGACTTTTCTGAAGAATTGCTTTTCATTGTGCTTTAACTTTGGGACATGAAGTTATGTTGCTGGTATTATTAGTGCAAGTTCCCATATGAGTGCACTGGGAAGGCACAAATATTGGTGTGGCTTTCAGTTCCAATAGTTTAGTAAGTAAATAAGCTGTGGTAAATAAAGTAAATAAACACTACCTGTCTTACTGATTAGAGAAAAATAGAATGAAGGATAATGTAGGAGACTTCTTCTCTTTACATAAATGGCACACCAATAGGTATGTGAGCCATGTTAGGTTCATGGTGGAAAGCAGACACTAAGAGGGCTTGAGTTTGCTTTCTTTTTATTTTGTGCCTGTCTGTCTGAGGAACAAGATAGTTTACTTGGCAAGGCATTTTGTAATCTTTGCTCTTCTAAAAAGAAAGCAAGAAAACCCTAAAGCAAAGAGTGTAAGATAATACTTAGTAATAAAGATACAGAGCAGAAAGACATCAAGCGTCCAGTTCTCTGAACCAGCACTCATTCCCCTTGCTCAGCACTTTCCTTTTTCCCAGATTACTGCTCTCCATCCAAAGTAAATATTTCTACTATACCACAGAACAAATTATCCAGCCTCAAAATCGCACAGCGTTTGCCCTATAGTAAATCCCACTAAGTCGCTGCAAGTCTCCACATCCAATTCAGAGAATGTTTATATTTGACCAGTGGGGATGATGACAAACTGTTTATGGTCCTGTCTGCTCGGGGATGTTTCCATCAAGTCTGAATGCCATGGAAAGATTAAGGTAGGGCCAACTGAGAAAAGCAAGGACGCGTGTCCTGTTGCCCAGCACAGAACACATTCAGAGAGGGCCCTGTCAGAGAAGGATAGCCATGGCAGCTACTACACAATCAGGAAGCAATTCTTACTGACAAGCCACAGCCTCTCCTTCAGGGACAATCTGTTTATCTTGTTGCTCTCTCTCTCTCTCTCTCTCTCTCTCTCTCTCTCTCTCTCTCTTTCTCTGTGTGTGTGTGTGTGTGTGTGTGTGTGTATGTGTGTGTGTGTGTGCATGCACTTCTGCGCATGCTTGCTAATAGGACTATTTACAAGGAACTGAGACAACTAAATAGGCATTGGATATACTTTCTGCCCCTTAATATTGTCATATTTTCCATAATTTGTATGATTTAATTTCCATGGACAATCCTGGATAGCTTTCATAGCTCCATCTTTTTACAGTATTCTGTCAACTTAAAAGATTTATGGATCAGAAATATTCAGTTGCATATTTTATTTTCTAAGTTAAGATGTTCTCTATCAAATGACAAATGATAATAAATCAAGAAAAATGTTGATATGCTTACAACTTACCTTTCAGCATTTAGTAGACTTCAGTTTTTGATATTTTCATGAGACTGGGAAAATATATATTTCTCTATATATAAGTTTTCTCTGTTTTAATTTATTCCCTTTGGAGATAGTCCTAAAAATAAAATTTCTCTGTTGAAACTGTGACTGAAGAATATTTGGCTATTTATTTCTTTTCTAATTGAGTCTTGCATAGTCAGCAGAATCCTGATAATATCAATCAGATTCGACTAAGTTTGGGGGTAATTTTGAACATTTACATATTTTGTTAACTTGCATTTGCTTTATATCATTAAGTAAGAGCCAGGAGAAAGAGACAACTAAGAGTCTTTCTGGAAACACAGTAATCCATGAAGAACTTCTCAAAAAGTGCCCGCAAGGAGTCCTAGATTTAGATAGACTGGATGGGGCGATTGGATAGTAATTAGTAGAGCATTGACATATGATGAGATTGGTATTTTATAACAGGAAGGGTAGAGAGGGAATTCAAACATTAAAAGTACAGTAACTGAAACGAAGTTAATATGAAGGATTTTTAACTTTAGAAGAAAGAAACAATAAACTTGAAGAGAAGCCCTAAGAGATTACACAATCCATTAAATAAATAGAAAGAGTAGAAACCTGATCTGTAAACTTTCTTTGTTCACAAGTGACCTTTCTCAGGTAAGTTGCTTCTTCCCTTTTCCTGACCTTTATCACATCCACCGCCATCTGCAAAGACACAAGCACAGTTGTAACCTGAGGCCATGAACTCTCTTCACTTGTCAGCCCATTTTGCCTGGCCTGGTTATGCATCTCCTGCACTGGCCCAGTCTAAGTCAGGTTATCACATGTGACACAGTCTCATACACACGCACATAATAATAATAATAATAATAATAATAATAATAATAATACATTCACATGCCCAGAATTGAAAAAGACAAAACAGCATATCTCCCATCTCCCATCAAAACCATCACTCCTAAAACAAGTGTTCTCTAGTGAGAACTACCTAGATGAACCTCAGGACACAGAATTTAAAAAGAACAATCATAAGTCTTACTAAATTATTCAAGGATTTTAAGGAATAACACACAAAATCCTCTTCATTAAACTCCAAGAGGATAGCAGTAACTTTGAATGGTGTCCAAGAAAATACAAATATGGCTGAGTAAAACGATGAATGAAATTCAGAATTAAAAAAAATTCAAAAAAGAGATAGAAATATTGAAGTGTAATTGAGCTGAAATAAAAAATAGAATTGAAAAACTAAATATAAAATCTAGGAGACTCAGGATAGAATTCAAGAGGAAGCCTTACAGGAAGAATGAATTAAGCAGAGGACAGAATATCAGAACTTGAAGATAAAGTAGAGTATCTAGACCAAATAAACAAAGAAAATAAAAAAAAAATTAAAAACAGTGAAAATGAACATAAATAAAATGTAGGATGTCACCAAAAACCAAATCTTTGACTTACAGGCATAGATAAGGGAGAAGAATCCCAGGTCACTGGCATAGATTTATATTTAACAAGATCTTGGAAGAAAACTTCCTTAAACTAAGGAAAGACATAGCCATACAAATGCAAGAAACAAACAGAACTCACAACATATCACAGTTAAAACACTAAATTTACAGAACAAAGGAATAAATGTTGAAAGCTGAAAGAGAAAAAGCAAATAAACAATCAATAACAACAGCAACAACAACAAAGAACGTCACAAATAGTATGTTAAAGAAAACCCAACAGAATAACAGCTGATTTCTCAGTGGAAACTTGAAAGTCACCTGAAAAAAATACATTCCAAGTTTCAAATGACCATGACTGCCTACCCAGATTATAATACCCAGCAAAACTATCTGCCATAGTTGAAAGAGAAAGAAAAAGTTTCCATGACCCAAGCAATCCAAAACAATTCATATCCAACAAGAAAACACTGAACAGGATCCTGGGACACTAAAACTAATCAAAAGACACAAAGAAAGACACTTCATTCTAATTAAGGGATCAATTAGTCAAGAAAATATCACTGTACTGTGCTTATATGTAATGAACACTGGCACACTCGATTTCATAAAAAGCATACTGTTGGAAACAAAGACATGTTAGCACATACAAAATAATAATAGATTATTTCAATACCTCACTTTCTTCAGCAAATATATCATCTAGATAAAGAATACATAGAGAAACCTTGGAATTAAATGACTTTTAAATCAAATGGACCTAATATATGTACAGAATTGTCTACCCAGAAGCCCCCAGATAAACATTCTATTCAGCAGCATATCTAAAATAGACTACATGCTGGGACACAAAGCAGCTTTAACAAATACAGAATAATTGGCATAACCCCATGGATCCTATCTGACCATCATGCAACAAAACAAACTCAGTAGCAAAATTCTACAAAGTGTATGGAGATTAACTCCATACTCATGGAGATTAACAACTCATTGGTGAATGATGAACAGTCCAAAGAAGAAATCAAGAAAGAAATTAAAGCATTCCTGGAACCAAATGGAAAAAGAAAAGTCAATACAGCATCTCTGGTATATATTAAAAGCAGTTCTAAGAGGAAAGTTTATAGCTCTAAGGGCCAAAATCCAGAGTTGTCAAACCCAGTGGCAACAAATACATCTACAAAAAACGGCTGCACCTAAGATTCAGGAAACATTGAGAAGAGGGTGTGGGAACATGATATGAACCATGAGATCATGGAATTTGCCACAAAGTTGTGTCTCTGGTAATGTCAGAAGCTACAGCCATAGTATCTCATTGAATGACTGCTGAACATGAACTGAACAAGGATGACTCCATTAGACATGCCAAAGTGGACAGTGAAAAGCTCAGGAGGCCTCAACCCTATACAAAGAACTATAGGCAAATGAGGGAAACTTCCCGGGGTGGGGGTGGGGGGACAGTTGGTCATCCAATACCAAATGGTCAGCCCTGAAAACACATGTACAAGCAACATTACACAGACTGAGCAGGTTAGGAATATGTATGAATCTACATATGAACATTGCTTTTCTGTTATTGCATTTGACTGTCTTTGTATAGTCTTCTTTTCAGCAGACTGAATGCTTTAAATATCAGCATACCACACCTTAGTTTTCTTTAATATGATCTTTATTTTCTTTGTTTTTTTTTCTATCTTATATTCAGGTTTTAGTATCCAGTTTCGGTGCTTTGTCTTGTGTAGCTGGAGAATTTCTCTCCAGCTCCCGCCAAGCCCCCTGAGTCCTGGAGCCCACTTATAAAATAAACACACTGACTCTTATATTATTTATACTGCTCAGCCATTAGCTCAGGCCTACCATTATCTAGCTCTTACTCTTATACTAAGCCCATTTCTGTTAATCTACATATATGTTGCCACATGTTCCATGGCTTTACCTGTTGCCTCTACATGATGCTCCCTGAACGGCAGCTGGTGTCCCCCTTCCCCTACCTTCCTCTCCTTTTCCTCTCTCTTCTCTGCTAGTCCCACCTATACTTCCTGCCTGGCTACTGGCCAATCAGTGTTTTATTTATACAGAGCGATATCCACAGCAGTCTTGCCCTGTTCTGTTTATGCTTTTTAATGAGTCTGTCACCATAGGGTCTAGGCCATCCTTGGGCTCATGATCCTCCTGCCTCAGCCATCCAAATTCTGGGATTTCAGACAAAGCTATCACCTCTGTTTTTTGACATTGATTTTTAATAGTTTCTTTTTCTACACTTTTAACTTTCCTCACATTTCTTTTCCTTTTGTCTTTCAATTAGATCAATTGCTCTTTATGTTGTTTTATTCTGCCAATTTTCATCTTGCTCCTTTATAAGTTTTATTTATCTCCTTTGTTTTTTGTCTGTATTCTGGTAGTTTACTTTGTTTTCCATTCTTTATTTTGTTTTTAATCGGTTTCTGGGTTCTACTGTTTTTACTGGTTTTGTCTTCTTATTCTATTATTATTCTATTATATTACTTTTTTTTCTATACTGACCCATTTCATTTATGTATTCCCAAATCAAATAAAACTGCCCTGGCTCCTTTTCCTTCTAATGATTTTGTAATTTTCTTGGCAACAGTTTTTAGATGACAATGGCTGTGTCTCCACAGTGTGCTGCATGGTGCTAATATAAGATCTAGGGCCTACCACACACTGAATGTGTGTATCACTACTCAGCTACTTTAGCCCAGCTATGAGAAACTACTTCTTAGATTTACTCTATTCTCTGATGTGCATAGGTGTCACCAATAAGTATAAAGTGCTTACTGCCTTCTGCTCACTTGATCCAATCACCCAATGTCAAGAATACAGTAGAACAGTGTGAAATTTTGTGGACTAGACAATCAAGATCTCTTCAAACTAAGTTATGACACAGGGTTGAAGTGTTAATATATCCCTGAGGTATAACTGTAACTATATACTACTGGCCTGGCTAACTAATTGCTTCTAGCTGTCCTTATAGACAGGTACTAAGACAAAAGGCCCTTGCTAGATCAATAGCTGTGTGCCATAGTACAGGAGATGTGTTAATCTTAAGTAAGAACACCACATCTGGGATAGAAGCTTCAGTCAGAGCCACAAGTTTGCCAACATCAGCTATCTTTTGCCATGATCCATAAGTCTTCTGCACAGGCCAGATAGGAGAGTTAAAGGGAGATGTATTGGGAACTACATCTTCCAAGTTATTGATGGTGGCAGTTTCTGCAATTCCTCTTAGGATGCAGTATTGTCTTTGATTCACTATTTTCCCTGGTATAGGCAACTCCAATGGCTTCTATTTGGCTTTACCAAGCATAACAGCCCTCATTCCACAGGTCAGGGAAGCAATGTGGGAATTCATTCAGGAGAGGAACTTGTTCCTGTTCTGTAAACATGGCCAATGCTTGAAGCTGAGGAAGCCATCAGCACGAGGGTGGGACCTATGATTGTTACTTTACTAAATGGTCTTGTTTTCAGATGGCCTTTACATATTTATGTTTGTACACACAGGCCAAGGCTGATCTCAAATTTGATCAGAAAAGCTTTATGCTGTGATCAGCAAGCAATGCAGAGATTCATAACAGTTTAAAGTGCTAAGTAAGAAAAAATGACTATGCGTTCTCATCCCTAAGTGGGATATTTTTATCAACCCCACACATTCCTCAAGGCTCAAGGAACATCTTGGAAGAGGAGAAAGAATACAAGACAGCCATGATAGAGAGAAATGCTATGAAATTTTGTCTTCTGGACAGGGCATGGTTATCACAGTCATGCATCCACAGCAGTTGTGGTTACCTGCCCAAGGCCTGCACAAGTCCAATAGAGCCAAATCTCATCTTGAATGGCATGAGGGGAGCTCTTGAGGCCCTACCTCTAAAGGATACCTGCTGTGGGATGTTCTGTATGGCAAATGTGTTGCTGATTTGTCAATAAATAAAACACTGATTGGCCATTGGCTAGGCAGGAAGTATAGGCAGGACAAGGAGGAGAATAAAGCTGGGAAGTGGAAGGCTGAGTCAGAGAGACACTGCCAGCCGCCACCATGACAAACAGCATGTGAAGATGCCAGTAAGCCACGAGCCATGTGGCAAGGTATAGATTAATGGAAATAGATTAATTTAAGCTGTAAGAACAGTTAGCAAGAAGCCTGCCACGGCCATACAGTTTGTAACCAATATAAGTCTCTGTGCTTACTTGGTTGGGTCTGAGCGGTTGTGGGACTGGCGGGTGAGAGAGATTTGCTCTGACTGTGGGCCAGGCAGGAAAACTCAAGCTACAAATGGCGTCCAACGTGGTGGCAAGAGTTTCCACCTAAAACCTGAGAAAAGATTCTAAAACGGAGCTAAAAACAGCTTCCTAATTGTCTCTCTCAAATGAGCGGCAGCTGCCGGTTTGAGCTACTGGTGGGTTCCTGGAGTGCAAGCTGGACCTGCAGTATGACGGGAATGAGGCCTCTGCAAGTGGCACATTAAGCTGCATGGTGGATTTAGCCTTTGCTAGTACAAAACAAAAAAAGAGGTTTCTGGGCTACACGCTGCTTGGATAAAAGCATAGACCCACGATAGCTCCCAGAGCTAGTGGAAAACATACCACCGCCATGTTGGGAAGCTGAGGTGGGTGGAGCCAACAGCCACAGCTGCTGCAGTTTAAAGCAATAGATTCACAATAGGACAGATTCAGATGTAATAGTTTACAATGTGTGTAAAATATACGTAGGCTTGAAAGAGACAAAAAGGGTGATATATACAGTTATATAAACAAATACATAGTTTTAAAAAATAAAGTCTTTAAAGAGACAGTAAAATTAATATGAAAAATAAGCCACGTGAAGATGAATATTACACAGAGAATCTGGATTGTGTTGTCTTTGGGATTTTTAACTGCAGAAAAACATTTGATTGTAAAAGATGTTGAGTTAAACCAATGTGTATATTTTAAAGATACCTTGACTTCAAAATTTGGATGTAAGGATATGTTGCTTTGGAAAAGAGTCTTCTTTTGTTCCCACAGAAAGCCAGAGGCTATGGATTTGTTCCAGATTAAGATACATCAGGTTCGACCAGCCAAGACCCCCTGAAAGGTCTCCAATGACACCATGGCCCAGATGATCCAACATCCAGAATGGTTTGAAGGCAACTGGCTCAGATAATACAGCCTCATGGACTATTCTATAATTCTAAAATTTTCTTTGTATCCCCATAAGATACAGCGCCCCCCTCCAGCAGGAAGTAGTAAGAGAAGCTACGCCCAAATTCCCAAATTACATGTAATTTTACTTTGTTAAGGTTAAAACCTTCCTTTTTGAAAAAAAAAAAAAAAGAGGAAGTGCTGTGGGATGTTCTGTATGGCAAATGTGTTGCTGATTTGTCAATAAATAAAACACTGATTGGCCATTGGCTAGGCAGGAAGTATAGGCAGGACAAGGAGGAGAATAAAGCTGGGAAGTGGAAGGCTGAGTCAGAGAGACACTGCCAGCCGCCACCATGACAAACAGTATGTGAAGATGCCAGTAAGCCATGAGCCATGTGGCAAGGTATAGATTAATGGAAATAGATTAATTTAAGCTGTAAGAACAGTTAGCAAGAAGCCTGCCACGGCCATACAGTTTGTAACCAATATAAGTCTCTGTGTTTACTTGGTCGGGTCTGAGCAGCTGTGGGACTGGCGGGTGAGAGAGATTTGTCCTGACTGTGGGCCAGGCAGGAAAACTCAAGCTACAGATACCCTGTTGATAGTTCATAGCAACAGATAGAGGAGAGATCATTCTTCTTTGAGGGTGTGGCCACAGATAGACAGTCAATGCCCTGATGGATGGCCCCATACCCACACTCATGTGTATGGGCAGCACTAACTGGATTTAGTGAGTTGTTAGAAAAAAAGTGGAAATATCACAAGAGGACTTGAAGTTTAGATGTGGACACGTTAGGGGACTTAAGAAATTTAGAGTGAAAATGAGGGATAGAGAAGATCATATTTCATTGTACACACACACAAAGTCTCAGAGAATAAATTAAAATAGTAATAGAAAATATATGAGAACAAAACTTTCAAAGAATGATTTGGTAATGATGAACAAATCCAACATATTAAAAATGAAAAATGGAGGGAATGAAAGTCAACATGACTATTCCAAAATTAACAGTTCACAGTTCCACAGAAATGCATCATCATAATGATGGCAGAGGATGAATTTGAACAAATAATTCAAAGGCATGATTAAAAGAATGATAAATTAATCCAAAGAGGACACTAATGAACACATGAATGAAGTTAGAGGGAATATAAATAAGCAGCAGGCTATGAAGAGGCAGTTTAATAGAGACAAATTTTGAGAATAATCAAATTGAAACCTTAAAGTAAATAATCCAACCTGCCAAATAGAAAAACTCAGATGAAAGCCTCACCAATGGACTGAGTCATGTGAAATAAAAATCATTTTAGCTTGAAGACAAATTAGATAAATTAGGACATTCAGATGGAAACACAGAAAGAGAACAGAATGCCCAAGTTCCCCGAGAAACCATTAACAACCAGACTCACAAACCATGAGCATAGAGCTAGGTGAAGAAGATGGAGCTAATGGCATCAATAAACATATTCAACAGAACAAGGGCAAAACATTTCCCAAATCCTGGCAAAGAGCTTGACATCCAGATGCAGACAGCTTTCAGAACATCAAACAAGCATGTCCAGATGCAGAAATTCTACACTTCTTGCCACAGATAAAACACAACATATACAGGGCACAGAAAGAGTATTGGAAGCTACAAAAGAGCAGTGCCTAATCACATGCAAAAGTAAGCCAACAGACAACATCAGAGTTTTAAGCAAAAACTCTAAAACCCAGGATGGCGTGTCCCAGAATAAAGTAACTACCAGCGTAGAGTAGTGTCTCCAGCAAAGTTTTCCTCCAAAAGTTGAAGGGAAATAAAGATCTTCTCTGAGAACATTTCAGGACCACTGAGGCAGCAGCGAGGACAAATGGGTCCTACACAAAGAGAAGACAGATAAGTACAGACCTTTCAACACTTTCAGTAAGAGATCTGAGGGTTAACGGTCTCAGTTTTCCAATGCAAAGGAAGAATAAATAGCGAAAGCTATCAAGCACTTGAAAAAAATCTTCAGCTTCTTCTTCCATCAGGAAACTAGATATGAAAATTACAATGAGATTCTCTCTGAGTCCAGCCAGAACGGCCGTGATGAAGAAACCACAATCAACAGTGTTGTCAGGGACACAGGGGACCAGAATTCAAATACATGATGACAAGATGTAAGACAGTTCTAACACTATGAGGATGGAAGATGTATGGTATATATTAGTCCAGACCCTATAGAGATGTAGGTGTAGATTCATCCCCTCTTATCACAAAATAGGACCATCATGTGACCCAGCTGTACCACTTTCCAACTTAGGATCCAACTAGCTTATTTCAGAGATATCTTCATACTTACATTTAGTGTGATTTCCCATAATAACCAAGTCACAGAACCAATACAGGTGTCAATCAACAGGCAGATGAGAGAACTGTACCATAACACACAGTGCAGCACTGTTCAGTCATGAAGAAGGATGGAATACATCATTTGCAGGAAAAAAATGTCATAGTAGAATGTCATCATTGAGCAGTAGTTAGAATCAAGACAATTATTGTACATTTTCTGTCATCTGTGGAATCAAAAAAACACATGAAAATTGGTGAGGATAGCAGTTACAAAATTGGAATAAGAGTAGAGGAGTCAGGAAGGAGCGATTGCAACAAAGCAAGAGGTATGATCTAATCAACTTACACTAATGTAAAAGATGTGATATGGAACTCATTACTTTGTATAATTAATACACACTAATCAAAACGAAATACAATTACTATCACCTGATATCAGCTTCTATTTTAATTTGTATTTAACTTTTATCTCATACAGAAGAACATAACATCTGTGCAGACTAACAGAGTAGCTGGTGACACTATAAAGTTAAACTTGTGTGTCCAAAAGACTACCACATGCCTGTAACCATTATAACACTGCTCATAAAGGCTAAGAGACAGAATCATCCCATGTCTACCATCGGCTAATGATCCAAGAGATATGGTTGTATGTGTGGAGAAAAACCCTGTTATAAAAAAAATAATCAAATCCTGCCATTTATAGCAATATGGTCAGCACTGGAGCAGACAGGCCCAGACAGGCAAGTACCACCATGATTGTCGTGAATTCATTTGCCTTATTGACACCATGAGTGACACCATATTACTGTGACAGATCTTAAGTTCCAAAAACTTGGAAGCTTGATTGTTCTCTTTGGTAGTGACTATCATTTGGATTTGGGTTGCATTGAGATTCATACCTAGGTCCACCTGGAACACACCTGCACACCCTGGCATACACACACTACCTTGTATACATTGCCCTGCACACCCTGCCCTGCATGCAATGACCTGCCCACCCCTGCACATACTGTCTCGAGACCCACACAGTACTTTTTGTCTGCCAAAAGTATGAAAATGAAATTGAGTAAAAATCCAGGAAATGATAAAAATATTTAAACTCTCTATATCACTATATGGCTTACTTAATTTAATCTAAGTAAATGAGGTTTCCTACTACCAATTCTTAGGAATAGGAGTTCTTTGATTTGGTGTGATGCTCAAAACTTAGTCTTATAACTAGAATATTTAGGTTTAAGTTGTGAATATTAAATCTTAACTCCACATTATTATTATTTGTAATGTAAGATAACATTCATATAATATTCATGCAAACTGTTTCTGGGTGTGGACATTTTAAATAATCATAGCCATAGAAGGGCTAGACAGATGGCTCAGCAATTATAAGAGCACTTATTGCCTCCTCAAAAGACCTGAGTTTGGTTCTCAGCACCCACATGGTGGTTCTCAACTATTCTATCTTCTAGTTCCTGGGCCTCAGCACCCACTCTACACACATGGCCAACACTCACATGAAAACAAAGGTTAATACAAATAATACAAATAATAACAAAACAAGTCTAAAACAAAAGTCATATAACATTGCGATTTCAGAGCTAGCAGCTAATACGCTTATTCTTGTTATTTTACAGAAATGTACATATATATTTGATATTTTGAGAGATGACAGAGCTTTCTCTGTCTACAATTTAATTTCAAATCTGGGATTACAACCTAAAAATCTTTCTTCCAAGTTCTGTGACTCTCCGTAAGTACTAAGAGACCAGTTGACAGAAGTTCCTAGAATCACATGGGGAGACTCATAAAAAACATGTGACATGATAATAAATTATTTCAGTTCCTGGCTTGTCTGGGATTTGGACTGAATAGTATATTTTTAGTCCCAAAACCATCTATTATTCTCTATTCTCTACTATGCATATTTGCCCAGGGGGCCTGCAGGAGCGTGAAGTTCCTTGCCGGAAAGAGGTCAGACCAGTCATTTCAGCAGAGCAGAAAGGCCCAGGTCTAGGGGCCGCATGCTGGAGTCCCTCCTGCCCCCCTTGCTCAGTGTTCCAGCATAATGGGAGAGAAAGGCCTGCTTTAAGTTTTCACAAAAGGCAGTTACATTCTGCCTTCTCCAGATTTCCTGAGTGACAAATGTCAGAATTAAATCATTGCAGCATTCGGCACGTTTTTTATCCAGATAAATATTGAAAACATATTTAGTGCAATATTGAAGGGATTAGAGTGTTCAGAAAGGGAAAGTCTGACCCACGCCTCAGCTGTGCTGCATTCCAGCATCCTCCAGGCTTTGCCAGCACTCATCAGCAACTCAAATCCTTGACAATAAACAAGCCAGGGTGGGACCAGGGCTCTGGAGCGCACAGTTGCTGGAAGTTCACATGAACCACAGCATTAGCAGTACTGGTGTCTGCAGGCCGCCTATCACGACCTGCTTCACTAACGTCAGAGGCTTTTAGTGGGTCTTCAATGTACTTATAATTGCAATAGGACTTGTTTTTTATAGCAATGCACTTGTAAAACTATATATACATAATATATGTACATATGTGTATATGTGTGTGTATGTATATGTGTATGTATATACACATGTATAGGTGTATCAACAGGTATCATTTTTCCTCCTGGACAATGTAATATCGAAATCTCCTGAACTAGGAATCAGAGCTGATTTTTGGAACGTTCACACTGAAAACCCTCAGTCTGTGTTAACGGTTTCTGTGCTGGCCTTAGCGGCCCTGAGCAGTCTGATTCCATTTGCATTTGCATTTTTATTTGCAGTTCACCTCTGGTCTTTGACATACCCCAGATTCTCCCTGGAATTCCAGATCAGAAAGTACATGTGCAGTGTGACAAAGAAATAAATGTACTAGAGTTCAGGCCACTCGATACGGGAAAGAGTGCAGTGTCGGTCTGGTGTCCTGTTGCTGTAAGACAGATGTATATGGAACTCTTACTGAAGACAGTGAAAAGAGTTCACATGTTTAGAGAAGAAGTCAAATGAGCCAATAAATTTAAATAAATGTACATATACACAATTCACATATAAGTGTGCATACAAATGTATACGTAAGGTTACAGGTATATATGTATATATACACATAGATGTACATAAACACATATGCATACACACATGCATATATGTGTATATAAACACACCCATATGTGTGTACACACATATATACATATAAACATTTATATATACATACATGTGCACATATGTATATTGTACAGACATATACACACATGCATATTTAAACATTCTGAGCAAACTAATGAACCCCTTCAGTAGAAACATAGAAAATAAAAAGTTTGGTGAACTTCCTGGATTTATGTTAAATTATATCATTAAACTATCACTGTTTTTATTTATAGAAATATATATTATAGAAGTATATTTCCAGCTGGGTGGTGGTGCATGCCTTTAATCCCAGCACTTGGGAGGTAGAGCCAGAAGGATCTCTGTGAGTTCGAGGCCAGCCTGATCTATAGAGCAAGATCCAGGACAAGCACCAAAACTACACAGAGAAACCTGTTTTGAAAAACCAAAAAAAAAAAAAAAGAGGGACAATATATTTCCGTAATACAATGACAAACAATATAGATTTCTTATATTTTTTCCTAAAAGTGCTTTATAAATAGATGGAAATGTAATACTTCTAGTCTGTAGAAAAATTCTGTTTGTCAATAAATCTAGAAATAGACACTTGAGTCTCAAAAATTGCTTTTTTTTTTTTTTTGATTTTCAAGATAGAGTTTCTCTGTGTAGCTTTGTGCCTTTCCTGGAATTCACTCTGTAGCCCAGGCTGGCCTTGAACTCACAGGGATCCACCTGCCTCTGCTGGGATTAAAGGCGTATGCCAACACCGCCCAGCTCAAAAATTGCTTTTTTTAAGACATTTAGGAATCAATACCAGTGGCTCAGTGTGTTTTCTGAGCACTTGCAGACACAGTAAGAAGTTCAGCTTCAGCTGTCCCTGCCCCCAAAGGACCCCAGGTCTCTCTCATCTATGAACACTCCCTACTCTTCTTCGTGACTTACTATTCCTTACTAAATCACTTATAAACTTGGTAACACCATTGGGATTTCCCCTCCTTATCTGAAATAGAAACTCCTAGAGAGGAGACAGTATTGAGAAATTATACAGCTCCGTTTTACTGAGAGGAGAGGGTCACCAAAAAACACTGTATGACGGTTCCCTGAGTCACTAGGAGAGAACCCCCCCTGCCTACCCGCCCCCATTCCCACAAGCCACAGCAGTGGGCTTTGTATTCATTACACCTGCCTACTTGTCAAGAGAACTGGTACAGGCTGTCACCAGGGGACACAGGTCCCCTTTGCTGGCTCATGGTCTCTTAGATAAAATACTGTAAAAACGGACAGACAGGGAAACTCCAGAGCCACCTTTTGGAGTTATGGAGAGAAAACAGCAGAGCAGGCAAGCAGCAGAGCTCTGTGAGGAAGAGGAAGCGAACAGGGAAAGAAAGCTACCCTTCTGGAGTCAGGTGTCAAAGCAGGCAGGCTGAACAGGCAGGGTCACTGGAGACAGCACCTCCATATCAGCACAGGTCCCATTCTGAGTTAGAACTCAAAAAGCAAGTAAACTTGGAACTCGGCAAGCAACTCTGTTCAGAGAGAGGCTTCTGAGGCCCCCAGTGCCTGAATCAATAAGGGAAGACCCGCTATCCCCTTTCAGTAACATGTCTTCTGATGTACTGTGTTTTCACTGGCTTGCTTCCTGCTGCTTCTCCTTAGGTAGAAAGAATTTGTTCTTCCGAAACCGCCCTGTACATCAAGAGATGTTTTCAGCCTCTGACCAAGCCACTGGCCACCTTCCATGATGTATGTGTTGAGTATGTTGTTATTCATATTTCCAAAGGAAGTCTCTGAACATAGAGCCACTGCTGTACTCCATCTGCATTAGAGGAAGCTGGCTCCGACATCCACTCATGGGCCCAACTCATGCATAGGAAGCTTCAGGGAACACCTTTCTTTCCTTTCCCTGGCTAACACCCCTCTCAATGGTTGCTGATGAGATAAATATTCTTACTTTTTCTACAGAGGTGTAAGTTAGTGTCATGCTGGTCTAGCTGCCCAGTCTTGCAAAAAGATAATTCCTCAAGGTATTACAGTATCAAAATGATATGGGCATTGGGCTATGACAGGACATGTGGCTGTGGATGCTTGCCTTTCTGAGAGAGTATGATTACTATAATTTTTTACATACTAAGGTCAGTGGGTTGTTGCCATCACATATGTGACCACAGGTAGTTTGGGCTTATATGACACAACTACTTTGGATTATGTTTTAATTGTATATAAACTTACTTCTGTCCCAGGATGTTGACTTGTATACATTAATCTTGTTAACTTAGTGCATATCCTTTCATACAGACTGCAGGGCGCTTTACCCTAAATCCTCAGGGAATGAATCTGGAAAGCTCTAGTTGCCTAAAATTCCATAACCATTTCTAGAAATAGAATAAAATAATTAAAATAGAATGATTACCTAGATGTATAAATATCCTCTCTGCTTTCTAAGCTTGGGACTGTCCTTCCTATACTCCATCAGGAATTGGAAGGGGACATGGGAGGGACAGAGTCCAGTGACTCCAGGCTTGACTATGACAGGAAAGTGAAGGCTTCAAACAAAGCCACTCAACGTGGATGGTCATTTTTACAATATGGAATCAGGCCCACACTGCCCCTGTCCCTTTTCATACTAGACGTCAAAATACAGGCATCCAGAATTTAGCCTCCCATTCTGGAGACTGGAAATGTCTCTTTAGGGGATTCCAACTAGTCAGTAAAAGAGCATGTGTATGCTGACAGAAGAGCTTCTGCATGAGGCAGTTGAGCAAGATCATCAAGAAGATTTAGCGGTTTCCTTCCTGTGAAGCACCACAGTTCATTGTCTTGAACAGAGAAAATTCAGAAGTAAAGGACCAAGTTTTAAAGATAGCCAGACAACCATAACCAAGAACTGCACAGGGAAGATGGCGATACGAAATGAGTTGATGGAAATGAACAAGTTACATATGACAAAAAGAAACTTGAAAGAAGCATGGGACACAGAAAGCAATACTAGCTGGCTTAGTATTCTCAGAGAGGCCAAAGAAAGACCAGGATGTTAAAAAAAAAAAAAAAAGATGGCATATTCTGGAACCAGAAAGAACTCTTAGAAATAAAAAGAATAACAGAAATAAAAATTCAATATGTTGACTGGAAATTCTCATGAAGAAAGTGTCATCCAGAACAGAGCAACAAGAAGCAAGAGCATGTTACAGGTAAAAGGAAAGGGTGGGGACACAAAGGGTGAGGTGAATCTCCCACTCTGAGCAATTGGGAAGGGCAGGTAAGAAAACAAAATCATCTAAGAAGTCATTCTGGCATGAAAAGAATGTTTCTGGAGTGAGGCCCTTCATATAAGGATCCAGCATCATGATGAAAATGGGTGGATGCCTGCACTAGACACCAACATCTAAATACTATCAAAGATAACAGCGTGATATTCAAAGACAAAAATCACATTTTAAACAACAAACTAAGATCAATGTAAAGAAAGAAGAGAGTGGAAATATGCATTTAAAGTGGAAGAAATTTTACCTGAATTCATATTTATTCCTGAAAGAATATCAGCTGTATGTGATTGTCATTGTTTTAGTGTCCCAGTGATAAACACTCTTCACCTGAGTGTGGATGTTCTCTCAGAACTACTAATGGGCAAGCTTATAAGAACTATAAGTTATAAGCTGATTAAAGCTACAGCAGTTGAGCATAGAGGGCCTGATGAGAGCAACCCATAGATCTAGTAGGCAGGTAAGTTGGGGGTGCAGGTTAGACCTTGTAGATCAATTCAAGGCAGTGCTTATAGGATGTCTACCCAATTTGATAACTTAAATATAACTGGGAAAAATACTTCATTTCTGCCAGAAAACTCAGAGCAGTAATTTATAAAGAAACTTGGCAAAGAGAGGCATTGACACCTCAAGGACAAACACATTGTTTAAGAAGAGAAAAAGCGGTGCCAGAGAGATGGCTTAGAGATGAAGAGTGCTTAGGCTCTTGCAGAAGGCTCAACTCTGGTTCTCAACAGACATTTGGATGGCTCACAACCACTTGTGTCTCCAGCTCCAGGAGATCTGATACCTTCTTCTGCTTCTTCTGTTACTACATTCACACGCATGCACACATGCATATGTACACATGCACACACACACTCACACACATACAAATAAAATATTTTTTTTCCCAGAGCTGAGGACTGAACCCAGGGCCTTGCGCTTGCTAGGCAAGTGCTCTACCACTGAGCTAAATCCCCAACCCCTCAAATAAAATATTTTAAGAGGAAAATAAAACAGCAACAAAAACAAAAGAAACAAAAGCAGAAACACTTCCACTCCACATGACTCAAGTTGGCATGTCTCCATAATGTGGACTGCTAACCTAATCAGAAAGGAAAACCACCAAGAATCTTAACTCTAAATAGGTATTATTTAGTATTATTTATTAATATTATAAATACTAAATGAAAAATAATGTAAATAAAAGCAATTGTCTCTAGGAACCAATAAGTGTATTTAAGGAGAGATTAGGATACTCCTGCTTCATGAAGCTGTGGAACTTTAACAGACACTTATGTTTGAGAAAATTTTTAACTCAAAATGATGAATTTTTAAAAGACACTGTGAAATGAGAGAGTAAAAGCCATGCTATCTAAGAGGGGAAGTGATATACCCGAGTGGGTGAAGAACACCGAGAACTGTCGAGAGAGCAGATCAACTGTGGAGCATAGAACTCCATGTCCTGTGGGACTTCTGCAAGTGTGTGTCTCCAGTCTCCCCTGAACCTCACTCCCACAGAGACTGCTGTCGATTGCTTGCACTTCCCCCCCAATGCACTCCACATGGAAAGCTTATCACATCTTCCTCTCTCGCCTTTGATCTGATAGAACCCAGTTTACAGTGAAATCTAATCCAATTTTATGAAGAAAATGTCTAACTTGAAAAATCACAAAATGCTAAAAGAAGGTTTACAGTATCATAAAACACATAATTATAAACATTCTTACGACATATTGTACACTATCCAGCTTTAGCTTTTAAGTTCTAGAAAGCAATGGGAACATGCCGATGGCCATTTGTGGTAGTTTAAGTTTAAGAGGCATAGTGCCAGTGGTCATAAAGGAGGGAAAAGACTCTTCTAAAAATAAAATTAAAAATTTCACAAAACTAAATGCATGAACATAAAGAATAAACAGAATAAAGTTTAGATGTCAAAATTTTCATGTATTCATAAAAAGTTATCATTTGAAATCAGTTATCAAATAATTTAAAATGTCTTACTAAATAAACAGTAAGTTAATATTGTAATTTTAATGTTTGTTTCTGTAAAAATAATCATCAATCCAACAAGAACTATCATATAGTTGCCCAAAAATGACATCACAGAGAAGTGTAAGTGTTTACCACACTATAGGCTAAAAAGCAACAGAACTTTTTTTTTAAGGTATAGAAATAACCACTAAATTCAAATTGCAAACAATTCACTTTATAAGCTAAAAGGAGAGCAATCAGCATTCTTTCCCAGCTGTGACATCTGTGAATCATGACAATGGCCACTCTAGAAAGATATCCTCAATGATGCAGTAGTGGCACATTTAACTTGGTATAACCAAGAGCTCTTTAATTTGATTTAAGGTCTGTTCGGTAGGAGGGAATTCATGCCTGGCATTGTAAACCTAGCCAATTACCCATGGCTGGAGAGCTCACAGACTCTAGAGGAGAACACACTACTGACATTTTCTTAAGTCAAGAAAATTTTCTGTCTGTATTCTAAATACTAATCTTATATGCACAGATATATGTAGCTCTCACTCCTCAAAAAAGATTTTGTTTTTTGTTTTTGTTGTTGTTTTTCCAGCAGAGACTACTACAGACATTGACAAAATTAAGAGCATAATGACTGTGGGGTAATAGTTCTAACTGGTACATCTACAATGAAACCATTTAGGCTAAGATTCAAGTAATATACCAGAAGACAGGGCAGAAAGATTAAAGGGTCAGAGGCCCAGGATGCCCTGTGGCCACCTAGTGTCTAGACATGACAGGGAAGCTGCATCTGTAGATCACAACATTATGGTCCCTTAAGCAGGACCAGCATCATGGCGGCAGCAGTAGACATGTCAACATGGAGGAGGGAAATTTCACAAGGCTCTGCCCCTAGAGGAAGAACTGTAAGCAGTTGTTGACTGCTGAGAGGGGAAGAATCATTTTTCTCCAGGGATGAATCCCTCACAGGTTACCAAGTACCAGGTGATCAGCCCCTAAACACAAATACATCTGAGCAACACTAAAAAGATTCAGTAGTGTGTGTGTGTGTGTGTGTGTGTGTGTGTGTGTAAAACAATAATATTTAATAAGAAAATGGCCATGGATTTGGTAGGGAGCTGTTTATGAATGAGAAGAATTGGAGAGGTCAGAGGAGTACATGGAAATGATGTCAATACAGTATTCATGTATGAAATTATCACAAAATAAAAAGTTAAATTGAAAGAATGCTATGCTGTACCTTGTGCTTTTTTACTATGATCAAATAAATAATTTACTTTAGTTGAAAAGAAGTCCCCATGAATCAGGAGCTTCAGGAGGGCCAGCATTCCATCCCAGGCCTGGATCTAGAAATATGAATAAGTTTGGATGTTCCACAAAACAACAACAACAAAAAAACAAAAAACAAAAACAAAAAACCTTAAGCATAAAGAAGCCTGGGCCTTAAAGACGCATTTTTCATTTCCTAAGTCATAATTGAGTTTATATTTTAAGAGATGCTGTACCAAATACATTCCTGCTTATGGTCTATTGCTAAAATATATTCTTAATTATAACTCCTTGCAGATCCAAAGAGGTATGAACTGTCTGAAATGTTACTCAAAGAGCCCAAGCCCTAAATTTTGAAGTGTTGGAGTGGAAAATATATTCACTCTGAAGCAAATGCTGTTTGTGACCTGTTCCTGACTGGATGCACTCTTGTTGCCTACAGGTCTTCTCATGTGGCTACATTGTGAGATGCTCCCATCAGTGTGTGTGAAGGCACATGAGTGTGGGTGCAGGCAGCTTAGTTCAAATTAAAATGACCACCTGACCACTTCGAGTTTAATCCCCAAACTCAGCCTTCCTGCCTCTTAATCATCCCCAGAGCTACTTCAGCACAATTTATATTCAACAACTCACCACTCTGTAGAGAAGTGGTGTAGTGTGGGGTGTGTGTGTGTGTGTGGAGGGGTCTATGTGTGTGTGCTTACATAGTCACAGGTTTAAATAAATTTATTTGACTAATGCATGTAGGTCTGTATTAATAAACAAACTGGTGGACCCTTATGAAATTACATTTTAGAAATAATAAAATATGATGACAAACATACATAAATTTAGATTATATTTTTTGTATTTGATCAAAAAGTGTGCATTTTATATCCGGATCATTTGTTTGTGCCAGCCTAAATAATATGTTGGCTTTGCATTTCCCCAATCTGTGTAATGGGGTGGATAAAATGTGTAGAAGCTTTGCCAAGGGTGGCCTCTAAAAGATTCCCTGATTCATAGACTTGGTTAAAGCTCTGCTCCTGGCTGCTATATCAGATCTGCACTTGAAGCAGTCTTCCAGGCAGTTACTCTCCAGCCAGCACACCTTGGGGGTAGCCCGAAGATAACCATTAACTACCATGCACATTCACCCTGAGCTAATTTGAAAACCACTTTTTCATTATTATCAAGACATTGAGGTGGGGTAGTTTAGGGTCCTCATTAGGGCTGCTCCTGGCCAACAGAGAGTGGTAGCCTGGTATAGTAAGAGTAGAAAAGGCTCTGGGTGTTCATGTCCTGACCAGAGTTGTGGCAGTGTCCAGCCTCAAATGACAGTGGGGTGAGCCATACTCTACACCACCTTATGCGGGCATATTTTTGGTAAGAGGGTTGTAGTAAGGAAGACCATGGACATCCTTCATATATGCACTGTACCCCCCATCATTGTTCCTTGCATGTGCCCTTATGGTTACATGAACACTGCTTTCACAGCCCTTTAAAATGCCTAATGAATTCAACTTGATTATTCCACAAAATGCAATCTGGTCATGAGAACAACAAATACTTAAATTCTGTTTTTCCTATCTCTCTATTTGAAGACCAAGATAAATCAATTAATGGTAGTTCATTCTACCAGCAGATTCACAATTAATTGTAATTTTTAATGATTATAATACATAATATCACAGCTTTTTTCAGAACACAACCTAAATAATCTATAAACAAAAATTCTATTGATCTTATTAGCACCTTTTTGTATGTTAGCTAAGTGTTAGTCTAAAAAGTAGCTGATTTTTTTCTGCATAAACAAATTGACTTGATAGAGATAATATTTTCTTAACTAATTAAGAATGAGAGCATGTACTCCCACATTTGAAATAATTTTTGAATGGCTGTGCAGGTTTTGTAAATAGTTTATTGTTTTATTTTCTGGTTGTCAAACATGCATGTGTTCTAAAACTGAAAATCATTTAAAATCCATTACACAGAAGAAATGTGTGTAAGATGTCAGAATTATCAAAAGGTATATTTACAGGGAGAGTGATGTCCAAAGCTTCATCTTTTTTGGCTCCTTGGATAATAATGCTCAGGTCATGACTGAGAATCGGATGGCTTTCTGTATCATAGCTAGCCAAGGATTCCAATAGGAGAATCGGGTCAATGGGGAGCCAATGACAGAAGAAAAGTAACAGTTGCATTGATGCACAACTAGGTGAATCAATGAGTTAATTGGGGTTACTTACAGGAGTATGGGTGAAGGGGCATGTACATACAGGATATTGGATAGCTTAAAGTCAGGGGCATCACTGGCAAAACCCACTCCAACTTGGGTGACCACTCACAAGCCTTCACCCCTGGAGTTCTTTTCACATCTTGCATGCAGGTTAGCAGGACATAAATTCTCCCCAGGAAAGGTTTTGGTAATGGAAATGACTACACAAAACTGGGTTTTGATGGAAGGATCCCTTTCAATCACACACAGGAAGCCCCTCCCCTGACCAGCTTAAGAGCAAGGACATTTCCTGAGCTTTATCAGCATAGTAGTGATGATGTCACACAGTCCTGTCTCCAGCATATCCAGTAACCACAGGCATCAGCACATGAAAATGGGCCTTAGGTCTCCTCTTGTGGGCCTCAGCTTAGGGTTCAGGAAACTGAGGCAAAGAGAGGAGACAAAATGTCTGCTCATCAAGGTAGCCTAATGGAATTGTGCATTCTTTCTGATCATTTTGGAAACAAAAAAGAAAATATTTATCATTATTAAGATAGTCATGTGTGCTTAATGAAGATAACACATCTTTACTTCACTGAACCTGAAAGCATTTTTTGACAGAATTGGTTCCCAGCATGATCTCAACACTGTACAATTATTATAGAAGATGCTCTCCCAAGAACTACAGTCAATGCGTATGTGTTACTCAGAATCAGTTTATTTTTGTTAGCTAAAAGTAGTTTTCAATTTAGGACTGTGCGTATGTTATGGAATGAAATCAACTGTTATTATAAAATGTGAGAGGGATCATTATTACCATAGTAAAGAGCCTTTGGCTCCCTTGGACACTTAATGATTCTACCATCCGGGCTATTTCACATTCTCTCACTCAGGAATAAGTAGACTTTGCAAAAAGGTGAAATAAAAGCTCTCAAGGTATAAAATGAGTGCCAAAGAATTTTACTTATCTGGTTAGTGTTATTAGTGACTTAGTGAATCTAGTGACTGTTGAAACTAGTTCAAAGAGGGGCTAGATAGATGGTTCAGCCATTGAGGGTATTTATTGCTTTTTCAGAGTACAGTACACAGTACCCACTTGTCAACTCATAAACATCTGTAACTCCAGTTCCAGGGGATCTGACATTCTCTTCTGACTTCTGTGGGCACCTACACACATGTGCACAAACCCACATACAGGTAGATATACAGACACATAAAATAAAAGTTGAACAAACCTTATAAAACAAAATTGGTTCAAATAATATATGAGAGATATAGTAATTATAGACAATGTAACAAAAAGCTGATCCCAGGCATGGGACCATAATCATGGAATCTCAGAAGTTAGGAAGTAGAAGCAAGCAAGAGAATACAGAGATTGAAGCAAACCTGACTACATAGCAGTGCCATTTCTGAAAAATAAATGTATACAGAAAGGGAGGGGGCTGGAGATGTAAATCAAAGATAGTAACATTCTAACATATGCCGGGAATTAAAGGCAGATAACTGTATTGGCTCAAAGATGGAATGTTTGCCTTGCATGCAAGCATCCTGGGTTTAATCCTCAGCACCACTATAAATATATAAATAAGTGCTGAAAATTAAAACAGAAAAGGAAGCCTGTGGCAAAACCATTGGGTAGATAAATAATGATTAATTTCTGACATGGCAATAAAGCATAACCTTTGAAGCTATCTTTTTCACAGAGCAAAAACTATTTTCATACCCCTCAAAAAGGCATGCTCAAGTTGACCTCTGCTCACAGAAAGCTGAAAAATTCCTCAATTAATTTGAAAATCAACCAAAGAAAGAGCACATGTCTGCACTCAGAAACCACCAGGTAATCTCTTTTCAGCCCCTTTGAAGTTGTAGAGCCTTTTCATACAGCACCCTGCTCTATCTGCTAACACAAGGTTCAGGAATCCCAAGTAATTTCTCTTTCATCTTTCCCAAATTACTTTGCTGCAGATGCATTTGAACACAATCCTGTCATAGTTTTAAAAATAAGCACATTAGCTAGATACCCAAGTTGGATGATGGTAAAACTGCAAAGATTTTTGGGTTTAACAGGAAAACTTGCCTCTGTTTTGTGGAAAACATTCTTTCAGAGCTTCCTGTAGAACTGATGAACACTCGGTATAGGTGATTGGCATCCAACAGTTGACATTCCTCAACATGTTCAGTGCGTGCGGGGAAACTTCAAATCTAGAAGCTGAAGTTGAAAACCATAGAAGTGGATTTCTGAGGAAGTTGGGATAGAGTGCTCCTGTCCACTGTAGAGGAATCAAAACTTTAGAGAATGGCATTTTGGGGGACTTTGCTTGGGAGAACTGTGGCAGTCATGGTCATGCCCATGTTCATTCTCTCTTATCCACTTCTGCCTGAGTGAGAATAAAAATGATCTTTGTGAAAACATTTAGGAGGAATGGAAAGACTAGGTCCAAATTGGGGGTGTGTAGATAAGAAGCAAAACCAGAATTTGTAAATTAATAGAATTTCCTACATTATGAGTCAAAGTCATAATTAAAAGTTACCAAAATTAGGCATCAAAATAACAAACTATATGGTTTGTTTCACATGACTTCAAAAATAATGGGATTTTTTAAAGTCCAAGTTAGACAGTAAGGACTTTGGGAATATATGCGTCTCTTCCTGTCCTGTTAGTTCCCTGGTGTCTTCATGAATCACAGCCATCAAGCTACTGCCTGCTGCCATGGAAGCTAAGCACAGCCTCTTCACAGCAGATTGCTCTGCAATATTACCATCCCATATTTTTAAGCTATTGTATATTTTATATACCCATATATATATGGTATGGGTATCTTCTTGCACGTATATCTGTGTGTTCCTGGTGCCTCCAGAGACCAGAAAAGAGCCTAAGATTCCTTGTCATTGGAATTACAGACTTTCATGAACCAGGTCATGGATGCTGGGAAGTGTACCTTGGACCTCTAAGGGCAGCCAGTGCTCTCAAGCCAAGCAATCTCTCCAACCTGAATTACTTTATTATTAAAACTACATTAATTTTATTAAAACTGCTATTATTTTAAAAACTACATGAAGCTCAAGGTTCTACTAAGGCCAACTTTAATACATATATGTATATATCAATGGATAGACAGATGACAGATGAATAGATGATAGATAGATAGATAGATAGATAGATAGATAGATAGATAGATAGAAGATAAACAGATAGGTGATAGATAATGCATACATACACACATAGGTGGATGGGTAGATAAACACATAGATATGTAGATAAATACATAGATAGACTGATACATGCATACCTACATACATGCGCCTATCTGTGATGTGTGGCCCTTTAAACTTTGATTTTTCTATAATTTTACTTGCACATTTATCTTACCATCTGTCTGGGCAAATCTGTCAGCTTCCTTCTATTGGCAAGCCTATGTAAACGCATTTCCACTGACTGCCTTGACATATTTATTTCATGCCCTTTCATGCGGGCTGCAAAGTATGTCCTGCCTGCTCTTGGGGAGCAGTGTGTCAGCAACACAGAGCTTAACTGAAAAGCTAGGCTTTCCTTTTTTCTTCCTTAGCATCTCTTAAAGATTTCATATTTGGTTTTGTTAATACTCTCCCTCATCAGAGTGTGAGATAATTCAGCTGTGAAAACAAACAGACTTTCCTCTAACACACAGCAGCGGAGGATCCCACTTTCCCTAGCCACAGGTATTCTGTTTTAATCAAGTTTCTATTATGGGCCCAGTATGAGCAAGGAAACGTTCTCCATTCTTACTGAAGAAAACTTGGATGTGTTAAAAGTTGGAGGGGCTGAACACTGTTTTACTTTGCCTTATATTGGCCTTGAAAAGACAGACAAGAAAGTAATTTAGCCAAAAACAACAAACCTACATTTACCACAAAATCCAGCTCACAGGCCAGGAGTGAAACAGTGCCATGCGTTGAGGGGTGTCCAGGCTGGTGTGGGGCTGATCGGAAAAGCCCTGGCTCATGGGCTGCCGTAGGCAGGGCTCTGAATTAGGTGGTATCCAGGCATCTCTAGGCTCCGTGTTCAGAGCTTTTTTAAAAACAGTAGCAAGAGTGCGTGGAAGGAGCCCGGTGTTCGGAAGCATGTGCCCTCGCTCCACACTTAACAAAGTAGGTAAACGCTGGCTGAGAAGAGAAACACAGGAGCAGCAGTTCCCTGAGACCCACAAAGCCGACATGCTATTAAATCTACCACCTAACACGACTCTGCCTCTGTCTGTTCACTCACGCAGCCGCCACATGTGATGGAAGAGATCCAACTCAAACACTCTCGCCAGAGCATGCTCCAAGACAGATGGCCCAGCCCCGGGCTGCGCCAATACAATGCCCTTCTATTCTCTATTTATTTTTGCAGTTCAAAGACCTGGCAGTCACCCTCTCCACGCCTGCCACAGGACCCGTGTGCTCCTCATCTCTGCCCAACGAGTTTTGTATCTGAATGCCAGCTACTCAGACTACTTATAAAGAGCGGGCAATGTTTTAAAGAAAAAGAAACTTCAGCCTGCACTCAAACTTTGAGATTCAAATGATAGGCAGCCAAGCCAGGGACCTTGCCTTAATCAGAGAAGCCACAGGCAGGGCTGTTTACTCTGGTCTTTAAGAAAGCAGGGGTAAGTGGGCCATGGATAGAGAGCAGCTTCTCTGGAAGTTGGCGTGACCTCCTCAAATACGTTCATTCTTGATTTCATCTGTTGACTAGAAATAGGTATAGGCCTGTCACAAATGGTGTTCTCCTTTCTTCTGTCTACCACCAAGCAGGCTTTCTAAAGAAAGCTTCGAGTTAATGGGAGGCTGTTTTCTGAGAGTTGGGTCACATAGATTTAAATCAATGTTGACCTGCCTTACTGCTCCAGGTAAAATTTCACCAGAGAATGACTTCAAGGAAAAATATGAAGAGAATTCTTTTTCCTTTGAAATTGTGGGTGCATGGGATTTGAAAGCAATTTTATGTAACACAGAGAGTGAAGACCCATTCTTCCTAAATCCATTAATGTTGGAGGGTGAAGAAATGATGAGAGTCTGAAACAATCTTTGTTGCACACGTCTGTCCTGTTTCACAATGGTTTGGTATCTGTGTAAGAGATTTTTATGGTGTGTCAAGTATTATATTTGCTGTTATCAGTTTACTGAGACATTTCCACCTTGATTATGAGTTTGCTCTGTGCCATTCACCCCTGCAGGCTAGCTTCATGCCTGACACAGAATCCCATCTGCACCAGCAGCCTTACACCTGCACCACCTCCTGTGACTGGAGTGTACCCATCAAAACTCATGTGAAGAGCCACCTGGGGTGACCATGTGAGCAGGACCCATAAGCAGCTAACTACGGCCTGAAGGGGAGCTCCTAGATCCAGGGACAAGTGTCTCTGTAGGAAGAGGCAACAATTTCTCTCTACACCTTTTGTTTTTCCCTCTCGTCCTCCCTCCCTCCCTCCTTCCCTCCCTCCCCCCTTGCCTCCCTCCCTCCCTTCTTTTTTTCTGTCTGTCTGTCTTTCTCCCCATCTCTTTTCCTCCATTTTTCTTTCTCTTTCTCTTTCCTTCTCCCTCTTCTTCTGCTTTTCCTACCCTCTCCTTCCATCCCTCTTAGCCTATACTGTCACTTTTCCGTCACTGTGATAAAATACTATGACCAAGGCAACTTATAGAAAAAAAGATTTTATTTTGGTCTATATTTCCAGAGGGCTGGAGTCCAGAACGGCAGAAGCAGCTTGGCAGCAGGTGGCACAGGAACAGGAAGCCAGCTGAAAGCTCATGTGGAGATGCAAGCATGAAGCAGAAAGGGTGAACTGCACACAGGGTGAGGCCCTGAGCTCTCCAGGCCACTCCCCAGTGAAACACTTCCTAAACCTCTCCAAACATCACCAGGAATTGGAGAGCAAGTGTTCAGGTACCTGAGGCTATGGAGCATCTCTCATCCTGTCTCTTCTCTCTCTGCTAGGTGAGGGCACACTGGGAAAATGTCGGTATGCAAGCCAGAAAGAAAGCTGTCATCAGAGTCCAGATGACATCGAACACGTGGCTTCAGGTACTGAAAGAAATGAAGGTCTGTTTCTGAAGTCACCTGTGCTGTTCAGTATGGATATCTATGCTGTTCCTGGACCATGCCAGTATTGCTATCTTTGTGTTAGTGTTCAACTTGTAACAGAAGCAGAACTAACAATGTTCTCTTGTTTTAAGCACTGAATGTCTTTTAGAGAAAGCACACAAGAACACCCTCTGACGTTGACCTTCCTTACCCATTCTACCCTCCCTTTACATTGTTACCATTTTTTATACCTTCTTTCCTAACTGCAGAATCATGTTTCTATCTGATAATGTTTCCTTCAGCCCAAATAACATTCCTTAGCATTTGCAGGAGAGCAAACGTGCTTGCAATCAATTTTCTCTTTTACAAAAAGAATGCAAGTATCTTTATTGTTATTTCTGAAGGATATTTGAATTGGAAATTGAATTGTGAGTAGCTGACTCTTCTGAGGCTTTAAAAACAGCCTCCTGTTGCTCCACACATCCATGATTTCAGTCGAGAAATTGGCTGTCATCTGCTTCGTGCTTCCCCTGTATGTGCAATGTATTTTCTTCTTTCTCAAATCAAATTATCTGATTTCTCCTTGGTTTTTCACAAGGGTATGAGTTTCCTGGAATCTATCACTAAAGAGTGGATATTCAGCATTTTCTTGAGGTTGTAATTTGGTTATTTTATCTTCAAATGTTTTCCAATCATTCTCCTCATTATGACATCATGTCCTTATGGGACTCTACACTAGTAAGGGATTGTTTTATATCTGTCCTCTGTGGTCCCAATCACTTCTATAAATTTTTTTGTCTTTATAACTTAATGCTGAATAATTTCTATTTATATTAAAGTTTACTGACTCTCTTTTTCATTACACTCATTTTTCATTTAAGCTAAAAGATGTATAGATATTGATAGTATATATATGCATATATGTGTTGTTTATGTGTGTTTATATATGCATATACACATGATACTCCTTTTAGAAACTATCTGTTTTTGTCTGGATTTTTCCAAGTGATTCTAAGTTTTTCCCCTGAAGTTTCTATTTCTCTACTAAGATACCCCATACCTTTGGGAAGAGCACATCTCTTCTACTCTAGGATCACTTTTATAATAGCTTTCAAAGTTCTTGGAATTTTAAATGCACCTGCATTTAGTTTCTATATGCTGGTTTTGTTTATGTTATGTGTCATGATTACGTTAGAAGAAACACCTCTAGTCAGTTTTGATTTAAAATTCAACTTCATGGATACTATGGAGCATGCATTCCTGATAATGTTGTTCTCGTCTGAAAAACACTTTTAGCTTTAATAGGTAGTGTGATACCTCACTGGTACTCTTACATCTTAAAACTAAGTTTGCACTCTGAAGACATCTCTGTGCAAAGACTATTTCCTAAGCCTCCTTAAGTGATGGCATAACTACTCCAGTTTTTAAGGGTACCAGTGAAAGGATGTTCAGCTTTCAAATGGTACATTGAGAATGGGTTTCACCTCAAGGTGTAATTCTTAATCTAAAACTACCATTTAACTAGAGTCATAAACAGATGGTTATAGCATTAAGAACTCCCTTTTTTGTATTTAGACCTGGATTGTAAAACCTCTACCATTAGTGCATCATGTCTCTTAAGCCTCCAGGGAATCCACTACATACTCATGGCATAGTCTTAGCTGTCTACCAAGAACTTTGACTCTTCTTGGGTCTTCTGCCCTGCAGTCTAGACATCTCCTTCCTTTGTGATTTAGTTCCTTGTTCCAAAATCAATTTATTGTATTCAGACACCAGAAAGCAAAACTCTTCCCATGAAACCACTTCACTAACATGAAGTTATGAATGAACTCACTTTCTGGGAAATCTTCAGTGAAGTGACTTCATGTGTGTTACTAACAGCAGAAACATCTTCCCTCCTTATCAACCAAACTTCTTGGGAAGAACCCAGTGACTGGTGGATATTACTGAAAATGAAGGATTATCCCTTTTTACCTTCATCTCTAGGAATGAAAAGAGTTTTATTTTCATTTTCCTATCCTTGTGATAACATACACTGACCAAAGCCAATCAAAGTTGGAACTTTAAGCTCAAAGTTCCAGGTGAAAGTCCATTGTGGTGGAGGGGAAGTCAAGGCATGAGGACCCTAGAGCAGCTGGGCACATTACAATAGTCTTTTGTCAGCAGAGTGAAATAAGTGTTTGCCTACTAGTGCCCAGCTTACTTCCTCTACTCTGATGTAGACCAGGGCCTTCTGCCTGAGGAATAGTGCCACACACAGTGGGTGGGGCTTCCTACCTCAGTTAACCCCTCAGGTACCCAGACATTCATTTCTCAGGAAATTCTAGGTTGTGCCAAGTCAATGGTAAGCATAAAGCATCACAAAAGAGACTGGCTTTCTTGGTTCTTAGTGGAGTCTCACTTTTTTTTCTTTGTCTTGCTCTGTTCTCTGTTTTACCCCATCCTGGGCTCTAGCCTAAAAATAAGTAACAACTTGAGCCTCACACCATACATTTGATAGACATTCTCTCCAACCTCCCTCATGGTTTGGATTCCCTGTTGAGTAACTTCTACATGCAACAACCCTGAGCCTCACCTCTGTCTCCCATTAGACAGAAGCACTCAGTTTTTTAAATGCTCATGGTTTCGCATTATTATGCTTCCCATATGGATCCATACTCACAAAAACGGTGATGTAAGTTACATTTAACTGATCTGGTGTCTACATTTTGGTTGCGTTGTACTTGAACGTCAGTTTACGCAAAAGCAACCTATGGAGAAAAGTAAATAATAGGCAACCCCAGACTCTCTTTTTGACCCACAGCCTGGACTCAGTACTTTCAACAGGTACATGTATGAGGGGCAAATATCTAGAAGACTTGCCCCCCATCACAAGGGAATCATCTCCTGCACAAGTCTCAGTCACAAAAGCCGTATTTCAGATCCAGGACCATGGTCCTAACAGCATGGAGCCAGCCAGTTACATAAAAACATACAATGCACAACTAGGATTACCCATGCAGCTCTTTAAAAGCACATTGTATGTACTTTGACATGCCTTCACTAAAGTAACATTCCTTGTGGCCATAGGGGTATTAAGAAGTAGACACAGGCATAGAGTCAAGGCTGTCTGCATCCAGGAAAACTGTAGGCTCTGGTCACTGGAATAGTTCCAGTTACTTGCCAGATCAAGGGCCAGGGGTTTCCTAGGGATGCTAACACTGTCCACTATCAAGGGCTGAAGAGCTGCAATAGCTCCATGCACCTGGAGATTGTAGCAGCAGCGCTGGACATTACTTAGAAATCCTGAATTTCTAAGGCCCACACAAGAGACCCTGGACCTAGAAATAAAGCTCCCAATGCCCAGGCCTGCATGGTGTGGAAAAGCATAGAGGGTACCCCGGCTGCTGCCTCTGGGTCCAGTGCCTTCCAACACTGAGAAAGGCTAAAGTCACATGACAACCTGAAGAGAAAGATCCTTGTTCCCTTTTGTGAAGAACATTTTGATGTATGATAATGTTTTTAAGGCAAGTTTCACAGTGCTGAGTTGCTCTTCATTTTCTCATGAAAAAAAAAAGCCTGTAAAATGGAAGCACATTGCTTTAAATAGGAACACATGGCTAATACTTAGGAGAGTAGAAGATCATTCATTTGACTACCATACTATGGACAGCCACTAAATCCTACACAAAACACACAGCATGCATTCTGCAGGAATTAGCTAATCTCCAACATGAGGTAACACCAAGTAAACCCCGGGAGGGAGAGCAAAGGAATGGGTTGAAAGATGATGGAACAGAGGTCGATGTTCAACCATGTGTCTTCTTCCACCTGAGTACCAGCAGTTACCCACGTTTTGTGAAAAGGGCATTTTATGGTATCAGTTTCATTTTTATTGTCTTTACTGCAAGGTAAATTCTGAGTTTAAGAAAGAAAGGAGAAAGTAGAAATAAATCCAAAAAGGGCCATTTTGTTTTTCCAGAGCATAAAACTAAGTAAGTTTCCCTGTTAACAGATCTAGAGCCAAGGGGTAGGAACAATGACCTATTCTACTGTCTAATTTCAGGGGGCTCCAGAGCCACACTTAGAAACAGGAGACAGTTAGAAACTGGTGACAGGTACCCACATCTAATTTGAATGTGAGGCTCTTTTGAGAACTCTGTGGGAAGAAGACTTCCCTGAACACTGTCCCATTTCACAGAACACAACATGCAAGTAATTGACATTTGAGGTGTTGGGAAATAATGGGGGTGTAGCTGGAAGTTTTCCTGTGTCCTGCCCAGCCTGTGATTGGAATGAATCTCTCCTGAAGTTGCTTAGTTCCAAGGAAACACACAGAGGCTTATATCAATTATGAACTGGATGGCCTATGACTCAGGCTTCTTGCTAGCTAGCTCTTACATCTTAAGTTAACCCATAACTATTAATCTATGCATTGCCACATGTTCTGTGGCTTTACCTGAGTCCCATTGTTGCTTCTTGGGTAGCTGGCTTGCGTCTCTTTCTTTCTCCCTTTCTTCTTCCTGTCTATCTGCTTGTATTCCTGCCTGTCTCTAAGCTGCCTTGCCATAGGCCAAACGGCTTTATTTATCAACCAATCAGAGCAACACATATTCACAGCAGAAAGACATCCAACAGCATGGGGAGAATGCATCAATGAGTATGATGCCATTGGGGTGGGAACATGCTAAGTGCCCACTGCCGATGCCACCACATTCCCTTCCACTGCTCTTGATGGATTGGCATTGGTAAGATCACTACCTCACTTAACTCTCTGGTCCACCAAACATAAGCTGCCTGATAGGCAACAGAGGTCATAAAGGGGAACAACTGATTGGAATGTTTGGAACATAACTGCATCATTTTGCATAGGCAGGATTGGTGAGCCAACCAGCTGCAGGCAATAATCAGAAAGGAGAAAACACATGCATTCATGACAAGCATGCCAAAGCTGGTATTAAAACTTGATAACTCATCATGTTTTCATATCCACCGACTGTGAGATATTTCTTTTCTTTTTCAAATGGTTCTTGTTTAACAGGGCTAATTTTCATACTCATGTTATAAGTATGAAGTTATGACCCAGTTATGTCAATAGTTATATAACATGATAACCTAAAATACTTCTTCGTATTGTGCCTTGTCTATGTAAATATCTGCCTCATTACCAGGCGATTTTGTGGTTGCTAGCATTTCCCAAATATCTATGGATATTTCTGTATATGTAATAAGGGTATTCATTTTTCCTATATCATTTTAAACTCACTCATGAAATTCTAGGCACATGAGAACCAGTAGCCATGGAATTCTTAGTTTATAAATAGAAGGGTTGGTATCTGACCCTGGCTCTGCTGCCTGCCAGCATGACATTAGGCCCTCGGTTAATGTTACTGTGTCTCTGTTTCTGTAGTTTATAAAATCTGCTCTGTAGCTCTTACCAGACTGTAAGAATCAAATGCAAGATGGCTGAAAACTCATGGGTAGTTCTCATGCACAGATGTCACTGGCACCTTGGAGACAATTGCTAGTGACATTTCACCTTTCCATAGGGCTCTGGTGACCTCTCTACCATCTGGAATGGTGCTAGACAAATCTTCAGGTGTATTGAGTCTTTACCGCTTTCATAAAAGGCAAAATGTTACACATTCTTCTGTAACATGTGCATGCAAACATTTTCCTCTTGAAGTAACTGTGACAAAGCTAGAGACATCATTAGGTGACCATATAGTAATATACTAAAGTACATGGCTTATTCAATCATATTCAAAATGACTATAGGAGTCAACATGAGGAGCCAGGATAAAAACTCTCAGCCGCCATGTGTGTTCCCTTGTAAGCTCAGTTATCTGATCTTGATCTCTCATTTTCCAAATGGATTCTCTTTTCATGAAAAGTAGGATTAAATGTATGTTAAAGTGCAAAGCAGTACAGCTTTGCGGGGCAGGGTGATTAATTCCAGTCTACCTTCTGATTTGTTAACAAATGTCAACTCTGTTTTTATAGAACAAGTGCTAGAGGTAAACAGCTGTAGTTTTTAATTTCTGCATAAGAAATGGGGCTCCAATGAGGGAGAGCCTTGATGTTGCCAAACGATGACCCTTGTTAGGGGCATGCTGTTGGGGAATATTATTTTAAGGTGTGTTACTTTTGTTTATGTCGCATTTGTTTAACTCTGTGAAGCTGTGTTACTGTGCCTGTCTAAAATACTTGATGGTTTAATACAGAACTGAATGGCCAATGGTGAGGCAGGAGAAAGGATAGGCGGGGCTGGCAGGCAGAGAGAATATTTAGAGGGAGAAATCTGGGAGGAAAGGAAGAAGGAACAAGAGAAGAAGGAGGAAGACTTCAGGGGCCAGCCAACCAGCTACACAGAGTAAGAAGGAAAGAAAAGCTATACAGGAACAGAGAAAGATAAAAGCTCCAATGTCAAACATAGACAGGATAATTTAAAGTAAAGAAAAGCTGGCTAGCAACAAGCCAAGATAAGGCTGGACATCTATAATTAAGAATAAGCCCCCCTGTGTGTGATTGATTTGAGAGCTGGTGGCAGGCCCCCCAAAAGAGTACAAAACAAACAACAACAGCATGCAGTTCCCAGAAAAAAGCTGCATGATAAATAGACAATGGAACAAAACCTGCTATAGGGTAGTCTTACACACTGAAACAGAAGTGGATACAACAGAAAAACTGTGCCCACAATGTTTTATGCAAAGCACTATAAGAGAAATCAAGTGTTCTAGCTTCTTTTCTGTCATTGAGACAAACACCATGACCAAAAGTAACTTACAGGAGGACAGGATCTGTTTAAGTCACACTTCCGGATCACAGTCCATTAGTCAGGACAGGGACTCAAGAAGGAGCTTGTAAAAGCCATGGTTGTGCAAAGCTGCTTTTGGCTTCCTGGAAGGCTCGTGATCAGCCTGCTCTATTTTATAACCAAGGATGGCTGGCCTCAGGATGGTGCAGCCCACAGAGATCTGGGCCCTCCTGTACCAGGTAACACTCACGACAACTCCTTCAGACATGCCCACAGGCCAATCAGGTCTAAGCAATCCTCAGTGGAGACTTCAGGAGACTTCAGGCTGTGCCAAGAAGACAATTAAAGATAACTAGGATGTGTTATCATGGTTTTGTGTGAATGTAGCTGAAGACTTGAAATTCACTACACACATTCAAAAGACACACACACACACACACACACACACACACACACACACACACGGCAAACAGATGCGTTTCCTTGAGCAAGTAATATTTGAGCTAACTCAATGCTTTTATTTATTTTCCACAGAGGGGTGGAGAAAGAGCTGCGTGCGTGCGTGTGTGTGTGTGTGTGTGTGTGTGTGTGTGTGTGTGATGTGTGTGTGATGTGTTATGCATATGTGTGCACACTCCTGTGTGTAAATGTTGCCACCCAAATCTTGACCTTGGATGCATTTTCACACACACACACACACACACACACACACACACACACACACACACACATCTCCAAGTATCTCTGGTCAGTTTGGACTGCTCTTTATCACATCCAGTTTATCTCACCCAACACAGCTGACCCATGCCATTCTGCATGCAGGCCATTAACCTTCCAGGGATGGGACACTGAGAATGCGAAGTGCCTGGAATATCTTGCAAACACTACTAATTTTACTGAAACACTTCTACTTAGTTACCCAGGGCCATTATGCTCTTCAGATATGTGAAAAATGAATGAAAAAGTAAATAAATCAATAAAGTCAATCAAGAGAATTTTTCTCAAGACCTAAAATGTCATTGTTTTTCCTCATCCAGAGAAGTGTAAGTGACGGACACATGCATACACAAGCACACACAGGCTATGCCCACTCATGCACTCACACTAATCACATACACACTCCCACACATTGACATGCTCATACCAACACACTCATGCATATACTCACACACTCACTCAAACCCATGCATACACTCACACTCTCTTACACACTCAGACATGCTCACACACTCATACTTACACACATACAAATACTAATATACTCAGACACACTCATACACATCTATACAGTCACATACATTCTCACATTCACACATACACATATTTTCATACCAACGCATACATTCACATACTCTCACACAATCACATATATTCACACACTCACATACTTATACTTATATTCTCACAAATACTCACACATTCACACATTTCACACAGTTAAGCACATACTCAAATTCACATATATATACTCACACACTCACACATTCACATATTCACACAGTCTCAAATTCACATACACTCACACACACACTCTCACACACACTAAAACATATTCACTCTCACATACACTCACACACACTCACATTCACATTGATATACTTATCCATGTCCCTTCCTTGTAACATCATCCATGATTTAGGCATTAACACACAGAATGATCAAGATAATGTTTCCTCTGGTTCTGTTTCCTGGAACTGACTATATATATATATATGTGTGTTTTATCTGGTGTGACATAAACATCTACTTCCCCACACATGACAGAGCAAGGAAATGATCCCATTCATTTCTAGTTTGGGGAAGCCCTGCGTGTATTGGGGTTCTGTATAGAAGTGTGGGCAGCCCCAAAGCAGTTGCCTCCTGAGCTCACCCTTTTGTGCTCGGCTGCGTCTGCTTGCTGGAAGCACCTCACAGGCAGTGGTAGGACCCAGTGGAGCTGCTGCCCTGGTCAGCATGCAGGCAGCTCCACTGCTGAGGCCTCTCCTCAGCAACTGCCAAGGCTCACATGACCTGGGGAGATCCTCGGGATCTTGTCACAGTGCAGGATTCCCAAGTGTTGTAAGTTTTGTTAGTATTCTGTGTTTTACGAGCCTCCCTTCCCCTTCCAGAGAGAACCCTTCAATCTGTTCAAAAGGCATCACAGGACAGAACTGAGAAAATGCCTTTCCCGAAAGTTTTTCAGAATTTACCAGTGGAAACATCTGTCTACCACACTTTCTGTTTAGGAAACTCTTATATACTAATAGTCTTAAAGAGGCGAAAGTGTTGGAGGCTCCATTCCATGCTTTCTATTTAGGAGACTTTTATATACTGACAGTCTTTTTTTTTTTTTTTTTTTTTAGGATTTTTTTAAATTTATTTTACATACCAATCACAGATCTTCCTCTCTTCCCTCCTCCCACCCCTCCAGCCTTCTTCCACCCTCATTCCCTCCTACAAGAAGGTAAGGCCCCATGCGGAGTCAGCAGAGCCTGGTACATTCAGTTGAGGCAGGTCCAAGCCCCTCTCCCCTGCATCAAGGCTGTGCAAGGTGTCCCACCATAGGTAATGGACTCCAAAAAGCCAGCTCATGCACCAGGGATAGATCCTGATCCTACTACTAGGGGGCCATTAAGTAGACCAAGCTACATAACTGTCTCGCTTGTGCAGAGGGCCTAATCCAGTCCCGTGGAGGCTCCACAGCTGTTGGTCTAAAGTTCATGAGTTCCTACTAGTTTCGTTTGGTTGTCTCTGTAGGTTTCCCCATCAAGACCTTGATGCCCCTTGCTCATAGTGACCATTTATATTTCTAGTTTTAGGAACCTTTAGTTTAGTCCCTTAGCCCATATTTAGCTGTTTTACTGAAGATAGCATGTTGAGTCTTTTGTACATTCTAGACACTGATCTCCCTACCAGATAGATAACTGGTAAATGGTTTTATGTTTGTTTGTTTATTTGTTTGTTTAGGTTTTTTCGTTTTGTTTTAACATTCTGTAGGCTTCCTCTAGATTCAACTGACACTTTCATTTGCTCTGCGGGAATTTTTAGCTTCCTGAGTTGCCTGGGGAGATCCTTCCTACAGAGAACCTTCAGCTGTTGTCTTGTCCAAAGCTGTGCTGTCAAAGTGCATCCTAATATTTAAGGTTCTACCTATAGTTGTGCTGCTTTAAGCTGTGGTCAGGGGCGCTCCTACTGAAGTGGGTATTGGTTAATTCAGAGACTCACAACTTGTCAAAATGCTGAGCATAGGTAACCCTGAGTGTCCAGCTATGAATGTGTCATTTGCACAACCTTCTATCATCCAAGGCTCAGGAACCTCACAAAAGAAAGGACAGAAAGAACATGCATGGGTGGGGAGACATGTTAGTTTGAATGTAGTTGCCCCCATAAACTCATAGGGATTGGCACTATTAGGAGGTGTAGCTTTGTTAGAATTGGTGTGGCCTTTTTGGAGGATTTGTATCACCGTGAGGGTGGGCTTTGAGGTCTCTTATGCTCAAGCTACACTTAGTTCAATTCACTTCCTGTTTCCTGGGGAAGAAGTAGAACTCTCAACAACCTCTCCAGCACTATGTCTGCCTGTATCCCACCATGTCTCACCATGATGATAATGGAATGAACCTCTGAACTGTAAGCCATGCAATTAAATGTTTTCCTTTATAAGAGTTGCCATGGTTATGGTCTCTTCACAGTCTTTGGAAGCCTAACTAAGATGGGGGGGGGGGTTTCTGTAAAATGATGGTTTCCACACTTGACACAACTGTCTGTTATATCAACTCATAAGAACTGTGGCTGCCTGCAGAAGACTAAGCCAGTCAAAATTCCAACAGGCATGGGGGAGGGACTCCCGAAGTCTCGCTCCTATCAGAAGAGCTAGAGAAAGTTGACGGCTTTTGGGGGGACCTGGCAGCTGGCTACTGTGCATACAATATACATTGTGTATTGATCACATCATCTACCAGGTTGGTTATGCTGTCTGCCTCTGCAGGGTGTGCTCTTATCGTCTTATTATAATGGCTTTCAATGTAAATAGACTCTAAGTAGATAGAGAGCAGGGATGAGACAGTGACATTTCAGAAGGGCAGTCTTTCAGGAAGAAACCACAGGAGACATCGGAATAGTGACAGTGTTGGTCTTTGAGACCTTTACAAATATAGCACAGTATTTTGTTTGATATTATTCTTATTGATTTTTCCTAAGCACTATTCAACAAAGACTGGTTTTTGATGATTAGTCCCATGTGGCAACAGAGAAACTGAAGTCATATGTTCAGCAGAATTTACTTAATTTGTATTAAGTAAATATGCCAAGGTCTTAACAACATAGGTTACCTTTCTTGGTCATTCTATTTATTAAAGCAGGGTCTCTCACTGAATCCAGAGCTCACACCATCTTGCTAAACTAGCTAAGCAGCTTGCTCTGGGGCTCTGTTCTTTCAGGGAGAAAGCTCACAGGAGTATGACAACATAAGCCAAGCTGATAATGGTTCTGGGGAAGTGGTGGCTCAACTATGAATTTCCCTTATTTTTATTACCCATGGAATGAGTATAGAGAAAGCACATAAGATGTAACATGAGAGCTTGCAGTTTACTCTCCATCATTCACCTAGTAGTAAGAACTCATAGTCTTCTGTTCTTAGACAAAGATACTACAACATTTATCTGCAGTTTTGAGCAGTGATATTGTAAAAATTAAGAAAATAAATCCACCACATTCTCAAGTCACCAGATCAAGAAATCACATGGTGCCCACTACAATGGCAAAAGCACGCTGTGTTTTAGTAGATTGGTAATGGGCTTTATTGAATAATTCTATGTTGATTTACAGGTAATATAGGATTACTTAGCAATCTTCTCAGTTTATTATATTGAATATGTGCAAACCACTGTAAACTGGTCCAAAATGCACCCTACTTCCTATATTTATAACTGGAGCTTTCTGATAATGCTATGAGCCACAGAATGAATTCAGCTGACTATGGCAAAGCTATTACCATGAAGAGTTAAGAACTCTTCCAAAGAATAAAGCCAAGTCTTAAGGAGACTTAGTGATATGACTTTTAAATATTAGCTGTTTCCTGCTATGAATTTTTCATGTGCTATTGTAGCTTCTCTATTTCTAGAACAGTGTGTTGATCATTCATTGGGCACAATTTCCCCTCTACAATTAAGGTAATTGGATAACTTCTTCCTACTGTGCTAACAACAGACATAGTCGAAACCCCTAATTTCAGGCCTTTCTATAATTATTGTCATTAGCAACATCCGGCCAGGACCTTCTCTGGACAAAAGTATCTTATCTAATATTTCCCAGACTTTCTAAGAACAGACTACAGACAGATAACATCCAGATTATCTGTTAGAGAAGGCCAGGCAGATGTGCTAATTAAGCTTAACCTTACCCTTTCCAAGTGTTATCTCTAGTTCTAGATCTCTCTTTAACAATTAACTCAGAACTAAAGGGCTTTTACATACCAGGTATATCAACCTGTGATGCAGGTTGCCTAGCTACCAAGCAGACTTGCCACCCAACCAAAAAGTGGCAGAGCCAGAGATCTGCAGATTGTATGTCATGTATTTAAACTGGACTGGGGAGAGAGGAAGGGAGAAGAAAAAGAGGAACTAGGAGAATAAGATGGAAGTTGGGGAAGAACAAGATGAGGAAGAACTAGATGGGAAAGAACTAGATGGGAGAATTGAGATAGAACTTAGAAAGAACAGCAGAAAAATTTAAAGAGAATCAGGCAAGAAAGGAGCTAAGTATGAGAGCAGAAAAGAAGCTGTGTAGAGAGAAAACCGACTCAGAAGAATAAAGTGAACAGATTGAAGAGTTTTGTGTACATAGATTCATTGCATATTGTTAAAATTAGATTCCTCAGCTGGTTCTTAGATTCTTCCATGGATACTTGGAAAAGGCTATCAAGGGGCTGGACCCCAGTAGTCTTTGTTGTGATAACACACTGACCCTAGCTCATCCATATACTGTTTGTGGCTGTCTTCCTTCTACAGGGCAGCAGTGAAAACTGGCCCTTACAGGAAGAAAGCTTCCAGAGTTGTGCTCTATGATTTTAGTACATCTTATCATTTCTGATCTTCATTCAAGTTTTTTGTTGCATTCAAAATAATTTTATCTGTCATTGGAAAAAATATAGAAATCACTGTCCTGAACATTTAGGAAACAAAGCACTATAGATTTCCTTTGTAAAAATCTCTTCTACTTACAATGCTAACAGCTTTAGAGTTTCTGTAATTTAAGTTCCAACAACACAATGGAGCCCTAGATGCCCTTTCTAAACCTCAAAGCAGACTCTAACCAGCAGAAACAAAGACAGCTGCATCCACATAGTGCAGTAACAAAAAATAGTGTCTGTGTACTTAGAAAGCGTATTGCTGGTCTCTTTCTGTCTTACTCAAAGACATCCTTATATGATGCATGTCTCAAAGACATTTTTATGTGATATGTGTCTCTCATTTCACAGGCAGAATTAAGCTTAGACATACATGTAACTGGAATGCTCAAATTATTCCTAGGTCAGAGCCAGACAACATTGCCATTGATCATTCAAGCCAAAAGTCAAAGTCAATACTGCCTCAATTTCTTCATTTTTAAACACCTATCTCACTCTCATTATATATTATGTCTCACGTGTTAATTCATTTATGTCACTTTGACTAGTGCCATAGTGTAGGCCCTGGGAACAGTCTGCATTTGTGGCACCATGCACACTCATCATGGAGACTGCTATTAACATTTGGTCTGGAGTACCCATCATTTATCTTAGATGCTTTAAGTCTGGTCTGGTTTCTCTTTGAAACACTCAGTACTGAAGTAAAATTGACAAGACAAAGTTGGAGTGTGATGGCACAGCCTACCAACCTCCCTTCCTTGTTCTTAGGCTCTCTACCAGGTTAGGCATACGTGTTATAGGCTAAGTTTCCAAAATACATTTTCTCACAATCAAATTTTATTTTTGTTATTCCTTTATATTAAGATGTTCTTATTTTTACCAAATCCTGCTCTACCATAAAAGCTCTCACGTCACTATCATCTTTCCTTGGAATATTCTCATGACCCATTATTGCCCTTTCATATTTCAAACTGGGTATATTAATTGAGATAGATTAATACTGTTTGTGTCAGAATTTTTTATTTCTCTAGGTAAGTTTTGTCAGTATGTCTATGTATTTAGACTCATAAATTGTAATAAAATAACTGAAATACACAAAACAAAGCATATTGAACTCCAGGAAAATGATCTATGGAGTAGCAGGTAATTTTTTCTGGTAAATTTACATGACATAACCACAAACATAAATTGATCTACTCTTTATTTTGTGTCATTGTAATGTCTAATTTGATGGCTAAGGAAATTCTCATGTCGCATTATCTATTTCATCATTCTTGGATAATACTGCTACATCTTTCAGAATAACATCAATTCTGAATTCCAACTCATACTACCTGAACCAAAATCTGCATGATGGGGGTCTATCAACTTTAGGAGAAGAAGTGTCCACAAAAGTATAAAAATATCTCATGTTTTTGATTAAGCGTATTTCAGTTACTTCAATAAACTATGATAATCTCAAGCTCAGACTGCCATGCCACCAATGGACAAGCTATGAGAAAAATAGCATTTAATCTGGCTTGTGCCTGGCAGAGCCTAGCAGTTTCTTGCATGTGGAGTGTGGTCTGGAACCAGGCACATGCTGAGAGCTTAATACCCAGTTTGAAATAAAAAAGAACAGAGAATGGGTTATTAGGATGCTCCAAGGAAAGGTGCAACCAGATGATTTAAAGTGTCACATCAGAGACACTCTACACAATATCCATGCATCACAGCTTCACAGATGGCACCACACTAGCCAAAATACCCCTAATAACTGAGTCACAGGAAGTGCACGTATTAGTTTTTTAAATATGAAGCTATAAGTGTCTTCAGTCAAACAAATTTTGATTGTATACAACACTACTAATCTAAATATATCTGTGTAAACATTGTTTGATCATTTTACAAAATCATATGTACTTTACCACCATTAAAAGTTTGGGAATTATCAGTGACCATCATTTGGTTTGATGAGATTTGTAACAGGCACTTCAGAAGCCAACATTGCCATGTTTGTTTATTTCTTCATTAGTTTATTTCTATGTGCTCCAATTAGTTCTTTCAAAACATCTATGTGCCATAAAACAGTAAGCCTTCCATTTAGCAGAGTGCCCTTACACTGAATACATTATTTAATATAGGGATATTTGTCTTAAAGTTTGGAGCATTCATCTAGTAATATAGAGAATAGGGAAAAATCTGTGTAAAAATCATGGAAAACTCCAGGTCCTTCACTGGACTGCTTGGCTCTGTCAGCTGGAGAAAGGAGGCTGAGCAGGACACATCCTTTCTTTCTGTGCAGTAGATCTCTGCAAAGGAAAGATGTGATCAAAAGTTTCTGTTAGAAATAGCATCTGCTATTAGATGTTACCAACGCTTTAGCCTTTGCCAAAGGGATGTTGACATTTAACTGTGGCATTGGCTTGCAGGCACTGCCCCAAAACAATGGAGTTGTTTAAAACAGCACAAGAGTGAAACAAATCCAACAAGTGTTTGGGATGTATGTAGACACAGCTCTGAACACAGCCGAGGGAGGGATGAGGTCAATGTGTGCTTACACTCGCTGCACCATAAAATGGTTAATGTCACTGTACACAGTCTACTTCAAAGGGACGTGTGTTCATGCTTTATGCTGGTTATTAAGACAAATAGTAAATGAGGTTCTTGTTGTTTCTCTGTTCCTAATCTAATTTCCAAAACAAAGTTTGAATTTCTTCATTTCCCTGGCTTTAAAGGAACTTATCTTTAAAGAAACGTAGACAGAAATGTCTGCAACAAAACGTTAGACATCTGTGTGGATAAGAAAACAGTAACATATACACGGGAAGGGTTATCATGCTGGTTTTCATCAAATGCCTTTTAGCAATGAGATACTGTTAATCCGCAGAAAGCAGGAGTGAATGCGGCCAGTTCCTCAGTGCCCTCCCTTGGAAAGACAATTAGTCAGAAAGTAAAAAGGGAAACAGCATCAAAGGGGCTTTGCTCAACAAGTGGCTTGAGCCAGTGGCCATTCTCATCAAGAAACAGCTTCTTACAGCTCAGAAAAAGACTGTCTTCCTTGGAGTACCTTCCGCAAGTTACTCAGAAGAATTTAAGGTCATCACAGTTATTCTTACCAGACTTCACTGTCGGAATTTATGAACACAAATTTCCTTAGCTCTTTTCATGCTTTCCAGGTAAAGTGTAAAGGAGTCTGCAACTTTGCAGAAGAATTTCTACATTCAAAGGTCGGTTAAATATCTCCTCCATGAAGGTGAGAGTCTGTCTGTCTCTGGATGAATTCTCATGTGTTCTTGGTAGCAACTACTGGCTCATCTCTCTCTCTCTCTCTCTCTCTCTCTCTCTCTCTCTCTCTCTCTCTCTCTCTCTCTCTCCATACATACATATATACATACATGCATCTCATAATCAATGTCAGAATCCTCCACCACTATTAAATAATTATAAAACCTTAAATATTAACATATCTCATCTTATAACTAGACTGAAAAAAAAGATAAGGTTTCTAATTTTTATGATGTGGCTCATCTACTGGTTCAGAAGGAAACATATACAGAAATCATCCAATTTTTTTAAACAATCCAGTTTTAAGAACTAGCTTTTCATTGTTAATGTGAACACATTAATATGAGATTTGACTAACTTTGGTACATCAGAGAAAGTAGGAGATCAGTATTAGGGTAAAACAATTAACTCAAGTCCCAATATTTGCCCTATCTCTCTAATTCTATCCTGTCAACGTCTCTGTGACAGTACCCAACACAAGGCTCTGCGTTGAATTCAGGCAGAAAAAAAATAAAACCAAAACCAAAAACAAACAAAAAACCCACTAGAGTTGTTTTGTTTGACTTTGTGTGTGAAGTTTAAAACCAAAGGAACAAGTGTGTGCTCAACTAAAAGAGTGCTGAGCAGAAGTCTAAGAAAGAAGCCCAGCCAGTGACTCCTGTTGTAGAACTTCAAATGACAGTGAACAAGATCGCTGCTGTAAACGGGACAACAGGCTCCATGTCAAGGAAAAACTCACTGCAAACCAAACAGGACCCGTGGAAATCAGGCAGCCTCAAGGCATAGCTTAGAGACAACAAGCATCTTAATATCCGCATGGGTTCTGGAAAATGACGCTGATCATGAATACCTGTCCCAGGACAAGCAGAATGAGGACAGCACAGGGAAAAACAAAGATTAAGAGAGGAATTTGCATCTTCCATTATGAAGTACAGACTGCCCCAAAAGTATAAATTTTCACCCCCAAATTTTGACATGAGACTCGGGAGTTATGCAAAATTATAGCAACAGCATTGGAATGCAACATGCCAGTAATTCAATTTATCTCTAAATGAAATCCAACTGCAACAGCCTTAACATGAACTCTAAATCTCTCCATGCAGGCCAGTTAGTTACAGAAAACCTCATTTGTGAACAGAATATATTGTTTTCTTCTTCAGTAAGATTAGACAATTTGAAATGAAAACCCCTGTTGGGAAAAACAAAAAACAAAAACTAAACCTTCTCTTGCATCCTAATTGAGAAGGAAACAAAATATTAGTGCTTGGAGCAACAAGACCCCTTCATAAAGTTCAGTCACTATTTCTGAATCTAGTATTTTAGCCTTCTTTGGTGTAGTGTAAATCATACGTTAAAAGAAAGAACAATAACCCACACAGTTCTTAAATTACAGCTCAATCATTTATGACATATCACACATCTCTGTGATGCAAGCCATGTAGAGGCAGAATATTGACAGCACTGAACAGGCTTCCTTTACATCAGGGCCTCATCAATAACCTCAACCCTGCATGGACTGGTTTGCTATTCTGATTTCTGATAGGACCATTTGTTTATTTGTGGATTTAATATAAGTGAAATTATTGGATTGCATTTCTTGATTTGGTTTCTTTCTCACAGCATTAGGAATATGGTTTCCATCTACACTGTTAAATTGTGTAAATCCAGCCTCCTTACTCTTGAGTACTGGTATTTTATAAACATTCCTTTAGTGAATTTCCCATTTTGCTAGTCTATCTGGGAAGCTATCAGTTTGAGCTATTACTATATAACTAAATGGGTTGTGAGATTACTTGGAGGTTAATGATGCTTGTTGCCAAGCCTGACCCTACATAATGGAAGGAAAGAACTGCCTGCTGGGTGTGCTTTGGTCTCCACATATGTGAGCTCTCTTGCATGCTCTCTCTCTCTCTAGCTCTCTCTCTCTCTCTCTCTCTCTCTCTCTCTCTCTCTCTCTCTCTCTCTCTCACACACACACACACACACACACACACACACACACACACAGAGCCATGCACACACATGTGCAAGCATGCTCACATCTACACACACATCATACACACACACACACAAACACACACACACACACATACAAAAAAAAGATTTTTCATACCATTTTTCTATAGGTGTTTTGTTTATTTTTATTCATTTCTGTCAGTTCACACTTAATGAAGTCATTATTTGTTTTCTGTTACAAACAAACGCAGTTTAAGAGAAAATGTCAAAGATAACTCTGGAAGACACCAGCTTACTCTCAGAATCAATGTGTGGAGATGCCTGGCATTGTGTATACACATCACTGAGTTGTGACTTAATAATTCCTTTCCCTTTAGGGGTTCTGATGTTCTTGCATCTCAGCCACACTCATGGCCTGGTATTCCTGAACAAATACTGTTGCTCTTTGCTCAGCACTTGGAGTATGCATTCTTCAATGACCTCCCTCTACATCACAACTCCGTCATCCACAACAACTTCTGACATATTGAATTGTATCCATTTTTTCCTTACACTAATATTTCATGATCTTTCTTTAAGAAATATTTTCTGAACCTTAGTTAATATATTATGAAACATTAATATGTAGAACTCTTATAATTCTGTTCTTTATATGTCAAAGTTTCTATGTCCCAAGCCATAGTTATTCAGAATATTTCATAAATAGTGAAAACTCTTATAATATCATATTTTAACTCCAGATATCAGTCTCAAATAGATTTAAAAAGCTCTTGAACTCATTTTCTTACAAGACAATACAGTGGTTGTTTGGTTTAAGCTGAAACATTTTTAAAAATAAATAGGGCTCAATCTAAAAAGAGAGGGACAACTGATTTAAGAAAACTGACCGGAAGAGGTCATCGCAAAAGCAAGGTGGTTGTCTGATTTTCTTTTCATCTAATAAAGAGAAACAAAGAAAAAATCACTACTGAATTGACATCTTTCCTATAAATAATTATCTCAGTGTGTACCAGGATTTTTCCTTTGAGCCTAACAACTAGCTCCCAAATCATAACACGAAGACTTCTTATGAGTTACGAATGCTCGGCCTAGCTTAGGCTCGTTTCTGGCTAGCTCTTTTAACTCAAATTAACCTGTTGCTCTTTATCTACCTTTTGTCTCAGGGCTTTTTACCTTTCTTCCTTCTGCATATTTTACTTTCACTGCTTCTCATGTCTACTGGCTGGTGGCCCCAAGCATGTCCCTCTTTTTCTCCCTGGTTCTCTCTTCCTCCTCCTTCTTCTCCTTCATTCCTAATGAGCCTAGATTTCTCCTCCTATTTATTCTCCCTACCCACAGGCCTTGCCTTTCCCTCTCTGCCTAGCTATTGGCTGTTCAGCTCTATCAGATCAATCAGGTGCCTCAGGCAGGCAAAGTGCAACAAATGTAACAGACCTTTACATAATTAACTAAATGCAGCATAAAGAAGAGCAACATGCTTTTACACAGCTAAAGTAATATTCTGCAGCATAAACAAGTGTAACAATCTTTGCCTACTTAAAATAATGTTCCACAACATTAATGTGTTTAAAATACTATGTTGGCATGGGCTTCAGAATTTTTGATGCTTTTGAGATGCTGCTCCTGAGATTTGAGAGATCTGAATTACTATCTCAATTTTAAAATTTGTATCCAATACAATGAGAATAACAAGTGCAAGATACAATGAATGTTTCACCAATGAAACTTTTGAGCTACTTGGACTACAGGACATACTGGACAGAGGCACAAAACAAATATTGGCTTAACCAAGATTAAACATTTTTCTCCAGTATGGAAGACCAGAGCGGAAGGATCACTGATTCATACATTTGTTATGAGTCTAGGGTTGTTCTAACTTAGGGAATATCACCCCTCAGCAAATGTATCCTCCATATGTCCAAAACTGCTCACCACTTCCAAAACTCCATGAAACAGGAAGAGCACAGGGAGCCACAGTGGTCACTGTGGTCGAGCTACATAAACTAAGAAGGGACATTGTCTTTGCTAGTGGTCCTGTGAGGCCATCTCTGTACAGGAACCACAGAGAAAGGAGAAGCACGTGACAGATCTGCTTCTGAAGGCAGAGCCCACATCAGAACTGTGGCCTCCAAGTTACGAAATGGCACACAAGCCTTCCCAAGGGGTTGCATTCTGGAATGCCACATATCTGGCTGAAAATTCTTATTTAGCAATCTCTGAAATTTAAAGAAGGAAAGATGGCAGAGCAAGGCCCCATGCTTATGGTGGAGAATGGAGAAACTAGAGATGCAGTGAAGGGTCTGGGAGTGATATGAGAGATCAGGGCAGACAACGAATACGGCACTCCTGAACAGGGCCACCCTCAGCCCACAGCCCAGCTGCAGCCTGGAGCCACTGTTGCTGCTCGCCCTGCTGGGTGATGGAGATAGTGAGGCCATGGCACTGCCAGCAGGTGAGCCAAGGGGTTGACTCTACCAAGGACAGGGAGGTGTGCAGTGCCATCCTGGGCCTCTGAACCGTGCCCTTACTGGCCAGCAACATAGTGCTGCCTTGGACCCAGGGTAGGGAGGTGTGCTGCTGCCTGGAGCTCTTGAGTCCTGCCCCTGGACTCCCCTGCCTTGCCACAAGACCACCCTAACTCTGGACATCAGCAGGATATCTGAGACAAATCTCAGTAATGGTCCAGTACTTATCATGCTTGAGAAACCAGAAAACTTGAACCAGACCAATGACTCTTTGCAATGAATATTTGTATGTGTGATGGTTTGAACAAAAATGGCTCTCAGAGGCACATAGGGAGTGACACTATTAGGGGGTATGACCTTGTTGGAATAGGTGTAGCCTTATTGGAGGAAGTGTGTCACTGGAATGGGTTTTGAAGTCCCAGATGTTCCAGCCAGACCTAGTGTGGCAGTCTCTTCCTGCTGCCTTTGAATCCAGATGTTGAACTCTAAGCTACCTCTCCAGCACCATGTCTGCCTGCATGCTACCATGCTTCCCACCATGATGATAATGGACTAAATCTCTGAACTATAGGGCAGCCCCAATTAAATGTCTTCCTTTATAAGAGTTGTCATAGTCATAGTGTCTCTTCCAACACCAGAAAGCCTAAGACAGCATGTAAAGCTTTTTGGGCAAAAAAAAAAGATACTGTGTGACACACTGAAGCTTGTAATGTCACTTTAATGAATAGATATACAATGGATAGGTAGGAAAGATGGAGCAACAGAGTTTACACTGTGGAGAGAGGCAGAACTAGAGATACCATAACTGTGGCAGGTATGGGAGAAGGCTGCAGTGTTGGGAACAGTTCAAATTGTTGCCAGGTAGGGCTGACAGGATGGTATGCAGTAGCCTGGAGCACACTCTGCCCAGCCACAGGACCTCCCTGGCTCTGAGCAAGGACAGGACGTCTGAGATGAAGAACGGTTTATTTTCTGGATTCAGATTCCTCGAAAGACCTCCATGGCCTGTGCTGCCACCTGCCCTCACCCTCACTTCAGGTCATGTTGGTATTCATGATCTGTGCTGCAGCAGGGGGACATGCGGTGTCTGTGGTCTGTACTGCTGCCCCAGGGTGAGTGGATGTCTGAGGTCTACGTGAATGTCTGTGATGTGTGCTACCTCTGGAGGCCATGTTTATATCGGTGGTCCATGTTGCCACCACAGGCCATGTTGATGCCAGTGGTCCCTGTTACCACCAGAGGCCGTGTGGATGCCAGTGGTCCCTGTTACCACTACAGGCCATGTGAATGTCAGTGGACCTTGTAACCACCTAAGGCCATGTGGATGACCGTGGCCTGTGCATGCCACCAAACCATGTTGATGTCCAAAGTCTGTACTGCCATTGGAGAACATGCTGTGGTACATGCTGACACCAGAGGCCATGTGGAAGTCAGTGATCCATGCTGCCCCTGACTGTAAACGACAAGGAAGCTTCTTTTGCACAGGTACGGACTGCAGATTCACAGTTGAGAATGAGAGACATAGAAGGCCTCTGTGACAATCTCTCTCGCCCACCCCCACGTCACCCTACCCATCCCCCCCCCCAAAAAAAGAAACATTCTAGACAGTAAGCCTCTGAAGAGAATTGTTAAAAATTGTGCTAGGGATCCTGAAGTATAGCTCTTCACAGTTGATGGCTTCTGGTGGAGGTGAGGAAGAACTCACTATTCTTTAAGGGGCTGGCCACTGGGAGTTTGACTGTGCCCCCCCCCACACACCCATATACACCAGCTCATATTCACACAGGCCCATTACACTCATGCATGCTAACACACAGTCCTTAGAAGATTCCAGAAGCTGTGTGATTTTCCTGTCCATTCAGACTTACTATTTGAGAAGCAGTATGAGTCAGAACCTTGGAGCTTAGACGTAAGACTCCAAAAAACTGATGAGTTCTGTGTCCTGGACAGCTGTTTCCTCTCTGTCCCTGTGCCTTGATGTCCAATATCATCCCATGGACAATCCTGTTAGTTCATGTACAGTCTACAAGGAACAGCTGAGACAGTGACACCTACGGACACAAGGCTTTGATCCCTACTTCTTCCAAGAAAACTGCATGGATTGTCTCAGCTCACACATTGACTCTCAGTGTCTTGTGAGTAGTATATATTTACATCAAATGTAGCATGGCCACCATTTTTTTCTCAGCTCCTTACATGATAGATATTAACATTAATGATGAAAGTAGAAACTGAAAAAATTATATAATATGATATAAATACTATATGTCTGTGGTTTTTATCTTTGTCCCAGAATATAATCTCTATTGAGACAAATATTCTCTTTTCTGGGATAAAGTTAATTAACTAAATATATAAAGACTAAATCCACAATGAAAAAATGACCAACCCCTCATAAGAGCATTAGAATATTTGTTAAAATAACGATTTCTATATTTACCTAATATCTGCTTTATATACTGATATTCTCTGCAAAGTCAAACATTTTAATTCTCATTTTTAATTTATCAAATTAATAGATATAGGATTATATTAATTCACATAGTATGAGCATTCAAACATTAAAAGAATCTGATTAATCAGGGTGAGAATTTGGCATTTATTCTTTATGTTTAGATTGAATAAAAGTTTAAAAGGGAATTGCATGTACAATAATAAAAATATTGTCTCCATATACACTAACAGATTTTGTAAAAGCATAGCTAACGTGTCATCATAGTATCAAACACACACATGTTACATCAAAAGGCATAAGAAGCAGGGTACAGAGCTTTTTAATTTGCATACTACATACATGCCATTTAGTCATGCTTTGACATGTATGTCAATTTTAATCTAAAATTAGAAGAAATAGATTATGCTCTTTAAAAAACAAAAAAATAATTATTTTGTTTCATTGTAGCTTTTAATCCTTAGAAGTCACTATAAAACAATAAGGCTTCATGATAAATTCGATTGGTACTGGAATACAATTCTTGCCTCTGGTCCTGTGGAGGAAAGGAAAGCCTGAACCTTAAGAAGTAACTAAAGCTCTTCTCAGTGAATATTTGTGTACTGTGGCTTGCATGGAAGTATTTCGTCCTGTTTGAAACTTTACAAAATTGCACAGCTCGGTTGTGAATTCTTACCCAGTGCCACGTTAATCTCAGCCGAGTCAGCAGAGTGACTGCTTTTTGGGGACATACGAAAATAATATTTTAGAGCCAGAAATGAGAATTTCAAAAAAATGAATTTCCACTTGCCAAAAATGACGATTAAGTTAGGCTTTAAGACTTCGATCATGTGGAAGTAATTTTATTTTTACAGTAAGCAACACACACTCTGGAATGTCAGACAGGCTTCATTCAGACCACAGGCCATTATTTCTTGTAAAAATTTAAAACATTTACTGACTTATTTTATGATCAAATTAAGGCAATTTAAAATTTTGTTAGTGTTGTTAGGGTCATCCTATTATGGGTTGAGAAATAATACGCATAGAAACTTCTGGAAAGAATGTGTTACCAGAACAGTCATTTCTGTTTTATTGAAATGGCTGTTCAGGATCCAGGTGACTTTCGTCAAAATTTCACTAAGCAGGGTCATCACCTATCTGGGTGCTAACTCTCCTTATCATTATACATAGAACTCATCAGTGGTCTATCCTGCATCTCTATAATTAGCTGCACTGAAATGCTGATGTGACGCTGAATCACTATCGCGTGGTGTGATTTTCTTGATATCCTCCCATAGACACGTGGCTGCAAACCAATCTCTAAGACGGGGCAGAACAGGAGGGCGTACCCAAGGGAAGCTGATGGGAAAGGCTGCTGCTTGCCGCCGCACTGAATGCGTTTTCGCTTCAGCTTCTCTCAAGCTTGTCTTAAGGAGGGAGGCAGAGCACTTATTGAAACATTACCGCGAATTCTGATAGCCAAATGGAGCTCTTGCGTCTCTGGCTGTGTTTACTGCCTTTTCTGACACGACTTAATGGGTCTTTAAAATGAACTCTCCGGTTCCTTTGTTCTTCATAAATGGAAAGTTCAATTTTCAGGTTTGCCCAATTGCAGTTGGTGGAAAACCTCATTTGAATAATACTACAGCTTTCCTGCACTGAAACGGTCTTTGGGAAAAGCCTGTTACATGTGTCCTCTGCATTTAGGATTGATGGGAGATATAGAGATAATGGAAAATGTACATTTAGCCCCTAAGGCTTGTGTGTTATTGCTAGAATGACCTTTCACTAAGTGGCCCCAGGCCTTCCTAGATTAACTGAAGGAAGAAACTGCAGAATGATAGAGAAGATTTATAAATTCTTCAAATGATAGGCCCATGTATTTTCATTTATTCAGTATACAGCTGTTGAAGGCGCTAATCTGTTACGCTGAGGACCAGAGAAAAGAATCCTAGGGACTCTTGAGATCAGATCTTGTGGATTCCATCTGCAGAGACTAATGTACAGTGTCTGATTTAAGACAATTTGCATAAAGAAATTGCAACTTTGTTTTCTCAGCTGCAGTAACTTCATTATAATTAACTGATTCTGAAAATAATGGAAAATCAAAAATAAGCTATGCCAGTAAATGTATGTAGCATAAAGCTTTCTGAGCCCAAATACTGTAGGCCTTCTTCTCTCAGATGGAGCTTGACACAAATGGCAGACATGAATGAAAACGGTAATTATAAAAATTACAAACACAACCTCCAAAAGAACTGGAAAGGAGAGTGTCTGAAGAGGCAGCAGTGAGGAACTGCAAAGGAGTGTGTGAGGAGACAGCATGTCCCATGGTTACTATGTGAAGAGGGGAGAGGCTGCCATTTAGAAAGGGAGTGTCTAAGGGGAGAGCTCCCTCCTCATCCCTGCTCACAGGATGGCAGTGGATTCATGTCTGGAGCCTTAGTGGTCCCTCTCTCTTCTATTGTGTTCCCTCACAGCCAAAGCCAGCTCCTCAGCTTGTGAAACACAGAGTTATGTCCCGTTCAGCTAAGGCACAAATATGTCCTTGGCATAACTGAATCCTAGGCTGGAGTACAAACCCTTCTCTTCGACCACAAGATATTTATTTTTTCCCAAGACTCAACACCTTTCATTACATTTTACACAACGTACACTATACACAACACAAACATACACTCCACACACAATACACACTGCACACATACCATATAAACACACTTCACATATACTTCAGATACAACACACACTTCACACTTATACATACACTGAATGTATATGCACATATATCTATATTCTACACAGATACTATACACACTGTATACAGAGAGACACTCCACACACATAGAACACACACAATGCACACATATCATACAGGCAATGCCTTTAGGGGTGCTTCTGAGAGACAAGAGCTCTCGGTTTAATTGATGCAGAAGAGCATGCCAGTCTTCCCTTTGTGATTGCTGACAGTGTTGCTCCCGTTAAGGCAACCCTGCATGCCTCAAAGAGGCACAGTGAATGGCTATAGTCTACAGAATTTGTCTTTATCATTTGACTTAGAGAAATAACCCATCTGTTACCAAAATTTTTGTATGTTGCTATATACTCTTCAAGATTTATAGTTTCTCTCCATGACTGTGTGCCTTTTCTGAAAAGACCATATTTTACCCAGTTCTTTATAACATTCACGCTGTTGTAAATCACATACGATAGACTAGTTCTGTGATTTATATTCCGTCCTTACGCATCAATCAAATGGCCCAAGTTAGTGCTTTATCATAATAATTTGATTACTGCAACTTTAAAATAAACCTCACTGCCTAGTGTTTCAGTTTCAGTGGCTTTGTCTTCAGGGTTATTAAAATCATAGTATTTTTGTATTTCGATATTAACTTAAAAATAAGTTTCTCAATTTTCTCAGTAAGCAGTCTGTTATTGTTGACTAAAGCACTGTTGACTTCACTGACAGACTAGGGTGAGTGGAGTGCTTTCTTGTGACATTTCCAACAATCTCTAACTAAATATGGAATACTGGGGAGCTTCTGGGGGACTGCAGCAACCTGATATATTTGCTTAGATACAATATGTTATCTGTCACTTCTGGAGTGATTAAAACATGGTTAATTTAGTAGCTTTTCTGGAAACAACTTTATTAAACTTACTTGTCAATGTCCATGCTTTTTCTGTATATCTTAATAAATTCTCCCAAGTAAAAATGTCACAATACCTATGAGTATAAGTTTGATTTTTTCCTTAGTGTCCACGATATTGTTTACTGTCCTTTGTCATCCTCAGTGGGACCAGAAATAACTTGATGCCACACAATTTCATTTGCTCTATCTGAAATATTTAGTATTCTATTGTGATAATTTTCAAATGGAGAAAATGTTGAAACCTCGAGCCCACCCCCTAAGCTGTCAATTAACAGTTTACACAGATCTGTAAGCAATTTAGTCAGATCTAATGTTCTTTATTCAACCATTCACTGAGTTTGTCTTACAATGTAAATATAGTAAGTAGTAAAAGCAGATTCCACTTTTCTTACACATTGTTAAAGGAGAATTTCTTTAAAAAATAAAATGCCTTGATTAGTTCCATGCATAGGTCTGTTTGCCATTAAACAATTCACATCTTGACCAGTACACACACCTGTGGTGCCCCTGACATCTAAGGAAGTCTCTCTTGCCTTTGCCACTCAACTCAGAGCCTGAACCCACCCAATATTCTGCATACCACTTCTTATTTTCAGTTTCTCCTATAAATGTACATAAACACAGCAAGTGTGTATTCCTCATGCAGCATTTACTTCCCCATATGATCCGAGACTAAATTCTATCATTGATCATCTGATTTCATTATTTCTTATTGATGACTAGTATTCTTTCACAATGCTCTTTCAAAATGAATTTGTTAGTGTATATAGAGTCTGGTTTCATGTTTGTTTATTATAACTAAGCCTGGTTTTGTTTGGTTACATTGTTTTTATTTTCAGGCAAAAACCACTGTGTAATCTTGGCCAAAACATGCCATGTGGAACAGGCTGCCCTCAAACTTGCAGTAATTCTCCTGCTTGGCGTCCAAGCCTGTACTGGCACATTGAAGCAAGCCTCTTGTGTGTGTCTGTACAGGTCATTTTGCCAGCATCTATTTGTACTTCTCAGTAGGTGAGGGGATCTTAATGACTGCATGATCTGATGCATGAATACTGCTGCTTCAAGAGCATGTTTTATAATGTGCATTTGGTTTCTCTCCACTGAATCTGTTTGTCCCAGATGTCCAGTACCGAGTGTAGACAGATTTGATGGTGACATCTCATTTAGAGCTGTGTGTGCCAAGGTCTCTCTCTTTCTGTGAAGCGTCTGGCTGTTGGTCTCTTTATTTGTTCTTTTCTTCTGAAGGAAACAGCCCCTCTGTTGATGGCTGAATGATGCACTGATCTATGAGTACAGCAGGATAGCATTAGGAATCATTTTATTACTACTTTGTTTTTATTTTTAAGGCTATTAGAATCTGGTTTTATACTAGGTCTCTGGGCTATCTAGTCTCTGGTTCTTGGTCACGCAAGCAGTGTCAAGTATGGGCTCCATCTTGTGGAGTGGGCCTTAATCCAAATCAGATGTTGGTTGGCTACTCCCACAAGCTTCCTGCCATCATTGCCCTATCAACTATTTGAAGAAAGAAACTGAAGAAGATACCAGAAGATGGAAAGATCTACTATGCTCATGGACTGGTAGGGTTAACATGGTAAAAATGGCCATCCAAAAGCAGTCTACAGATTCAATGCAGTCCCCATCAAAATTCCAACACAATTCTTCACAGATCTTGAAAGGACAATTCTCAGCTTCATATGGAAATATAAAACACACACACACACACACACACACACACACATACACACACACACACACACACACACACACACACACACACACACACATACACAATCACTGAAAAAATCCTGAACAATAAAAGAACTACTGGAGATATCACTATTCTCAATTTCAAGTTGTACTACAAAGATGTAGCAATAAAAACAGCATGGTATTAGCATTAAAAACAGAAACAGTGATCAACAGAATAGAATTGACGATCCAGACATAAATTAACACAGCTACTGAAACCTGATTTTTGAAAAGAAAATACAGAAATACATACTAGAAATAAAACAGCATCTTCAACAAATGGTACTCTTTAAACTGGATGGCTGCATGCAGAAGCATGAAAATAGATCCATACATATCCCCCTGCACAAAACTCAAGTCCAAATGGATCAAAGACCTCAGCATAAAACCAGATACACTGAATCTGAGAGAAATAGGGAATAGTCTTGATCTCACTAGCACAGAAAAGGAATTTCTGACAAGAACACCATTAGTGCAGGCACTGAGCTCAACAATTAATAAATGGGACTTCATGAAACTAAAAATCTCCCATAAGGCAAAGGACAATGTCATTCAGATGAAGCAGCAGCCTACAGAATGAGAAAAGATTTTTTTTGTTTGTTTGTTTTTTCAAGACAGGGTTTCTCTGTGTAGCTTTGCGCCTTTCCTGGATCTCGTTCTGTAGACCAGGCTGGCCTCGAACTCACAAAGATTGGCCTGGCTCTGCTTCTTGAGTGCTGGGATTAAAAGTGTGCGCCGCTACCACCGCCCGGCAAGAAAAGATTTTTATCAAGTACACATCTGATAAAGGACTAATATTCAAAATATATAAAGAACTCAAGAAATTAGATATTAAAAAATAATAAATAATACAATTTTTAAAAAATAGAGTATGAATCTAGATAGAAAATTCTCAAAAGAGGAAACTCAAATGGCTGATGAACACTAAGAAAGGTTCAACATCCTAAGCTATCAAGGAAATGCAAATCAAACCTATTTTGCAATTCTATCTTATACTTGTCAGTATAAGTGACTACAATCAATAACGTAAGTTTTAGCTCATATGGCAAGGATGTGGAAGAAGAGGAGAACTCATTCATCACTGGTGGAAGTGCAAAATTGTAGCAGCCACTATGGAAATAAGTGTGGTAGTTCCTCAGAAAGATGAGAATTCAATCTCCTTCAAGATCCAGCTATACCACTCTTGGCATATACCCAAAGGATGCTTCATCTTACCACAAGGACACCTGCTCAACCATGTTCATTGTTTCTCTATTAATAACATCCAGAGATTGTAAACATCCCAGGTGTCCCTCAACAGAGAAATGGATTTAAAAAGATGTGGTACATTTATTCAACAGAGTATTACTTATTTGTTAAAAAAAAAAAAGACATCATAAAATTTGCAGGCAAAAGGAAGGAACTAGAAAAAAATAATCCTGAGTAAAGTAACCCAGACCCAGAAAGATAAATATGGTGTATATTCACTTATATGTGGATATTATCTTATAATCAAATGATGACCAAGCTACAATCCATTTACCCAGAGAGATTAGGTATAGAGGAAGGGACTAGGAGGTACACATGGATCTTCCTTGGGGGTGGGAGGATAGAATAGCTCTTATGGGTGGATTAGGATTGGGGTGGACAGGAATGGAAGGGTTAGGTGGGGAAGGGGAAGGGAAATGGGGTTGAAGGAGAGAATATGGGGAGAGATAGCTAGAACTGGGGGGCATATGAGGGGTGATATGGAAACCTAGTGCAGTGGACTCTTCCTAAAATTTATGAAGGCAGTATTAATGAAGTTTCCAAATAATCAGTGAGATGAGTCCTAACTGGCCATGTCTTGTCACCAAATGTAATTTCTAGGACCTGGACTGAGTTACATCCAATTGAGTTGGCCAAAGGGGTCCCATGGAAATTCCCAGGCAATCTAGATTATTTCCAAGACAATAGTTGCTCTCCCTAAATTGATAGAAGGGCCCCATTGCTGAAGACAACACCTGCAGAACTCATTGAACATGTAGAGGTCAAGTTTGTGCCTACCTGGAACCTCACACCATGTTCAAGTGTCTTTGGTATGGGAATGTATAGTCTGATTTTCTTTTGGGCTGCCAGCTCACAAATAAAGACAGAGTCTTATTAATCATGAAAACTTGGTCATTAGCTTAGGCTTGTCCCACTATCTCTTATAACTTAAATTAACCCATGTTTTTACTAATCTACATTCTACCATGTGGCTTTTACCTTTCTCCCACTCTGTATGTCTGATTCATTCCTCATCTCATTGTCATCCCTACCTCTCTTCTTCCCAAAGTCCTCTCTGACCTTTCAGGGTCCTGCTTAACCTCTTCCTGCCTACCTATTGGCCATTAAGCTCTTTATTAAACCAATCAGAAGGTGCCTTGACAAAGACACATCTCCACAGTGTAAACAAGTATTCTACAACAGGAAGGTACTCTGCAGGCTATCAAAAGAGAAACATAAACAACAACCCAGCCACAAACCCTTTGTTCTGCAATGCTGTCTGCCTGGAAAAAAATTTTTACATTTTAATAATTTTTCATGTATTTTATTTTATAGCCTTCCTCTTTCCTTCCTTCCCCATTCTCCTCCTCCTTCTCCTCCCTCCTTCCTCCCTCCTTCCCTCCACCCCTCCCTCCCTCCCTTCCTTCCTTCCTTCCTTCCTTCCTTCCTTCCTTCCTTCCTTCCTTCCTTCCTTCTGTCTTGACAGGATCTCACTATCCTGTACAAGCTGGCCTGGACTGGAGATCCTCCTGCCTCAACTCCACAGTTGTGAAATGACAAGCGTGTACAGTACAGCCAGCTTTCTTTCAGATATTGTTGTCCAAATTTTATTGACTCTGAGAAGTGAACTGAGAACTAATCTTCCATTTTCTCTTTACATGACTTTTGTGTGTGATTCACATTAGACTTTCCCCACACCCAGTCTTCTGTAAGAATCTAATATTGCATCTTAATAGTCTTCCAGAGGACAAGCAGCAGACTGACTCAATTTCCAAAGAAGTTAGAGAATTAATCCCTTACCCTTGCTGTTTTTTTTTTAAAGTTATAAAGTGACATATGTTATCTCTTACTTTTGCATCTTAAATATTTTTTCAGTTATACTGTTTATTTCTACAACTGGTTATGTAACCTTAGCTGGTATTTATAACTACCTTCCCCTACTACCCATTCTATATTTCCTCCACCCTTAACAAGTACCTCAGCAGGTCTTGGCTCCTTTCCTAGAGAAATAACCCATGCCTTCATTGCTCAAGAGTCTGTGCCTTTGGTCATCCTGCCTTGGTTAGATTATTGTAGTTTCCCATTGACTTTAATCACAGAATATTGTAGCACCGAGCCAGGCGGTGGTGGCGCACGCCTTTAATCCCAGCACTCGGGAGGCAGAGCCAGGCGGATCTCTGTGAGTTTGAGGTTAGCCTGGTCTACAGAGCGAGATCCAGGAAAGGCACAAAGCTATACAGAGAAACCCTGTCTCGAAAAACAAAAAAAACAAAAAAAACAAAAATATTGTAGCACCAAGGCATCTTAAGTCTCTTCATCAATGCTGATAGAAGTCCATCACGTTTTCATTTTGAAAAGATGTATTATTTATTTATTTGTTTGTTTGTTTGTTTTACATGTGTTTGTGTGCACACACATGGTTTTTTTTTTTTTTGATCATTTGAGATGAGAAGACCTGCCATAAATCTGTATTCGTTGAAGTTGGAAGACCCACCCTAAATCTGGGTCAAACCTTCTGGTGGCAGCCTATATAAGTGGACATAGAAGGAGAAAGCTTTTGCTTTTTTGCCTCCTTACCCTCCCTCTCCCTTGAAAGCCCATCCCTTCACTTGTGTTATAAACCACTTCTTCAGAATTCCAACATACAGCCTTGTGGACTAAAAACTATCGAATTCTTAGTCTTTCCCTATGGGAGCAGCCATTTGTTTGAGTAGCCAGACCGAAGCCTGAAAGCCATGCTAATAAATCCCCTTTAATACACAGAGATTCATTCTCTCAGTTATGTTCCTCTCGGGAGCCCTGACAATATTCTCGTTTGTTTTGAATGAAGATTGTTTCGTTTGTGAATGTCTTTGTTAATCATAGCTTTTACTTGGCACCATGAGATCTTGATATTTACTTTATTATTTATTTATAATATATACATATCATAATGTCTCTTTCCTATTCTTTATTTACAAATTTATGAGAGTCAAAATGTTTGGTATTTGAATATTTATAGTAAAATTGAATTCTTATTTTTTTTCTTAATTTCTAGTTCAGTCTACAGTCATCAGAGAAAATACTTTCCTGGATGTTTCACTTTGAAATTTGTTAAGAGTTTCTTTCAACCAAAGCGTAGAATCTCTTTTGTTAAAGGCGTCACATATACTTGACAAGAATGTGAATTCTTGGCTGACCAACGGCTTTCAGTGTCAATTGTTTCAAGTTTGTGGTCCTGCATTTCAGATCTCATAATGTGAACAGATAAATCTTGGACTCTACTTCACCTTTTGCACTGGGCTTTTCTCTTCTCTGTTTTCTGTGGTGCTGGGGATGAAACACAGAGTCCCAAGCAGGCTAGACAAGTGCACTCCCCTTCAGCTCAGCACTCACGCTTGAACGAACATGCAATGAAGTGCTGTGGCCGCACCGTCTCTCTCTCTTGATTTTTAAGTGGAAATATTTTGTCCTACAATTGACTGTATTTTCTGTTTATATGCAGCATAATTACTGACATTTGTGGGTTTATAGCTTGCATATTGTCATTTTTGCCAGCATGGTGATTTATTTAAAGCATTGCTGGAGTGTTTTATCCAGCTGTTCTCAGGAGAAAGGATGCAGATGTTTGCATCATCACACAGACCTCCAGAGACACTTTAGTTAGAGTGTTCTGTCTACTAATAATTTAAATTTGAGATCTTTGGGGGGTAGAATATTTTTGAGAAATAGGATTAAGGCTACCAGTGTAAGTTATCAGGAAATTAAAATAAAAAGGACATCTAGTCAAATACAGGATCAAATACAGGATTGAAAATACCTGTTTCAATCATCATGTCTATGGGATAATTCTAAAGAGCTAAGCTTCTATTTTCCTCATAATTTTTAGTTCAATTCATAATGAAAGTAATTTACAGGTGTGTGTGTGTATGTGTGTGTGTGTGTGTGTGTGTGTGTGTGTATGTGTGTGTAAAATAACTTAGAAACTATTATTCCTTTCAACTCTCTATTACTCTTGAGTTACTGTAAGCAGTAACTGGGGGAAAAAGTCACCATCTGCATTCACCACTCTTTCTATCCCTAGACTGTGTTGAGGCTTCTCTTCTTTGTTTCTGTTCATGCCCAATACTCTATGCTGTTCTGTGGTTGCGGAGGCCTCCAGTAGCTGATTCTGATGCACAAGTTATGGTCCTAAGTGCTGTAACTTCTGAGAACATCTGGGTCTTAGAAAACGGGCTTGTAAAGATTGATTGTGATAAATGCTCTTACTTAGACTTCCTTCACTGAGTCTACTTTCCAGGTATTGCGAAGATCTTTGTGGTTTAATTTCCCACAGTTTAAATATTTTTCCCCCTTCTTGATTGGTTCTAAAGAAGTTAGTAGAACTGTAAATACTTTCAGTCATTTGTTTTCCATATCAAAACAAAGAAAAACTTTAATCTGTGCCACTAAATATCTCTGTAATTTAGTAAACATGGAATGTGGAACTTCTGTATTTGGAAGAAATGGAGAAAGACGGGACAGTAGCAGAGATGGTGGTAGTTTTGTTATTGTTGTTGTTTTGTTTGTTTTGTTGTTTGTTTGTGAGGGTTTTTTGTTTTTGTTTTTTTACTTTTTTGGGTTTTTGTATTCAACACAAAGGACACTGGGGATGCTTGGCCTGTTAACGTTCACTTGGTACTTGGATGAAGTCTTACAGTATATGCTTTAAAGGCTGATTATTGGTCAGTTTGATCAAATATTAACTGCTTGAAGATTTATGATTTATCTAGTTGTGAAGTACTAGTTGAAGATGTGTTACATTCTTTTATGTTGTGGAATATTTGTTTAATGATGCAAAGACGTTTTGCATTCTTTTATGTTGCATTGGTTTAACTCTGTGAAGCTGTGTTACTTTACTTGTGTAAAACACCTGAATGTTCTAATAAAGAGCAAACAACCACTAACTAGGCAAGGGAAAGTATAGGCAGCACTGACAGGAAGAGAAAACAAATAGGAGGAGAAATCTAGGCTACAGAGGAGAGCGAAGAGCAGGAGGGAGGAGGGAGAAAAGGAGGAGAGGAGGACACCAGGGGCCAGCCACCCAGCCACAGTCAGCCTCAGAGTAAGAAGGAAAGAAAAGAACTCAGAATAGAAAAAGCTAAAGCCCAGAGGCAAAAGGTAGACAGAATAACTTAAGAAAAGCTGGCGAGCAACAAGCCAAGCTAAGGCTGGGCATTCATAAGTAAGAATAAGTGTTTGTCAATTTATTTGGGAGCTGTGTGGTAGGCCCCTGAAGAGTAAAGAGTAAAAAAAAAATCTAGTAATAAAAGGATATTGGATAGAGCTAAAGACTTCATGTGTTCTGATTGTTGAAACATATTCTATTTTAAATATAATTTAAATGGCCAGTTACATAAACAGAAAATGCCTGCCAATTTTATTCAGAAACCAACAGACAGACACTCAAATCAAACTGTCATTAAATTAAAATCCACACAAAAGTTCTTCAAACCAGTTACCATGTCAAACATTTAAAAAAATGGCTTTTCATGACCTGAAACTGCACAGATGGCACAGCCACCATCTGGATATTTTCCATCTGCCCAAAGTGACATGATATATTCACTAGGGTTGACCCATGCAGCATCAGCAGCAGATAAATGGCAGTTGTTTTTATCACACAGTTCAGTCAGGATGTCTGGGAGAAATTTAAGATAAGCCATAATATCTGTATCTTGTGGGACTCCAAAACGTTCTAACCATTGGAAGATTATGTTTATCTCTTTAGTTTACATTTCCTTTATGCAAGAACACAGGTTTCATTATGGTAGGAATCATGAAGGTCTTTTCTCTTTCTTAAAGTATTTATTTTAATTTTAAGTGTGTGTGTGTCTGTCTGTCTTTCTGTCTGTCTGTGTCTATAGAAGCAAAACCTCTATCTCTCCCTGGAGCTAGAGTGACAGGTAGTTAGTTGTAAGTCACCTGAGATGGGTGCTGAGAATCTAATTCAGTCCCCCAGCAAGACCAGCACACATTCCAAAGCCTGTAATATGGCTCTTAACGTAAAAGTAACGTGCTGAAAATGTATATAGAAGATGGAATTCGTAATCCCCACTCAAAACGGTTCATTGTTTGTCAAGCATTCCCATTAATACACATTAACAAATTCTCTACAGCAACCAGATAACCGCTCTATCTATCCACGTTTCTTCAGGCTGCTTTTGGTCTTTGTGGTGCCAGCCAGTGTGCTTGTTAGTCTACCTTCACCTTCACCAGTAAATCCATACTGCTGGAGAGTGATCTCCTCTTGGTCTATAAGTGATCATTTATTTTCTCTTGTTTCTGTCATTGTCCTCACATGGGTAAGCTTCACTGATAGGACACTTTCCCAAAGTGTTCCTTTAATCCCAGTGTTTCTTTGGGGAAATTAGAGACAGAGATAGAATCCTCGGGAGTCTGGTGGACACAAAAAAAGGAAACAAGGCTTCTCTCAAAGAAAAGAAAGTGATAACCTTCACCTGTGGTTGTTGTTTGACTTCTACATTCATGCCATAGCACATACCTTCCCACACTCATAAAAATGAATGCGCGCGCGCGCGCACGCACACACACACACACACACACACACACACACACACACAGAGTGAAAAAATAAAATTAGAAATTGGGGAATTCACCAAGACCAAATTCCACAGTGCTTGATATATAAATGTGAAAGTCTGATGAAAAGTACCTGTATTTTAATAAGAGTCACAGTGCTGGATCTTGTACTGCAGCTCAGGGGTGGAGCCCTTGCTTAGCATGTGCAAGGTCCTGAATTCGTCCCCAGAACTACTCACACCCACTTCCACCCACGTACACAAGCAGGCAGTCCCCCACAGTTGAGTACAGTGGTTCCTTCAAGTTTCCTTCACTGAAGCCTGACTGTAGCTCTAGCTGAGCATGGAGTCATTGGTTCATGTCCACCAACCAAGTTACAGGATCCAGGTCATTCTGCTGCACCTTATTCGTCTATGTGGGTCTCATTAGTGGCTCATACTTGCTGATAGAGGGGCTCTCTTGCTGCAGACAATGGAGGTAAGTACAGTGGATGCAAGTTGTGTGGATATCAACTTCCACACTCACAACTGCTTTCTGCATGAACCACTGAGGCCCAAAAGACTGATGTTGTGTTGCTCCCAGGCACACATGCTTTTACATTTTATGTATGAGTAGCCTAAAACTGAAAATTACGATTGATTAAGTACTTAGGAATGGTTGGCATCTGCGAATTGATAAACTTGATCCATTTAAAATAACCACACATTACTGCCTTGAACATTTCTGATGGTATTGAGTAAGATCAGATTCTCTGTTTAAATGAACGGAACTAAAGAATGATTGGCAGATGACTGTCAACCTTTGAACTTGCCTGTTTGAAGCCTCCAGTCGGCACCTGCAGCAAGAATCAGAAAGTACAAGAGTCAGATAATCGTGAGAGTCAGGATAGAATGTGAGAGACCCAGAAATTGCTGGAATTCAGAGGGCAGTGCTCTGCAGGAAAGACTGTAACCCAGTGAGAAATCATTCAGCGTAACCACGGTTGGGACAACTAGGAAGAGGTGCCTTGTACAATGTAATTAAGTGACTATGATGGGTTAGAAGCACAAACAAAGAACAAGAAAAATCTTCAGAGACATTTACCAATTTCAATAAAATCCAACATTATCTTTATGAAACTAAAATATCCATTTAAGTAGAGGATACATTTATCCTTATAATGATCAAATACATTAAGTTCAACCCAAATGCTAGTGATGTGCCTTGTGTGGCAGAGGGGATAAGTCTTAACAGAGTCAGGTATGTGAACATTAAGTAACGTCTTCTGTTTACTTAATCTTGTGTTGTAACCCAGATAAAGATCAGTCATGAGAAGAAAAGACATGAATTTGAAAAGAAAAGGTGAACTGTCACTATTTTCAGATGGCAGAGGTACAATTATGAAAAAAATTGAATGCTAATAATTGCGTAGCAAAACAACAAAAGCAAAAAGGATGAAATAAACACATTCTTGAAAAGTTGACTGCTATAAATAGACGCATGCAATCAATGACAAACCAGTACATGCAATGGCATAGAAAACCTGTACATGTCATAAAGTACATACAGTAGATAATATTGTCACACAAGCTAAACCAGAAGTAAGGAGTGGTCCAACGAGATCTTAGAAAGCCACAACTTCACAAAAGACAACAGGAAGATGACTGTAATCTTGCACAGAACATTCACCATGGTAGGGCAACTCTCCCAGTGTGTGTTCTAAATTCAACGTAATTTCAATTAGGTCAGGATTGCTGAAAGTGAACCTGATTCAAAAGACCTAGGAGGCTTCATGGCCCTGAGAACTGTCCCCCTGCCTCCTCCTCTCCTAACAGTCCACAGTGACTTTTCGAAGACACGCTTATTTGCAGTTCCTTTAGCAAATGGGCCCTACATTGAGGTTGCTGTTTGGTTTTTGTTCATTCATCTGTTTGATTAACGCATTTGTTTCTTCTTTGTGTGGAATATTAATTCTCAATAGGTGCATCCCTCACCACCTCACATCCTTGTGGCCTGTGACTCGTGTTAAATTTCTAAAACCTCAAACCCTCGCCATTTGGCTAGCTTGTTTGTTTTTCCAACAACATTCACCTGTGGCTGGAATTGCTTGCCTTTCATACTTTCAGCCCCTTGTCAATCTCCACCTGAGCAGCCCGCACCTTCATTAGGAAACGTTCCACTTACTCATCCTCCACTTGTTTGTCAGCATCTGGAACTCTGGCTGGCACATCATGAGCATTCCAAATGATCTGTTGGGTGGATGGAAGAATAGACAGGTAGTGATTGTTTATGTGATAAGATGCACTCGGATGTTGACGGTCAGACATGCTATTCAATTCCAGTTCTAGTAAGGAAAATGCAAATGGAACTCCACCAAAGCTGTTTTCATAATACTCTCTGGCAGGATATGATAAAAAGACTTTTCATTCTCTATCAGTGTTGAAAATAGATACATGTTTTTATTGTTTCGGTCTAAAAGATGGAGAAAGTGTTTCTAAACTATAGGACAATAAGATCATGTGATCTTTATTTTGCTGGTTGTATTTTCCACTTTGTAGATCTATTTGTTGAATTTCATCACTACTAAGATGCATTAAACATTGAAATACATAAAACTTTAACATATTTACTTATTTTTAATAGTGTTTGAGCATGTATTTTACGTAAGTATAAGAGCACATGTATGTGCAGATGCTTGCAGAGGCCAGAAGAAAGCACTAGATAGTGTAGTAGATGAAGTTATAGTAATTGTGAGTTGTTCAGTGACATGGGTGCTGGGAAGTGAACTCTGGTCCTCTGCAAGAGCAGCAAGTTCACTTAAACATGGAGCCATCTTTCCAGCCCCTGGACCACTCTTAACCTGTCAAGACATCTCTTCAGCTTCTGGACTCTCCTTTAAAATAACAGCAGTTTTATCTTTGGGATGGACTTCTGTATGATAGATCTAATATAAAGATAGCTATATAATTTTAATAGCAGAATTATTTGCAAACATTTTTGCACGTTGTATACACAAATGTGACCACATTTCACAATCCCTCAAGTGGGATCTAGAGCTGCCTTCCCATCCTGAAACAAAGGATAAAACACTAAACCTATCTCCTGTCAAGCAGACAAACGCATTTTCCCTCCAAATGCGAAGAGCCGGGGCAACTTGTGTCACAAGCAGCCTGTTCCTCAGGACCAGCTACCTCTCATTTTTATTTTGTTTATTAAAAGATTTTGAATGGAACTAGCTGTTTTTCTTCATACATAGACTTGTTTTCCTAATACCATGAATCTTTACTTTGTCTTACTAATTTCTCAACATAACCCAAAATGTCTATGAGTCTTCCATTTCTAAAAGCAGCGTTCCTCCTCTGAATGCTATCGGCCATAGGAACAGACTGGCCACTGTATTTGAGTCCAAATTCAAATACGTCCTGACTGCAGAGCTATTGGTATAATAATTTTTGTGTAAAATTGCTGAGCGTGTACCCAGCCTGTTTGTATATTTGAATAATATGACAAGGAATGGGGTTCTTTAATATTTATTGAAGTGTGGCTATTTGTCAGCATTAGTCCTCTCCTGTTGTTTGCCTTCCTTGGTTATGTATGCAAACGAAGAAGGCCTTCCATCCTCTGCTCTTGTTTAATATTCCTCCTCTGTTGACGTGAGTGTTTTCAGAAAATCGTGACAGCCAGGATTTCACTCATCTCACCAGCACTGAAAGTATACTTCAAACAACACAAAGAGAGAAACAATAAATGAGCAGGAGAATTCTAATACGATTATTTCATACTTATGAAAACTAAGCTAAACAAACTCACACAGAACTGTTCCTAGGTCAGGCCTGTGGGTAGGGCCTCTTTCTTTGTTTGGACACACTGTAAATTCTCAGGACGTTAGACACAACCTTGTTAAATATAAAATATATAAGTCATATTGTGAAAACAGTTTGAAATGAGTTTTATTTATATAACTTTGGAGATTCATAGAACTGTCCAGTTCTTTTAATGAGTTAGAAAAAAAACACGATTTCATTAGACTCAGAAGAGCCATAGGAGTTGAACAATCTGATAAGGAGAAAAAGCAGAGGTATTCCTGAGGTGACTTCTAGATCTATGCCGTTTAATTCAAACAGATTTAAGGGTCATTTGAACTCAAATCAAGATGAAAAGTAGAATTTATCAAGTGCAAGCTTTCTCTTTCTGAGCTCAGAGACCTATCAATGTCTGTCTTTTGGCTACCCTCCTTGTAATAAATGTAGGCTTGGTGTATAATGAAAAGCAGCTGAGGAGTTAAGGTACCAAACACTTCTTTTCTTCTTCTTCCAACTGTGATTGTTCTTATTCTTCAAAATCTTCCACAGCTGCCAAAAATCCATTTCATCTTAGCATGAGGTGAAGTTTCCATTAAAGACTTTTAGAGTAGCAGGGGTCAGCGATCTAGTGTCAACTGGGCTACCAAAGAATGCCGCCCAACAAAGAGTCTACCAGGAGGGGTCGGAGTGAGTGCAGAAGCTACGCGATTTACAACAGACCTCTGGGCAGTTGTGTTCTACTGTTCCTTTATTGTTGGCGGCATAGTGTCAGGAGAAACAGGACAGGAGAATGGATGTGTGATCCTGTCAGCTACAGGGACTGCAGCAAAGGGAACTGAGTAACAGTTTGCTTCACAAAATTTTGCCAGTTGGAATTTTGATCTGTTCCCATTACAAGCTGCTCTGCGGCTGTCTCTGGGTGTAGACAAGGTTAGTAATTTCAACACTTGGTCTGGTTCTACTCATAACACAGATACTAAGACAGTGAAATAACAACCGTTATTTTGTGCTGATTAAAAAACTAAAATTAGTGTGGAGAAATAACATCCAAATACATATACTTTGTTAAAAAAAAATACCCACTGTGAGCACATCTGCATGGTGGCTACCCTTCCATTCTTTCATTTGTTCTTCTATCCATTCCAGCTTTTCCCACTCTGCCCATTCACTGTCTACTGTGGACCTGATTTACCAAATCAGAATATCTGAAGTGTACAGGATGATGTTCCACATTAAATCCCAGTTGATGACAGGTCTGAGAGATTTCCAAAACAACGATAGTCTTGAAGCATGCTCCAGCATTCTCTAGGGCAGGCTAAACAGTGTATTTTATTATGGGATGGGGAGAAAATAAACATACACACTTGTGGATTTCAGAATTAGTGGGGCCAGGGTCATGCAGAAGAGCTGTTACACATTCTGCACTCATTTTTCACAGTGAATTTCAATTTTGGTGTCTTCATAATCCAAATCTTTAATATCATGACAAAAACACATTGCTTCCTGTGGACCAATTCAGTAAGTTGTTGAATGATGTGTGATTATTGAGTGATTTTCATATGTGGGATCAGAGAGTCTTACCATGGGAAATTCTTTGCCTTAATGGTTACTTCTGAACTTAAAAAATCTAAATTCAATTTCGCAGGTTAATCCATGTCAGCAACACTGGCATTTTATTCTCTATAAAAAGCACAATTTCCGGTGTATTGGGAAAACCTCTTCTTCTATGTGTGAATAAAGGTGAACATATGGGATCAGTCCAACCTCTCTCTTCTGAATCTCCCAGTGATTCTCAATGCAATGTACATACAAAAGCAATCACCTACATTGCACCCTCCACAGTCACTCCTGGTTTTTCCATAACTACCATTTACTTGGTTTCTGTTAGATTTTTAAATAATTTAACTTCATTTCAAAAACCTTTGAGGCTACCCAAAACACTAAGTTCTATTTGTTGTCCCACCTACCGGAGGAAAAATAATGAAACCCTCAATTAAATTGTTTTCAGCTTCATTACTACAAATAAGCCGATATTATGAATCAAAGCAGGTAACATGGTAGTCCGCCCCTTGGAACAGAGAGAACTTCTTCCCATCTCACAAGAAAAGAACCCCTAGCTTTAGGAGCTCGGTATGTCAGCATTTTAACATAATAATCAAGTATGAAGCAACCTTGGTCATGAGGAGTGGACCTTGCCAGGCTGCTATGCCTTATGTCAGGGTGGCTGTCACCACGGAGGAGTGACATGAGAGACATAAACCTCTGTCCATGTAAAAGGCCTCTTCTCCTTCCGATTGTCATCTCACCAAAATACGTCTCCTCAAACTGCCTTGAGTGAGGAAGAAGGAGCACTGTTAGCTCACACTAAAAGGCCAAAACACTGTATGGAGGATGTAACAACCTCCTTAGATCTGAGGCAGGCCTTGCTGCATGTCAAGCCACATGGCTTCTGGATAACCAGTCAGTCCTGCCATCAGCAACAGGCTGCTTTCTCTAGGGCTTTACGGAAGCATTTGGCCTAAACTTCGATGTCCCCGTCATGGTTGATTATTGTCTAAGTAGTCTTGTAATGGTCCCTGGGATCTACTGCAGGCAAAGCGTGTCTTACTGTGCATGACTGCACCTGACAAAGCATGACCTGTGATGGTAGCTGAACTCAGATCTGCACAGCAACCCATGACCCACACAGGGGTCAGAGGTCAATGAGACGACACCATTCTGCTTTAACTCCTTCACTTCCTTCATGATTTTATAAACTTATCAGAAGCTTTGTACTTCCTCAATGACGCAAATGCTGTGGCCCAAAGTTATAGATAAATCTGTGATGCTGCTGTCAAGTTGGTCGTGGCATCCAAGCAAAGTTAGTTAGACAGGGCTAATGTGATATGTGTTAGGACAGATATGTTGCATGTGCTGTGGAGGTCTAAGGAAGGTAGGAGCTTCCACCTGCCTGAGTGCCTTGTCATGAACAGGTAAGTCTTAAGTGGTCAGAGACATCAGCTGAATGACATGGCAAGCATGAGTTCTGAGAAAGTGAGTCATTCATTCAAAGTGTTTGTGTGGGCCTGTGTGCATGCGTACATGTGTGCAACTTGTGTGCCTGTGTGTGTGTATACATGCCTGAATGTGTATGTGTATGCCTGTGTACTTATATATGTATGTGCATATATATATATGTGTGTACCTGTTTCTGTGTGAGTGTATGTGCATAATATATATATTCATACCTGTGTGTGCATTAGTGTGCTCATATATGTGTACATTATATGTGTACATACATGTGTGTGCATGTGTATGTGCATGCGTGTGTATGCATGAATATGCTCATATATCTGTATGTGAGTGTATATATAGGTATGCATGTCTGTGCGAGTGTGAGTATATGCATGTGTGTATGTTCATGCCTATGTATGTATGCATGATTGATTGTGGGTGTATGTGTGTATGCATGCATGTGTGTTATGTATATAATTATGTGTGTGCATAGTTGTATGTGTCTTTTTGTGCATAACTGTGTATGTGTCAGTGTATGTACAGTTGTATGTGTCTATGTGTACATAATTGTGTGTCTATGTATGTATAGCTGTGTGTCTGTACATAATTTTGTGTGTGTGTGTAAGATTGTATGTGTGGGCATGTGTGTGTGTGTGTGTGTGTGTGTGTGTGTGTGTGTGTGTGTATTATGAGTTAAAGAAGTGTAACAGAGTATGAAAACTAAGAACACTGGACTCAGTGTAGCCAACAACATTGTGTTTACAACCTGAAGGGGACAAGTCAGAGCCCGACCTCAGAGGACCTTTCCTGTCAGAGGAGAGTCTGAAGTGGATCCCTGACACAAACTCAAGGACTTCAGTAGGGTATGGACACAGCTATATTTGTGACTAAAGCTTCTGCTCTACACCAGATTCAGTAAACAAATGTGGCTTAGAAGAGAGACTCACAGCTTGTGAGACTGTTTCACGTCCCGTGGCAGGAAATTAGAACTATCTCAATTGAGACTACGGCAGATGATGAAGTTTCAAAAGAAAGGGATGGATTTGAAAGGTGTTTAAAGGTTAATTAAGTTTAAACAACTTACTGATAGGAAGTTTTGTGGGAGGAAATGATTCAAGCAGAGGGGTCAAGGGGTGTGAGTCAGGAGCTCCCTCTATGGCACCCTTATTCGGGTCAGGATGTGTGTGAGGAAGAGGTGGGGTAGTCAGCCACTCAGCACTGGACAGCAAAGCCAGGCAGATTTCATGGATTCCCTAGAAGGAACCGTTCTACTCCCTGTTAGAAATACAGCCCACTCTTCACACCCCAGCTAACATGTGGCCTGCCATGGGGGATGCCTAAAGGCTTCGAACTACAGCTCCATCATGACACTTTGTCCTCAGCTACTACTTTCCCCCAAGGCATGTGTCATGGCCTGTGGCATAGCCTTATCTGGAGAAGCAGACCATGGGCCTCTGTTAGACACAATGCTTTCATAGTCGTTCTGGGAACTCCTTGCCTAGCCTAAAACACCCCTGCATATAATAAGCACTCCATAAATGTTCTCTGAATTGAACCAAGTAACAGTATTCTTCACTAAATTCCTTTCAAATGAAAACAATAGACGCTTTTGGTCCCAGCATTGAGTTGAAGGTAAGGTCATTTCTTGCCAGCAGGCTATGGCTGACTTTAATTAAATGTTTTATGCCATTCATCTGCTGTTGGGTAACTTGTCTTTTAAAACACAGGAAACATTAATCTGCAGATGAAGAATATAAAATCTTTTTACAATATTTTTCTCGGTTACAAGTAGGTTATATACTAACCACAATATTTCTGTTCCATTCTAGAATCATAGAAGAATGCACACTATCAATAGACACCTACAGTGAGGGTAATAACGCACACATGGTACATTATCACATCCGTATGCTGGTTTCCAGAACTGAGAAGGGAAAAAAAGTAGAGGAGTGAATGTCATGACTTAAACAATACAAACATGTGCACTAAGCAAGTTCTTTCAAGGAGAGTTCACATGTGGGAAACATAAGTGAGAGCTTTGTATGTTCCCCTGTGTGGTAAGCCCTTATGCCCTCGCGTTCTGCTGACCTGAACTGTAGCATAGTGTGCGTCTAATGCAACTCCCTAGATGGGAATGGTGTGGGAACTGAGGGGAGGCAACCTGTGCAGCAGGCGGCAGCCAGTGCCAGGGCAGATGGCTCAGCTCTCAACACATCTAAGGGAAAAGTACATGTCACACAGGTGCCTGGATTGCTTCATGGTAAACACCAAGTCCGAGAAGCACTAGGTTAAATTATGAGGTAGTTAAAAAGACAAAACGCTGAACCAGGAAACAAGTCCACTATGGTTTTGAATGAGAAAAATGCTCAATGGTCATCAGTGAAGTTGTGATTTATCATTTCCCTGCACACAGGAGGCAGTGAGGCATCATGAAGAAGTAAATGTTCTAAGCTGACGTCCTGGGTTTTCCTTTACTTCCTTCCCCTTCTGGTCACTGCCTGGTGGTGGCCTCATGGAGGAAAAGCTTCTTGCTTCATAGTTGAGAGAGATGTGTGGTGACAGGCTTATGTTCAGTAGTCTCCACTTGACTTCACCTACAGCAAATACTGTCCACCCCGGTAATTAAGATTCCCCCATGCCTGCATTCTGGGATCACAGCACTCAAGGTAACTTAGGACTTTAATTCCAAAAAATGGTCATAACTTTCTCTTTGTAATTCAGAGTCTTATTTGAACAGGGTTTGGTTAAGAAATTTAACCTGTGCCCACATGTGTATTCCACTTCCAGATTTAAACATGCCCATAAGCTAAATATTTAACTTTCCTTTTTAAAGATTTCTAGAATATCAAACTTAAGTTTTCTATACCTCAGTTTTCTCTTCTCTTTCTCCCCTATACTTGAATTCTTTTCTTTCTTTCTTTTTTTTTTTTTTTTTTTACAGTCCAGGTCATTTATATCTTTTTGTACATTAGGCCATGAATTCGTATGGAATGGGCTCCAGCAGCTCAGGCTCCTTCCCTTAGTCCTCACAAAGTGTGCTTCTCTGGGTGGGGCGGGCTGGCTCTTCAGCTGCACCCAGGTGCCCTTCCCTTTGGCTTCCTTTTGCTTCTGGTCATTTTCCTTCACCCGCTTCAGGAAGCTGTCTCGGCTCTTAGAGTGCTTGATGTGCTCAGTCCGCATGTTAATTCTCTTGGCAAGAATCTTGCCCTTAACTTGCTTTTTTACAATGATGCCCACGGCATGCTGGGTGACATTGTAGACTCTTCTGGTTTTGCCATGGTAACACTTAGGAGGCATTCCTTTCTGAACAGTGCTCATTCCCTTGATGTCTGCAATATTACCCTTCTTGTAGATTCGCATGTAAGTGGCCAAAGGAACAACTCCACGTTTCCTAAAAGGCCTAGTGAACAAATAGTCAGTGCCCCTCCTCTTTCCCTTTGTGTCTGTCACTTTGGCATGTTACCAAAAGATGGCTGCTGAGGACAAAAGAAACTTTCTCCCCTATACTTTCTTACACAACTTATGCCTTATAAGTTTTATAAGTCCCCTCTACTTAAGCAAATTCCAGTGCTCAACTCCCAAACACACCTTGAATTAATTTGTGTGTGTGTGTGTCTGAACTGACACCATGATTCAAATCCTAAGGGTTGTAATTTATCATCTGGATAACTTAGATGTGGCTCCAACTTCTTCACTGGCTGGTTTTGCTTTGTAAACCCATATCTACCTACCTGTTTTCTTTATGGCATCAACATGTAAATTTTTTTAAAGGCTGCATCATAGGTGCCTACTGTTCTATTTAAAAACTTCTTAGCTCTTTGGCCTTTCTCCAGTTCAAATGGCATTGACTCGTACACCCTCAGTCCATTGCTCTGCTTGCTCACGGAGTTTGTCTGAGTTCTTGGACCACTCCAACACTCTTTTCCCGTCTTAGCTTTATAGTTTGGAGTTTGCTGCCTTGCTCTGCCTAGAATGTGCCCCGTGCCCTCATTTTGTCAGTCCTCCCTCATTCTTCACATGGTCACTAAATCACCATGTCCCACCAGAATGGAAATCGACCCTGTGAGCATCTGTGAGCATGTGCATCATTATTTCTCTCACAGCACTAATTGAATCTATCTTGAAGCAACCTTCTTTACAGGGTTACTTTGGATTTGCTTGTTTAATGAACTGCAGGCTTATTTGTTATAGTGACTTCTATCCTTCAACTGACTGGCATCTTCAAACTTTCTACAGTACTTTGAATGTTACAAGGGACCAAGAATTACTGGGAGAATAATGAGGCAAATGTCTACCCTAGTATATGCCCAAGATTACTAATTTTATTACTTCATTAGGAGTTATAAGTAAGATAATAATAGAATGTATTATTTGAAAACGTTGAAAATTTATTATTTTTATTTATCTGTATATCCCCTATGTATTATTGGTCATTAGTCAACATATTTTGCTTTTCTTCTTTCTTAATACTTAATCTGCATATGTACTTCAAAAAGGCATTGAAAATGAGACCAAGGAAATATTTTGAGAGCATATTGTTCCTCTTTAGATAGTCTGTCAATTTAAAGGACCCAAGACCTAATTTTGGCATGGTTTACTGCCTTTGCTTTAGTGAGAAGGCTGAGAATAGCAGCAATAACAAATTTTTCACATATTTCAGATGCCAGGTGCAGAGGCCTATCTTCAGCTTTGTAGATCAAAGGGACATGTAACCCACAGTAGCAGCAAAAGTTCTTGATACCAGAACATTTTGTATCAGTGTGTTACAGAATCAGTATGGTGATATGGCCAGAGCCATTTAGACTTAGTTTATCGAAGGTAAGTGCCTGAAGTGTTGAATTCGTTCCTCCCCAAGATGCCATGGGAGCCAGGTGGCAATAAGATCTTTCAAAAGTGTAGCCCCAGGGTATGATGATAGCGTTTATGGAGCAAACAATCAACACAGGTTTCCCATGCCTGTCCCAAGCCTCATGACAGTCTCATTCCAGGTTTGAAGTGTGCACTGTATTTTTAGATAATATTCCATATATTATTTCATTCAAGCTTCATGTTGAGCTGGATGAGTGTACCACCCTCACCCTGCGTCTAGTTGGATGCCAAAACCACCTTCTGCTCATAATTCAGAAGTGGTAGAAACTCTCCATGACTGTTTAGAATACAAACAAGAACCCAAGAAATGTGCTCTACAAACCCTTTTTCCTCTGTTTTAACAAAACTGACTGTAATCTATTTTCTCCAGATTTTTATGAAGAATATTTACAACAGTTAATACATCAGCATAATTGACTATTTTGGCCTTAGTATGTTCCTTTTGTTCATTTTGAATACTCTTTGAATTTACCTGGTAAACTACTAATAACTAATTTTAGATCATCCATCAATTCATGTCCTTCATACATCATCAACCTACAAAATCATATATGTATATATATATATACATACATACATATATATACACATACATACACATATATACATATATGAATGTATATATATTATTCCCTTGAAAAACTCTGTATTGTGGAAGAAAACAGGAACAAGATTTAGAACAACTTGGGGAAACACTTGAAGTGAGTGGTTTTGTGTGTCTGCCTGTCTGTCTCTCTGTCTGGGTGTATGTTTTTTCATGTGTGTGTGTGAGTGTGTCTGTACCTGTGTGCATGTGTCTGTCTGGGTGTCTGTCTGTGCTTCTCCTTCTGTTTCTTTCTCTGGTCTTCTGCTCCCAAAAAGACACACCTCTGCAAAGCATTTAAACATCTTTTAATATTGGCAACCTTCCAGAGTTTTCTCATTACTTATAGACAGAGAACCAATAGCAAACATTTGACTCAGTTCAATTTAATTTAACCATTATTTATTATCCCTTCTAGAGGCTCGCTGAGATAGTGGCATGGGTAGGGTTTTGCTTGTCTATTAAATTTGAACAGAGCAGCACACATTATCAGATGGTGTGATTGATACAGAATTCAGAATGACAAGCTGGAGCTCTGCGTGACTTAATTCCCTCATCCATTAGCCCATCTATCCCCTTGATCTAAGGTGAGAAATAAAGAAAGTCTCTACTTGACAGAATGCACCAAGAAGTGGCTGTTCAAGCGGAAGTAGTATACAAACTGAGTGACGCCACAAACTTTCAATTGTCCTTAGTAATGTTTTTACTCTAGAACAAAAGTAAGATGTCCCCAGCTTGAGTGCACAGTTTCATTCCTTCTTGTTAGATATGCTTTAAACTGATGGGAGATCATGCAGACACTTCAGTTAATTCAGAGAATACGAAGAAACATGGAAAGATGTAGGATTACACACACTCCTGGAAAGTACTATGTGATGAGGGCTGGCCACCAAGTCTAGTGTTCCAATTTCCATCTCTGGGACTCCGGTGGAAAGACAGAAAGAGTTCCTGCAAGTTGTCCCTTACTATTCTTACACATGCCGTGACACACAATGTGAGTACACTTGTGCAAACACACTAAATAAATATAAATAAATAAATAAATACAATTTTCAACTTTCATATAAACTGTGTGTGTGTGTAATTTGATCTTTTCTGTTATATTTTCTCTGGAAATTTTCATCACTTAGTTGGCTCTAGATGAGTCTCAGTTAAAAAGACCATTGGCTTAGTTGGAATAGGTTCTGCCATATTTATGTATATGTATGTTCTGTTTATTTTTCTTGTCATTCATTTCTCTATTTTTTCCTTCTCATAATCTCTCAACACTTTTCCATATTCCCAGGTTTTAAATGAACATTTTATATGATTCTAATTACCCTTTATTACAGCTTATAGATTTTATTCATGATGAAAGTCCAGAGGTCACCCTGAGGTTTCAAGATCCATTGATAACAAATTCAAGGTTATTTTCTAATGCTGCTGGACCACATATCAGCCTGCTCCAGCTCTGCAACCAAGTCGGCCCACTTCTACCCTCTTGTACAACTGCTGTGTTGACTTCATGAAGCCATAAGCTGTAGTGTCAATAAACTGGACTATAGGCAGCTAGCTGTCTAGTCCAACAGTTAGTAATAGGGAAAGAATTTCATTTCATTTTGATTATTTTCTACCTCATCATCTTCATTATAGTAAGCAGAGTTTGACATCTGCAGTTTTCTTCCTCTGGAGAAATTCTTTTTTCATTTTTGGGAACGCAGGTCTATTTAGGGACACATTCACTTATGGCTGACTTTTTCTTTTTCCTTCATGGTTGAGGTATGCATTAAAGATATAGAATTCTATTTTTTATCAATATTTGCAATGTTTCACTTCCATTCTTTCTGTGTCTGAATGGTTTCTGAAGAGAGTGTGGTGCTTTATTTTTCATTTTGCCCTAGATACCCGATGCACTCCCTTTCCCCCTTCTTTCTCCCCAACATATCAATTGGTGTTAGGTAACTGTAGTTTTCAAATGCTGCACTTAGGGTGGGGGCATCCTGGGTAGCTGTGTATCATTGACATGAGCATGCCCTGTCAAAGATGCCAGATCTCAGACTACAGGAATGGCAAAGCCTTCATCAGCTCCGAGTACTGATGTCAATGAATGGTTGGCATTTAACTATGATCACACACACAAAAACAGCAACTGTTGCTTCCTCATCCCAGATGACTGAAGCCTGAGACTAGTACCCTACAGAGGCCCCCAATAGGAACCCATTAGCTCTTCGTATATAATAAACCATGGTTTCCTTGGCTGCTGCTGGTGTGTCTCCATCAAGCACACAGCCTACTCTAGCATAGCTTTATATCACTGTGTCTGACATTTCTTTGTTCAGCTGTGGCCTAGTCAGGTCGTGCCCAGAGTCATACAGGTCATGGTACTGGAGATGTGGTTTTGGTATTTACTCTGCTTGGTATTGTCTAAGCTTCCTGGGAGAGTCTCTGTACTTAAGTTATGGAAAATGCTAGGCCATCCCTCCTATTCCAATTCGACGTGTGTTCTCTCCTTTTGAAATTCTCACTAGATCAATATTGCATCTTCTATTATCAACCCAGGATTTGGGAATGGGTGTTCTAGTTCATATTTCCCATACTGTCATTTTTCAATGTGCATTCTTATCACAGTGGTTTCAGGTGACATGTCTTCAAGGTCACTGGTTCACAATCATGACTCACAAAATATGTCCCTTGATTTTGTTACAAAATTTTTGTTGTTTAGTATTCGGTTTAATCTCTTTTTAGTTTCTATCCCCATTAAATTACTTAGTTCTTCTTAAATGTTGCCCATTTTCCATGTTATCATTCTCATCTCATTAATCACAGTTATTTTCATAATCCCTGCAGCTTGTCCCATATGAAGTTGTTTCTGGTGGTTATTTGTGCCTTCAGCCTGCACTTTGTTTTGCCTTTCACCATGCTTTGTTTATTATTTATCTTTGTTCTGGAAAGGTCAGATACCAACTGGACTAAATGGACCTCAGGTGAGCAGTCGCACAGTGTGGGTTTCGTGTTATTTGGCTCAACTTAAGACTGTACTTCTTACCCACTGTAACTACAGTGTTAAGGGCTCACTGTTTCATGGTGACTTGTTGTGGAAACTTTGCCATTCCATTTGTTCCTCACACAGACCTGAAGGCTGCGGCACCCAGACCCGATGTTCCTCACATGACCTGAAGGCTACAGCACCCACACGTGTAATCCCACTGTGATGCAGCAGTCCGTAGAGGCAGCCGTGAAGTGTGTGCATGAGGGTGGGTGGTGTCCAGTCATCTCATGATTACTTCTTAGGGTCTATCACAAGTAGACTTGCAATAGAGGAAGTTGTAGTTTCTCTCATTTCCTGGATTTGTTAGAGTTTGATAAAATCTCCATTGCTTAAGTTCCAGTAAAATAGTTTCCCTTAAGTAAACACCTTTTAAAAAGTGAGGGAGATTAGATTACTTCAAAACCATGTTTTCTCTGCTAGTGTGCTAGTTACTTTTCTTAGTAATGTGACAAGATCAGCTTCAGGAAGGCAGGGTTGACTCTAGTCCACAGTTGGAGAAGAAACACAATCTATCACCATGGGGAAGGAGTGACAACCAACTCTGAAGGCATGTTCATGTTTCCTGCAATTCTGAAAGCAACATTCAGTGAACCACTTCATCCAGTCAGGACCCGCATCCCAAAAGTTCCACAGCCTTCCAAGCATCCACAAGAGCCAGGGACCAAGTTTTCAAATACAAGATCTTATGGGGGCATTTCACATTCACAGTGAAGCCCCTTGCTTAAAGCAGGGGACTTCTCTTAGATATCTATAATGAGGACCTGAGAGGTAGCATAGGGATCTCCAAAAAGGGGGATGCCACAGACTTAGTATGTGCTAGGCCTCCAGCAACCTGCCAAGTGAATCTTGGGATTCTTGCCAAAATTGGCTTTAGCTGTCAGCCTCCATCTTGTCCACGTGCACCTTCCCTGTAAGTAGTCATGACTGATACTCAACTGTCTGTCTCACTGATTATGGGGAAAGCATCACTCTCTGTTGTAGCTAGAGTTTTCCTGCCTGGCCCACAGTCAGAACAAATCTCTGACACCCGCCAGTCCCACAGCCACTCAGACCCAAGCAAATAAACACAGAGACTTATATTGGTTACAAACTGTATGGCCTTGGCAGGCTTCTTGCTAACTGTTCTTAGAGCTTAAATTAATCCATTTCTATAAATCTATACCTTGCCACGTGGCTTGTGGCTTACCAGGATCTTCATATGCTGCTTGTCATGGTGGCGGCTGGCAGTGTCTCTCTCACCCAGCTTCCTGTTCTCTCCATTCTCCTCTCTGTTAGTCCCGCCTATACTTCCTGCCTGGCCACTGGCCAATCAGTGATTTATTTATTGACCAATCAGCAACACATTTGACATACAGACCATCCCACAGCACTCTGTGAGATCAACTGCTTAGTTAAGAAGGCTTGCTGACTATCAGTTTGTCCAACTTCCATATTCTTCTGCTGATGTGCTGATGACTTCCAAGTTTGTTAGAGCATGAACCAGAAAGTGGACCTTAGAGTAAAATGTCTACCCCAGCAATTATTCAGAATAATTTAGTAACATCATTTAGTGAAGTCAAAATAACAACCTGGCAAGACTGGGCATAGATGGGTGTAGAGCTAGGAAGCAAAGAAGACCAAGGAAAATGCTTTTCCCTACAACAATGAGTTCCTGTCAAGGTTTTCATTTGCTCACTGTGTCCATGATCATGTCTTTCCAAGTTTCCTTAGCTTCTCCTTACAGTGTGAATTTTCCTGGGGCCTTTATTTATAGCCATGTTACCTGCTGTTCTATTCATGGAACAATTTACATCTTTGGGGAGTAGACAGGGAGACTTTCACAGTGATTTAGGAAGCAGCTGGATATAGGAACTTTTTTTTCTCTACCCGGGAAGGGAACATCTGCTCAGATATGTTGGGATGCACTGTGCTTTTGTCTTCACAGCCAGTCAGACATCTTCCTGGATTTCTACTCTAAAGAGATGGTGGTGAAGTGCTTTGGAGAAAAATCCAACCTGTAAATAATAATTTACTAAGACACCCTGGCAGAATTATGTCCAATTTTAGGGGCTGGAAAGGAATTCATAGTTACTGCACAGATTCAGGAAGAGAAAATGAACTGAGACCGTGTGTGCCAAGATCTTCAGATTGTAAAATCTCCCACTGAGAAAACACGGGAAGTATTAATAACCTGATAGGAGCTGTCAAGGCTCACGGGGTGGTCTTATGCCAAGCAAGAGCAGAGATACTTGAAGAAAAATAATACGACCTAAGCTGCAGAAAAGCCTGGCCATATACCTGGTGCCGTTTCCAAATTGCTCTTCTGGTCCTATAAGACAGTATACCTGCTAGGGGCTAAGACAACAGATCTCCATCTTTAAGATGTGGCACATTACTGATAAGTGACTGAGTCCATTCGGTTTTCCAGATAGTATGAATGACAGGAAGGGCATTTAGTCACATGTCTACAGCACATATCTATCCTTTCATTTAAAAAGAATATAAAATTGGTCTTGTAGGCATTTACTTTCCTTCCTCTCCTTTTTCCTCCATCCTTCCTCAATATTGCAACTGGACAATGTCCTCTCTCATGTAAAAATCATTTGTATACATTTACTGTTGCTTGTGTGTACGTGATTTTAGTGCTGATGTCTTGGCATTTGACAACTAATTGGGGACTCACCCCTGGGGAAGATGAATTCTCCTTTTCTCAGCTGTTGTCATATTGTCTATAATTCTTTGTCTGGGGTGGGCTCACATGCTCCCTCCCCCATTCATGTTGGCATGTCTGTTGTGTTGTCCTTGTTCAGGTCTTGTTTAGGGCCATATTGTTAAGGTATCACAGTGTAGATTTCCTGTCATTTCTAGGAGACACAATTTCCCAACAGACGTCTCTGCTCTTTGGCTCTCACAATCTTTCTGCCCACTCTTCTGTGACATTCCCCAAGCCTTAGATGCAGGAGTTGTGTTGAAGATGTATTTGTTGGGACTAGGTACCCCATGATTACTTGTTCTCTCTGCATTTTGACCCAGCTGTGATTTGGGGTCGGGCAATCACATCATCACTTGGAGAGTTGGCTTCTTCTTAGACCCTTACAAGACAGAAGCTGCTTCTTATCTAGTTCATGCATATACTCTTCTGAAAAACTTCTCTAGCCCTAATCATTTAACAGGAGTGTTTAAAATTAATACTTATCAGTTATAAACATGAAATTAATTGGAGCTGCTTAGCCCTAGCCTGTCCATCACTAATCTGCTTTTCTTTCTTCAGGTTAGACTGTTGCCACCAGAGTGACTTTTGCATTGTCATCCTAGCCTTCAACAGTTCTCCTTTCTCCCATGCTTGTCACTAGCCACATGCTACTCTGCCTTTAAAAGTGTTTTCTTGCCTCACCTCTTACCAGTCACAGTAATATTCGATCACTCCTGAGACACTCTAGGCTGCAAATAACTTTCTCCTGTAGCACTCACAGCTACCCATATCAAGCCATAACAGGAAGACATACCAATCAAATACATCTGGATTCTTGTTTGACGTTTAGTAGAGGAAGGCATGTATGCCGTGAGAAATCTATCCCTGGTCTCCTTCTTTCCTTCCTTCCTTCCTTCCTTCCTTCCTTCCTTCCTTCCTTCCTTTCTCCTTTCTTCCTTCCTTGCTTCCTTTCCTTCCTTCCTTCTTTCCTTCTTTCTTTCTTCCCTTCCTCCCTCCCTCAGTCCCTCCCTCCCTCCCTTCTTTCTTTCTTTCTTTCTTTCTTTCTTTCTTTCTTTCTTTCTTTCTTCCCTTCCCTTCCTTCCTTCCTCCCTCCCTCCCTCCTTTCTTTCTTTCTTTCTTTCTTTCTTTCTTTTTTTCTTTCTTTCTTTCTTTCTCTCTCTTTCAACATGATTAGGTATGCATACCCATGAAGAAAAAGGAAAGCAAAGCATTGGAAGAGAAAGTTGAAGCCCACACTTTTCTAACCCATAATAACTTCTCACAGAATTTAAAGAACATAAAAGTGTTTGGACACAACCTCATTTTATGTTTTCATTGTTTGTGACATGAGACACAATATTGTGACTATAATCCTGTTATTCTGTCTCATATTGATTTTAGACATTGGAATAGATAAGCTTTGTTAGCCATAGATCTTTACTTGCAAATTTATCTATCTGTTAAAAGTTTTTGAAGCACCCAAACAAATATTCACTGTATTCTCATGCCATAGATGGGAGAAATGCACAGAATACGTGTCACCCTACAAGAGTATTCTCATCTGGAGCAGAAGTCTCTTCCTTCTTGCCTCAGATGTCATAAGACCACAAGAGCATGAGAAGACACAGGCAGTGTAGAGGCATGGGGGTTCACACTGAGGATGATATGACAGGGTTTGAAACCCAGTCATGGTAACAAGAGGACCTCCTTCAGTATGTCTCTTAGTACCCAGAAAATATGAAATAAAGGAATAGACTCTAACAGGCTTCCACGAGAAAAGACGGAAAATGTGTGAAATATCTCTGTGCTCATATCTGTCATCTATATCTAGCCACTTACTTCCTTGTGAAGAGTGCGTGTTTACTAACCCAGCTTTCTTCGTGACTTTCCAAGAAAGAGTCAACATGAATAATGAGTGTTTTTACTTAATATTAACAATTAAAACTAAATAAAAATTACACAGGTCACCAAAACCCAAAGTGCACAGGCCACAAGTTAGAAATGCGGGATTTAAACAATAGGCACCAAGTTAACTTGAACAGAATATCCAGAGACGGAAGGATTTTTCTAAAGTCCCTGAGTTGTCACCTTACACATCACTAGGACACTTGTGTTCTATCTCTATCGTCAAGAAAGTGCCATTCAAGAAAATGGCCAGATAAACACAGAGACAACATTTAAAGCACAGAGGTAGAAATTGAAGAAAAACCCTCTGTGATGTTGGACCTTTGAGCTCTATCGGCTTCCTGACAAAAGGAGGCAACAGCTTGTAACCCAAAAGGTGACAGAGATGGAAGAGTCAGGCAAGAGATGTTTAAGGGTTTATCTGGACCTCTGGATGCTTCTATGAAAATTCATGGGATAAATTGATAGCATATATATATGACTCTGATTCTTCAAAGAGCGGAACAATTTTGTATTTAAATAAACTTACAACCTTGTGACTTTATCAGACTGACAAGGTTTTTTAAAATAAATTACAGGGACATTCAAAATATTGAAATTTTATGACTAGCTTTTTGTTTATAAGGTCATGATTACTTTAAATGGGAAGTCAGTATCCCCTAGATTATCAAGTAGTGTGAAGCTAAAAAGAAAATAATTTTCAAAAAGCTAAGAGTCACTTTTGGCCAATGTCTTTCCTGCTCTTGTAATGTTTGGAATAAGACTTCCTCTGGCATGGACTGTGACATTTTTCTAGACCTAAAATCTTTATCGGCATGCATGAACACTTATAGGTTAAGATGAATTCCCAGAATCCATTGCAGTTAATCACAATCAAATATTAAATTTCTTGTCATGAAGATTAAGTAAGAGTGCTATGTGGTATTTTATGGGATGATGTGAAGGGGACCCTTTCTTCTTTTCTCTACATCCCTGCTCCCTAGACATGAAACACGCCCGGCCACACCCAGTGGCTTCACTATAGACCTCATTCTCTGTTGTAGCTTTCTTGAAGTTCTTACTGATTTTATTTTCAAATTTGTGTTTTCTTACTAAGGATCTGTGTGACAAAGGACACATGTTTGAGAAAAAAAGCATGCAGTATGTGCTTAGGACATCCCTCATCTCATGCACAGTCCTCTGAAAACCACAGTGGCAATTTGTAGGGGGTGAGTGCAAGGTCAGCATGTTAGTTACATTGTGTTCAAATGAATAAATGAGTAATTCTGGGAGTGTATATGGTTCTGACAGTGTTTCAAATTCAAATGGTTATATTGTTTGAAGAAGGATAATGTACCAGAGCACCCCATCATACACCATCAAGAACCCAATCACACACAATCTCAGGACTCACTTTCCTACACTATTAACCACATGTGGAGGGAAAACGAGAACCTGTGAGGCCAGACAAAGAGCAAGGAACCCATGGTTTGGTTTGTTTTTCCATCCAGTCTTTCCTTGGTTCAGCAGTGAGACAGAAAGTGGAGAGTACACTGTGTTCTTGGAAATGTGGCATAAATCATTTAAGTAAGATCTATTCAGTGCTTCCAATAGTGGGAGCTATGAACTCTGCACTATGTAATTTCAAAGAGTTAGATACATGACGAAAAAGTTACCGTTTCACTTAAAGCAAGAACCATTCAGTCTAAAACCTAGTTTAAAAAAAAACATACTAAGAATATGCAGTTTTAACTTGTGTTTACTTAGGACAACATAACAGCAAATACTACCAAGTAGAGCAAAAATCCACTGCAGACATTAGTTTTTCTATATTTTTATACTTTCAACTGCATTTTCTTTCCTTGCTTTGTGAAAGAAGTTTCCAGGATGTTCATTTCATGTCATGCTCTCTAAATTACTTCACCAGCTCTGCCACAGGCAATGGCTTGAAATCATTTGGTGTCCATGGATGAAAGGCCGCCTCAGAATGACAAAGAGGAATCTTGGAAGTGAGGGCGTTCCACTTGGCTGCCAACACTCATCCAGACAAGGGCTGCTTGCCATCAGAGTTCTCAGGGAGAAATAACCTTCTACAACATTTAACCAGCCATTTGGGGAGGGCTGTGTTATCTGCAGCTCCACCCAATGTGAAGTTATTCAAGTGTTTCCTGGAGCAACAGGAGCTTCTAACTAGAGACCCTTTCTTTTATTGGTGAACTGCCCTGGAAACTAGCCTCCTAGGAGAGTGACCTGATTCAAATAAGTGACCATCTGATCAACCACACTGAATTTTGACCCACTATGCTTCTAGTCCATTCAGTTCTTGATTGACAATGTCCAAATGCCCCACAAAAAAATATTTATATGGGTATGGATCTTTGAATTTTAGTGAATTATTATTAACTCACGTGTTTGTCCATTCTCTGTAGAGATTAATTATTTATAAAGAAGAATGGTCTATCTTGGCTCATGACTCCAGGGCCTGGGAAGGCAGGACCAGGACAGCAGCATCCGTTCTGTTTCCCATCAAGCCTTCCTGCTTCTTTACCTCTGTGATGAGGATGTGAAGACAGGCACACATAGAAAGAGAAAAACACAAAGCAAAGACTTGGCTTTAAAATAGACTACACTGGAAGACCACCATCCCATAAGAGCTTAAATCAAGTGAGAAAGGCAGAAATGCATGCTTGAAGACTCAGCCTGGAGTGATCCACACCTGCTCCTGGAAACTCCACTTACTAAGTCAGCACAGCCATTAAATTCTGTCGTGGCCTTGGAAGGGCACAGACTGAACACCTCTTTCCATTTGTGAGATCCAGTTTATTGTTTTCTGTAACATCTGAATATATTTGGATATCAAGAAGATATTATTAAAATAGAGTGACATTAAGATATTGAACTGGTGGTACAAAGGAAGATATGCTAGTACAGGCAGGGGCAGAGGGGGTGCTAGTGATACACAGGACAGAGTGACCATGTGTTTGTTTAAAAGCAAGGGATTCTGGGAAAGCCAGTGGGCTATTTGTTTCAGGACTGAGAATGGCAAGATAGGTAGATCCACAGGAGCAGAGAGGAAGCAGAAGCATCCCTGCGTTCAACATGGAAAGTGGCATCAAGGACTACAGGATCCCAGCCAGTTACAGGGGCCAGGCTCTGGAGTGATGCGTGTATGCATTCTGAGTTAGGACTTACTGTTTCTATACCTCCCAGATAGAGAGATTTGGACTTGGCCTTAGTGTAGAGTATGAGGACATAGAATTTTATTTGACAATTAGGAAAGCCAGATTATCTCATTCAGAACAGTTGGAACAGAAGTTAAAATAAAGAGCTAAATATAGATTTTGTATTCTTTAGAAAATGTTCCTTTGCAATAACAAAGAATGGCACTGAATGAAGTGGAAACCAGCTGCTCCTGTGTAGCTACGACTGTAAGGAAGGACAGATAGGGCGTGGCCAGGACAATAAGGAGAAAAACTCAACTACTCAGTAACTACAGAAGACAGATTAAGGGAGAAACAGGGATGAATTAGACCAAGCAGATCAGTAGCCCAGACAAGATGAACTAATGAGTTAGTACTTAGTACCTCCTTGGGAAGAAAACAGTGGGAATAAAAATCAACAGAGTTTAAAACTACAGAGTGTAATAGAAATGTCTGTAAGTCCGTCCTCTCTCCTAGATGCAAAACTGGTATCTTATACCAAGTGATCAAAAGAATGTTTCTTACCAAAATTTTAAAAACAATCAACTGTAATGACCAGTGTCACTCTAAAATATCAATTTCTTTCCTCTGGATTAGCTATGCATACGGGTATTCATATTCTTAGCTGACTATGAGTTGCAAAAATCCAAGCACAAAAATGAAACCTAAGTACAAGGTCAGAATTTTATTTTGCCCTGTATGTTGTTAGTGCTTTGTGCTCTGTGTATCTGACTATGAACCCATCCAGCTCTGATGAAGTTAGTGGTTACACAGAGTCAGTCATCCTGTTCACAATGATGAGAGTGAGGAGGCCACATGTGTTGAGTTCCTGCTGCTCTTCAGGCCTACAGTTAGATTTTATATGGGCTACTTTATCCTCATTGAAACAGTGCAGAGGTAAACAGTACCTTTGTTTTACAGGCCACGAAGCAGTAGCTCAGTAATACAAGCCGAGTTCCCAAATTCAAATAGCAAAGAAACAGACTTGAGTTAGAGTCTGTTAAAACAGTATTGGGAAGGGATGGTTTGGAGGCACATTCCCATCCAGGCTGAGTGGGCAGCACACACCTTCCGTGGAGGAATCTGTTACATCTTCCCTGGGTCTACTTTGCAGATCCAGAAGGCCTTGTTATTTCATCTACAGCTTTAATCAAGTTCCAGTGTGCATGGCTGATCCCAGCCACCAGCATGTTCCACATAAATCCAGCGGGAAGGAGATCTTAAAGACAGATGGAGCTGTTGCTTCCAGGCACAATTATTGCCTTATGTTCTTTTATATGATCCCTGCAAAAGCAGGTGAGCTTAGCTGGCTGACTCACATGAAAATGCAATAAATGTTTACACAATCTCCTACTTAAAGAACCTCGATTCAATTTCCTACTTGGACTTCTGTCTGTAATAAACCAGCAGATGAAGCAGCTACATGTGTGCCACTCAAGAATAAGCCGTAAAATCAGGTCATGGAGATAGGAAACTAGATGTTCTGGCGGTACAGTTTGATTCTCTGTCGCTCACACTTGGATCGGCACAGACTGATGTGAGCACATGCTCAGTCCTACCTGTTGACTAACAGACTCCAGTTGAAAGTCATCAGAATAACCTTGTTTACCCTTTTGTGGCCAGACAGAGGGACAACTGTTTTCCTTTTTCATCAAAGTGACATCATGTAGACTTTTCAAGAAGAAAGCCTGAAAATCTGAAGAATTGATGGGTATAATTTCCTTTTCTTAAAAGGAAGAAAAGGTTACAGCCAATGATCCCATGAAGTCTTACATTCCTTAAAGCTTTGCCTTAATAGAAAATTACAGTGAATTTGGAGTAATCTTTGTATGGTGGTATTCTTTCTCTCTCTGGCTTTATTGAAATCTCAGTACTATGTTTTCTCTTTTTCTTCACTAGGATTTGAGTATCAAATATGAAATAGTCTTTAATCTCTGGGATGGTTTCACCTGAATGTAAACACCTTCCTTCTGAAGAACAGTTTAAAGGATGCCTTAGTCGTAAGCAGATGGATGGACAGGTGATCTAATCCTGCAGAACTTTCACATCACAGGATAAACATTGACAATTAACAGAAAAGGGGATTGCTAAAGGTGGAATTTGTACATTTCACTTTTTTCAGAATTTTTCCATACTTTTAATAAATATTAAATCAGCATATGCAGTTTTATTTTACATCAATAATGTTAAAGTCTAAAGCACATAGAAGTGAATGTGTATATATTAATATGTTTATGAGCATGTCTTCCTGATAAACAAAATTTTAGTTTTATGGTAAATGCATATATTAACAGCTAAGTGCATGTGTATTTTTTTCAGGGGGTATGGTGAGTTGAGACAAGAATTTTCTGTGTAGCCCTGGCAGTCCTGACTCCCTCTGTAGACCAGGCTGGCCTCAAGCTCAGAGATTCACCTGTCATTGCCTCTCCAGTGCTGGGACTAAAGGTGTGCGCCACCACAGCCTGGCTTCACGTGTGTGTTTTAAACATCAGGATTCATTTAAAAAGGCAAAGAAGTCAACTTTGGCTATATAGTAAACATGGCAGAGAAGGTCCTCAGAACTGAGACTCCAAACAGCTGAAGGTGAAGTCACACTGACCATGCTGTGTTACAATAAAGGCACACAACAACAAACTCACAACAGAGCCACACAAAACAAGAAAACACACCCCTCTTTCCTGCTTGTGTCTTAGCCTTTCAGTCAGCATGGAACTGGGAACTGACTCAAGTCGCCTTCTTCATATATTGGTTAGGAGTTCGGCATGTTCTGAATACATGGATCAATTTTGATTTGAATATCTCCTTCTTCGAGAGTGGAAATAAGACAAATTATGTAAATGTGAAATTGTGTTTGGTGTCAGTCTTGATTTATGTAATTCTTTTAATTATAAACCAAAGAGAAACCAAAAGCTTCAAACGTCTTTATCTCATCAACTAAGAACCATGCCATTTCAAGAGATCTTGCATTTAAATAGAGCGCAATATGTTGACATTAGAAAGAGGTCAACACAGTTTGATATTTGCCAGGTCAACAGATTAGTTTCTTGGAGACTTTCCTGAATTGGGGGAAAGTGAGTTCTCAGCTCATTTTCTTACTGTTCTTTATTTATTTGTTTTTATGCTACTTTATTTTATTGTTTTTATGCTATAATGTATCCATGAGAAGTTATTGAACACGTAACCAAATCAAAGATAATTGATCTAAAAATCACAATATAAGTCTTCCCACCTATTGTGGATGAAGGTCAAGTCAGGTAGACTCCTACCATTATTGCCTCTCCTGTGAAGATCATGCCCTACCCTCTGCTTAGAGCTACATGGTATGGCGGCTGTGCAGAACAGGGGGAGGTTTCTTTGTGAGAACAAGGCAGAAACTGATGTCTGGTTGTATTTTTTGTATTTTCCCACCTGGGACAGCTCATAATGTCATCTTACCCTTGATGGGTCTTTACCCTGTCTTTACCACCTGGGTGGTGAGTCACCATTTGTAAAGTAGAAGTTCAATGTCAATTTCACTCAAGAATGTTTTATCTCCTTGAAAAGAGAATTCTTATTATCAGAACACCAAAGAAAACGGTTTACTTTTTTAAAATAGATTTTATAATTTTTCTTTTGATCTCTTTTCTAATTGATTTTTGAGATTACAATTTAATTATGTTTTTTTTATTCTCTTCCCTTTCTCCAAACCATCCCTTATACTCCTTCCCACCCACCTTCAAATTCATGGCCTCTTTTCTCATTGTCCCTGCATGCATATATGTATATAAATATCTATTCCTAAATATAAGCTGTTGAATCCATGTAATGTTATTTGTAAGTATGTTTTCAGGGCTGACCATGGGATCTGGACAAACCATTAGTGTGCTCTTCCCCAGTTCCCACTCTCAGTTTTACTCAATTGCCTGTAGTCCTTTGCATAGGGTTAAGACCTCTTGAGCTTTTCCCCCCATGAAGTTTGGTGTGTTTGTTGGCTTGTTTCTTGTTCAGCTCACACTGGGGTGGACATGTGGGTGAGACTTTACTAGTGTCGTTTCTCATGTTACTACGAGACATAATGTCACAGCAAAGTCTTTGATCCTCTGGCTCCTAAATGTTTTCTGCCCCCTCTTACAAAAAGGTTCTTTGAGCCATAGGTGTGGGAGTATTTTACAGATAAATCCATTAGAATTGGGTTCCAAAACTCTGCATTTTAACAAGTTGTATTTCACTGTAGTGGTCTCTGTCTGTTGCAAAGAGAAATTTCCCTGATGAGGAGTGAAAACTACACTTATCTTTTTCTCTCTTTCTAGAAACATTTACAGTGTTGAATTTATCTGCATGCTCGGATGTACTGAAGCCTGTACTGCAACATGCCCCATGTTGAGCTTTATTGATTACTATCATCTTTCTAGTCTCCTGTGTCTGTATAGCTCCAATATATTTTCTCTCTTGTGCTTCGTTTATTTCCTAGGTCTAATTTGTTTATTGTCTTCATTTCTTAAATTCCTGTTAATACGTCTGAGTAATTTGGGATAAAACAAACATAAATTTTAATGTTTATATCATTTTAAGAATTTATACAAGTACAACTATAAGTATAGGTAATAGAATTGCCTGCTGGGGGTCAGAATTCAAACTTTGCTAAGAATATTTACAGCATTCAATAAGTCTCTTAACCTTGAAGACCTTACTTTGCTCATATGTAAAATGGGTTTGATGATATTATCTTCTTTGTAGATTTTCATGATATAAGTATTATTGATAGATGCATAGACAGATAACTGATACATATAAGTACATAGATGGTACATAAATAGAAGATGATAGATAGGCAACAATTAAGTAATATATATGCATGTATGTATATATGATAGGTTTGATAAATGATAAATGCTTAAATAGATTATCAATAGATAAACAGATATAGATAAGTAGATAGATGGATGGATGGATAGATGGATGGACAGACAGATAGATAGATAGATAGATAGATAGATAGATAGATAGACAATATAATAGACAGATAGAAATCATAGATGATAAAGCAATAGAAAAAATAGGGCACACATTTCAAAAACTAAAACTCTCACAGAAGCATGACAAACTCACAGGGTGCCTATTTTACTTTTAAATGTTTTATAATTTTATTTATTTATTTATTTTGATTTTTATTATTATACAGACAGTGTTCTGTCTGCATGTGTCCTTGCAGGCCAGAAGAGGGCACCATATTTTATTACAGGTGGTTGTGAGCCACCATGTGGTTGCTGGGATTTGAACTCAGGACCTCTGGAAGAGCAGTCTGTGCTCTTAACCACTGAGCCATCTCTCCAGCCCATGTTTTATAATTTTTACATTAATAAGTTTGTTTCAGCACAACAAATTATCTGATACATTTACCATCAAGTGAATTGATTTCAGATCCTAGAAAGGCTGATGCACAAGGGGAAGTAAATACAATCTGAAGAGCATGATATGCACTATACAAAGTGTTACTGAGCACCCATCCCTGTTAGGCACTGACAGAAATTGTTCACTTTGTCTCTTACATACTTTAAGCCTTTCCTCTCATATGTTATGAGCAAACAAAATGTTGTTGTCTAATTGTACATCTTTGAAGTTTGTATAAGAATTAACTTTAGTTCACTAGCTTGATAACCTGTTTCCCTTTTTGCTGGGAACATTGACGTCCCTGTGAGAACAATAGTGTCCTTACATAGATAAGAATCATTAGTTTTTATGCTGACCTTGGGCCTCGGCCAAGTCACCTGGCACAATGAGCCAGTGGCATCTGAGGAAGGACAAGGAGGTCAAAGCAGGGGTTGTTTTTGACAACTCTTTTTAGCTCAGTCCATGGTGCACCTGGTGGTTTTCTATGATCTCAAAATATGCAAATCATACGACGCAAGTATGACCTGCATGCACAGGTCCAAATTAACCCTAACTTCTTCACAATGACCATTGTTAACATCTCCAGTAAATTGAGAAGTTAAGTGTAAATGGAGAGACAATTGTAAATTTTTCATCTTATTTTGCTCTTTTCATTATAATTGTCCTCTAAAAACTGAAGTCACATTTTCCACACTGAAAATGATTTCTGTTACTAAAACTGCCTGTCTATGTATAAGAGTGATAGAGAGAAAAAATAGCAAAATAAATTGTGCAAGTTTAAGAAAAATATCACAAAGATCTAGTTTTCCTTGGCTTCTAGACATACATATATCATAAATTTCCTCTAAAATTAGAAAGAAAGAGTAGAAATAGAGAAAGCTGTTCTATTTACAAAGCAGCTCAATGTCACCCAGGCTGGGCAGAACCGAAGCTAGGTCACAAGCTTATCTATCACGGACAATTTCAGCTTCTTTGAAACGTTAACTACCTATGTGCTGGACTTAAGTTCATATAGAGGAGTGAGTCAGCACTCCTGACCAAAAATATGAGTGAATACAAAGCATTTCTCCTCCCTCTAAGCTCAGCACATTTGAGATCAATGTCTGTGTTATCTAGTTTGGTTCTCCTTGTGGAGCTCTGGATTGCACTGAACCTTCACCAATTGCAGAAGTCTAAATTATAATAATGTGAGCTACAGATGTAACTCTTTTCATTCATTATTCACAAATCAGCTGTTCTCACTGCACAATGCCAGAAAATGTTTGGAAAGAACAAGTACCAGGGTGGAAATAAAATGTGATCGATTGCTCATGACAACTTTGTCTAAGATCTGAAATAGTTGACTTCCTTACCAACTCACTCAAGGAGACTGGAATTCTCTGTGTTTAGGGGAAAAAAATTCTATTCTCTTTTGTAGTCTCTCTGCCCCATAATGTTTGAGATTGATGACATACATCCTCATGAGGCTGCATTTGAATTTGGTCTGCATGGTAGAGACTAACTGCAGGAGATAGACTGAAGGCACCAATCTCTTATAATCACTGTTAAGCATTAGAATATAAACAAAACAAGATTCAGATCACTTAGATCTATGGACTACTCATGGCTGTATTCAAGGGCTTCACAAAGTCTTAGGAACATGTGGATGAATTCATACTAGCCAAGTCTGAGAAAGAAGTTAACATGAAGAAGAGGTTAATATGAAGAATCACAATTAGCCAAAGTCCAGAGTGTAAAGGACTCTGAGTCCTCAGCCATGGATGAATCCTATATATCAACCTCCCATGGATGGGTTCTGTGTGTCAACTTCCCATGGATGGGTTCTGACTGTCAACCTCTCGTGGATGGGTCCTCTCTGTCAACCTCTCATGTATGGGTCCTCTGTGTCAACCTCCCATGGATGGATCCTGTGTGTCAACCTCCCATGGATGGGTCCTGTGTGTCAACCCCTTACTACCTACAACTCAAGGAACTACTCAGAGGACTATAAGAGGAGAGCTGTGAAATCCTGACTTCTGGATACAACATGGATGTTACACACAACAACTAACAGCCTGCAGAAGACTACACAAGACCAATGTAAATTCAGCGAACTTGCAATCCAATCCTCAAGGCTTCATCTGTTTGGATGGAGCTCCTGGTATACAGAGCTGCTAAGGGAGGGCAAGCCATTCTCCTTTGAGGACATTGCTGCTGGTAGGTTCCTCATGTCCCAGTGGACAGACAGATACCCATTTGTAGATGGTAAGCACTAATTGTACTCAGAAGGTTATTAATAATTTTAAAATAAAAAGAACATGAACATGAGAGGGATATTGGTTGGCACTAGGGGGAGTTGGAAGAAGGTAGTGGTGGGTAGATATAATCAGAACACTGTTGGAAAAGTGAAAGGAGTGTCCAAGGGGGAATAATTGCTATTAATAAAAGAAGTTAGCATTGAGCTAGAAAACATGAACTTGAGAGTTACTTGGACTGTACTCTGGATTCTGATTCTACAGCTCTCTGATTCTACAGCTACGTGAGTTCACGCAGACTGCTGTCTTCTTCTCCCACTTGCCATTTCATCTTCTGGCTGTGGAGAGAGCATCTGTTCACAGTGTGCTTAGTGTAAGTATTCCCACAGCTGCCAGAAGTGACAAGAACATCCAGTGAACACCAGCACAAGCTCATTATAAGATGAATTAGAAGTATCTATATACATTCAGAGATATTCAGTGATTCCACATCAATATAAGAGCTTCACTTTGACTGGAATCACTGTTTATAAAGAGATCTGTTTTGCTATAGAGTACTCAATGAACCTGAGTACATAATCATCGTAGCCGATGAGCCATGGGCCAGGGAAGCCACTTCCTTCCCCATGATTATCCACCATTGGTTCTCCTACAGTTTCATCATGGATTTCAATACTAAACTTAGTGGCTGAAGAATTGTGGGTTTGACCTGAGACCTGAGACCTTGGGCTCTGGCTCTGACTTCTCCCTTAACATGCCACAGTAGTTTGGTCACAGGAGATAATAACTAGAGTTAGCACCAGGGTCTTCAGACTCTGGGTAAATGCAGCATGCAGATCTGAATCTAGGGAACCCTGAAGGATGCAGCCCATGGCTAACCCAAGTACACATCCACATGTACAGAATGCCTAAGCAACTATATCTAACCCAATACCATGCTGACCGTGGAGGCCCATATTATTCAGGGTCTGAGAACCTGAGCTTGCTTTACCCAGCAGGGCTGCATAAGGAGATGATTTGGTCATGGGCATATTTACCAGGTGTTTGGAAGGGTCTACACTTGGCTGTGTGGTGTACTTTGATCTTGAAGAGCAGGAGGTCTTTTGCCTCTCCCCTTGGCATGTTATAAAAAGCCTTTTGAATAAACCTTCAAGGCTGTTGGTTATTAATCCAGGCCCTCCTGAAGCTATTCTGTGTTTCTGTCTTTCTTCTCGCCTGCTAGATCTCTCTTTCTATCTGATATTTCCTCATTCCTCTCTCTTCCACCTAAGAACCCTTGAAAAAGTGGGAGCTGAATTCCCGCAGTTGATGCTCCACACACACAGAGTGGGTAAACAACCAAGATAAAACATAATCTTGTCCCATATGAAGATCTAGCCTACTACCACTGCTTGACCCTGCCTGCTCCTTCTGCCACCCCTCTCCTGTGTTGATTTGGACTTCAGTTCCTTCTTGGGAAAGGTGCTTTGGGGGAAGTTTCCCTAATTTAGGTTTTCTCACTCAAGGATCAGGTAGCTGCACACACAGTCTTTCTCAGTCCTGTTCTGGACACCGTGTTCCTGTGTGCTCACTGAAGTGCCACTGATGAATGATGGAAGTTCCTGTGTTTCTGTAATGTGATGATGGTATGCGAAATAGCCTACTTTTGTAAGAAACAGTAAGTCTCTTGTAGTACTGTTCATTTGTTAGAGTGGGTCCGCAGCAGGGTGTTTCTTGCCTATTTTTAGCAGCTAACATTTATATTCTACAAACTTGGACTGCACGAACAAATGTCTGCAAATTAAACTGAGCTTTCATTTGTAAAAACAACTCTAATTACCACCATTCTGAGATAGTACAGGCTGCTATAAACACACACACATGAGAGAGAGAGCACTTACAATGAATTGAAATTTATCTTCCCTAGGTCTAGAAATACACTATCAAGTCACCTAGAGTTCAATGTCTGGTGAGGGTGAGTTCCTGGTTTACAGAGGTAGCACATTTGTGATGTGTCTTCAAACACTGACAGTCTTTTATACGGACAATAATCGCCCATCATGAGGCTCACGAGCATGACCTTAGAAAAACCAAACCTCTCACATGTCACCCTGCATGTGGGCTTCAACCCATGCATTTTGAGACAGATATATTCAAGCCATGTCAGAGCTGGATGGTGTGTTGATGGTATTGACTCTGTGTGGATGAAAAGCACTCACTGGCTGTAATAGGAATCAGTAAGAAGTGTTCCAATAAAAGCAAAACTAGCTGATTTTACAATATCTAAGACTAGACCTGAAATGGAATGAACCAAGAATTGAATGAACCACTGAGGCTCACCCAAGCCCTCATTTGAACCCTCCCCATGTGTATAAAGAACGGTTCACCCAGCATGCTCTGGCAATGAGGGATGACTAGAGAAGCAAAGCTTCTGTGGCCCATGACCTCACACACTCACTTTGAAATATCCCAAGTGAACAGGTTTCTGCCAGGTTCTCTTTTCTTGTCCCTGACTTCCTGATGAGAGCTCACCTCACTTCTCATTTACCCTGGAACTTCAGTTTCTCTCCAAGCAGTGTTTATTTCCTTAACTGTGGAGTTTGTTTAGGTCTGATTCACAGGTCTATACACAGTGACAGCCTTCCTCCCTCACCCAGCCAGGAAAACAGATGGAATCCATTTTTCAGACATTCTCACTGACCTGGAATTCAAAGTACAGATGCCCCCCCCCCAGTAAAAACCCCTGCTGAGCACCCCCCCACATACACACACATACATCTCCTGTGTCCTCAACCTCATCCACTTTAGCTGATGCCTCTGGGATCAGCCTCAGTAAACACAACATCTGCAGGGACTCTGGATCTGGCCAACAGATGCAGATGGCTTCTGCCTGGAATGGGATCAGCACAGAGAACTTCCTTTCCACCCTTGCCACTGTGTTAGGATGAGACCCATGGCAGCTACAGACATAGGACAAAGGACATAAGCTTTGGAGCAAACGCTCTACACTCTACCTAAAATCCCGCTGTATGTTCAACATGACTAATCCACACAGAAAACCCAAGTGAAAGCTGAATGGGACATTGTGGTCTTGGCTGTGTGTCTACACCTTCAACATGCTGGTGTTGGAGTCAGACGGTTTGTCCTCCTCTTGGACCAAGTTAGTTGGGTTTGTGATCATTTTGAAATGCTTCTTTACAGACACCATTCATAAATAAATTAATGTGGTGCTTCCATTTCTGTTGGTTTTTCACATTATCAGGAAAAAAAAACTTACTCTCCAGTGCACAGAGTTTCATCTCTGAAATAGCCATAATTGCTCACACAGACAGACACCTGACAGAAAGAATATGCTTATCACCTGTAAAACATTGAATCCTTAAGCCAGTCAATGGTAAAACACATGTTTTTCCAAATTTACTTTTCAATATCATTTCTGTTCACAGTAAGCTTTTATGTCCATTTCAAATATGGTTTCTTATTTACTGACTTTAAAATTTTTGGAATTTTCTTTAATTGCAAAGGGTGATGTCTAAGATTGCACAAAATCTCTAACTTCCAGATTGTTCCCAACTCCAGGTAACTTTTAATCATTTTCTCTATAATTGAAACAGTTAATGACCTTGGGACCTGAAAAATGATATATAGTTTAGAACCAACAAGACACAAAAATTCTAGTAGTAAAATAATAAAAATGTTAACAATATTTATTATTGATACATAAATTTCATTGTTTAAATTGTTATTAGTTAATTGAAAATATTTAAGTTGCTTCAATATGAAAAACTTGTATTACATTTTAAATCTATCGATGACTGGAATATGGTATAAAACAACTGAACAACTAATAAACGGCATAAATAATCCATCCAACTCTGCTAATCTGACCATTGAGGAAGCACAGATAATTGAAATAACACTTTAATAAGAAGTTGAAAGACATATAATTGTTCCACAAAGCAGGTTGACATTCACTCTCTGCAGAGCATGACACGTGTTCATGGCATACAATGTGATTGGCTGTGTGATCATGGCAGTGTCTTCAGGAAGATCAATACGCCTGGTGGACTGGAACTAACTAGACTTGATCAGCATTGGGTGATCAGCCAATTGCAGGAGGGACTGGTGGATGCAGAAATAAAAAAGCACAGTGGTCCGTACTGGGGAAAGGTGTGAGGTCAAGGATGAAGAGCAAAGACTGGGGTCATAAGGTTGATAGACACGACATAGCAGCCATTGGAGACTTGAGGTTTCTTTAAATAAACTAATTAAGAATTTGATCATCACTTTAAAAGTAAAGTCACATGTGTAGTTGAATGGATGTTTCCTATTAATTATATATTACAATTTCATAATCTGAAAATAAAATAGGAGACAATGGTCGAACAGAGTTATTTCTGGAGACAAGGGTGTCAAAGCTGACCATTGGTGACAACATTATAGTTTTGACTCTTGTTTGCTGAATATAAAACTCAAATCAATCACTTTACTCATCTATCATTTGTTTTCTATATATGAGTAAAACATCTTAAAATAAAATCAAATATATTTCTGTTCTTAGAGTGACTACCATCTGGTAAATTTCTGTAGCATGTATTTGGTGTAAAGTTCTCACAATTCTGTTTTGTTATCAAATATTTTAAGTATTTTTTTCCAATCAAATGCAAAGCCAAGTCCCATTTTCTGATTCTATATGAAGAGGAGCTCAGGGCAAGTGCCCACTTCCTACTCACAGTAACAGAAGGCTGAACAAACTGAAAATCAACTCTTCTTCAATCTGGTACAGAGACAGAGAGAGAGAGAGAGAGAGAGAGAGCGAGAGAGAGAGAGAGAGAGAGAGAGAGAGAGAGAGAGAGAGAGAGAGAGCAAAGGGAAAGGAGATTCCCTCAAATTAAAGAGCCACAAATTACCAGCGCAGGAATATACTAGAGGAATCACTGATGGACACCAGCATTGGGCCAGGGAACTTAACTGTGCTGAATGACCAGTGGGGACAAATTTGGAGTTCACACACCTGTGTGTGTGGTTCCCACTTGGCCACACCCCAGATAGCTGAGAATATGAATCTTCTACTTCTAGCTAACTGAGGGGGAAATCAGCTTATTTTTTAAAAAATGTCAAAGAATTTTATTATTTCGAAAGTCACTCCTTCGGATGATATGTTATTTTTTTAGAGTCTAACACATTACAGTTTTGCCAAAGCTTAACAAATTTATGAAAAACTGTCCATCCAGTTGCATCTTTTTCTGATTTTCACCTGGGGAAGAGAAGTAACAAATGTATGACTGAAGTCCACAGCATTGTTCACTGAGAAACCTTGCTGTGATTAAAATGCTAGGCAAGGCTTCCCTGCCCCACCCCTAGGCAAGGCTTCCCTGCCCCGCCCCTAGGCAAGGCTTCCCTGTTCTGCCCCCAGGCAAGGCTCCCCTGCCCTGCCTGACCTTACCTCTCTGCCACTCCCTGCAGTTCATTTTTCCACACGCAATGGGGAAAAGCAACAACAGCAAGTGTGTCAATGATGTTGGGATTCAATCAGCATGTAAAAACTTTAACAGATGATTAACATATTTACTGGGTTCCTAAAGAAAAAGGGAGAGAATATGACAGTCCCAATCATTTTAGTTCTGAGAAAATATCAGTCAGGAAAAATGGTGGACATCAAAAATAGCACAATAATAGGACAGATTTGATGGTTCCTTTGGCTTGAGGCCTCGGTTAAGTAAAGAATTCCTGAGGGGAGGGGTTACAGAGCACTAAAGAGATTAATTCTCTAAGTAGATTAGGAACGCTTAGTGTGTCTACACCTAGCAGAAGAACCTGAGACTGGATGAGGCAAAAGAGATCTGAAAGATATAGTAGTCAAGTCTGACTACAGATGCAGAAGGTCATCTGATTCTGTACAGAAGGGGCGCAGGGCAGGTACCCTTTCCCTTTGTAGTACAGTTGTACAGTTACTGAGTCCGGCTCATTTCAGTGTGTGACTTTATTTTACTAGCATCTTTTTAAAAAAATAATAAAGTTTAAAATAAAATGTATAAAATTGAAATAATAAGTTAATTTTCTCCACTACACGTGGAAATAGTCTCTCTCTCTCTCTCTCTCTCTCTCTCTCTCTCTCTGGGGAAGGTGAGAGTAGCATGCATGAAAGCCATAAGAGTTCAGATCTATGGCACCATCCTAGCCTCCTGTAACCTGCACGTTATCAACTCTACAGCCTGTCCTAGGCCACCTGTAACCTGCGTCCTTATCAACTCTACAGCCTGTCCTAGGCCACCTGTAACCTGCGTCCTTATCAACTCTACAGCCTGTCCTAGGCCTGTGACCTGTGTTCTTATCAACTCTACAGCCTGTCCTAGGCCTGTGACCTGTGTTCTTATCAACTCTACAGCCTGTCCTAGCCCGCCTGTAACCTGCACCTTATCAACTCTACAGCACTGTCCTAGGCTACCTGTAGTTGGAGTCCTTATTGGCCTCACTCCATTGCTGTGACCAAGTCCCTGGCAAGAAATAATTTGGCAAGGAAGGATTTTCTTTGGTTTTGTTTTCTGATGAGCATGGATCCATAACCCAGAGTGAACCCCATGTGAACTGTGGATTTGGGGTGACATAGGTATGTCCTCAACATGACACTGAGGACCACAGTGCAGGCTACCATGTTAGGCGGTCTGTACCACACAGGATCTTATTGTCATTTCCGCTCAATTCTGTTATGAACTTACAATTTCCCTTAAAATGAACTCCACTTATAAATGAGATTGTGCAATAACAAACACAAATATGTAGCTATTTAAAACACAGGACATGTAGCTAACCCACTGACAAATTCCTTGTTTAATCAGACTTTTCCATGTGCTTGATGGTACTAGCCATTCTAGCCATTTATTAAAAACCTGTTTTCATATATAGGATTCCTTACAATGTGATTCCCAGACAACTTCTGTGCTAAAGGAAGCACCTAGGAATCGACAGTTATTTCAAGGAGCTGAGAGCCTGGGCTCCTTTTAACCCAACACACACACACACACACACACACACACACACACACACATACACACACACACACACACTGTAATTATCACCTTCTACCTGTGCAGCAAAACAACTGGCTGATCCCTGTCTCTGGCCATATTCTGATTTCCACAGTACTGCCTCTGGACATGCTGGCCTTATGCAATTCCATGACCTCCATGTGACTGCAAGCTGACATCTACTTATTTTGATTTGACTTCCTGGCTCCTGCTTGCAAAGTCCCTGGTACCTAAACTGCTTTTCATTTGGCCTCTGCTTCCCATCCATTCATCCTTTTGGGATTTTCCTGATGACTTGGGCTGTGCACTTGGATTTAATTTTCTTGTCGCCACAGACCCGTCAGACATGAAGCATCGTCCTCATCTCCCTCTGCACCTGTGATATTCACACTTCTTTCCCTCCTGAGCTTGGGTCTATGCCTGCCAGACATCTCCAACTTTGAGGACCTTCCAGGTGGGCTCCTGGTCTTGGCTCTTATGGGTCTGCCCCAGATGGCTTTTTGGAAGTTTTCCATGTGTACCAGATATGAGGGAAGGCCTGCCCTTCCTGTCATGGGGTATTGTCAGAGGTAATTCCTTCAGACTCACAGCACCTGCCTTGGGTGCAGGGAAACTGTATTTTCAATTGGCTCTCTTTCAGTGAGGCTGCTCACCAACTGCCTATGAATCCCTTCCTGTATCCTATTCATGTGCTGACCCTCTACCACGTGGGCAGACCTTCCATCTTACTGAAGACTTTGTACAGCCACCTGTTCTCCCTGGGACACTAATTCATGCAGTCAGAATTCTGACAGCATCTCAGCCACCTGGAAGAGTGTTTGACTGTCCCAGAGCAGGCACTCTGGATGTACAGCATAGGATGTACAAAAGGAGAGAAAGGATGAACAGATGCTGGCGGCTGAGGCCTGGCCAAGCTGCACCAGGATGGTTGTGGTACTTGCGGCAGTGTCTAGGATGGAAAGTCATCAGCGTGTCCCATTCTGATCTGAAATTGTGCCTTGGGAATTCTTGCTCTGGGAAGTACAGTCACTCTCCTTCCTATTAGTTCCTGATAAGATCATGGCACTTTCTCATTCTTAACTCCATTTCATCTGAAAAAAAAAAAATCCATTCATTCCCACCTATATTTAAGTTCTGCATCTATTACTGCAAATGAGGTTTTTTTGGTTTTTTTTGGGGGGGTTTTGGTTTTTTTTTTCAAGACAGGGTTTCTCTGTATAGCCTTGCACCTTTCCTGGAACTCACTCTGTAGCCCAGGCTGGCCTGGAACTCACAGAGATCCACCTGCCTCTGCCTCCTGAGTGCTGGCATTAAAAGCGTATGCCACCACCGCCTGCAAAAGAGTTTTATCCTCAGTGAAATGTAGATGTAGAAGTTTGGACTCCGAGGTGTGAGGAGAGCTAATCCTCCACACCTCCTTCAATGTCTCTTGCAGAGGATAGCACCCACATTAGGAAACATTGATCTGTGGAACGCACAGGGGTAGGTCAGTAGACTTTCATGTTCTTTCTGTGCAAAAGCTAGGACATACAGCTCTTGAGGGGACAAGTACCTGCTTTAGGACATTTTCTTCAGGCATATATTTAAGAAATACGAAAATCAAACATTTCAATTGCAGTTGAATTAATTTTTTCTACTAGAAGTTTAAGAAATTATTATACTTTCTTCATATTTTGGTTCTCAATATATTTGCTTGATTTAATTTACAAGAAGCCTCAAGCTATCATGTGTACACACACATACACACATGCCTACACTCACACACATACATACATACATACTCAGTTGAACAGAAACAGCTGTATAGATCTAAATGTCAGATTTCTAGAGCATAAATTGGACCAAACATTATGAAGAGCAAGAGAAACACACACACACACACACACACACACACACACACACACACATTACTTATATATTATGTAATATATATATATATTAAATTGAAAATCAAACATTTTGGCGTCTGCTATCTTTTCATGATTTAAAAATCCAACTCCCATAAAAATAGATGTTTGATATCTCATTGATTTGGAAGCATATTTTTATTTATTTATTTAAGATGTGATTTAAACACAGGGAGAAAAACTGTTGCCTGACTGAAACCATCATATACCAAAGTGTGTGTGTGTGTGTGTGTGTGTGTGTGTGTGTGTGTGTGTGTGTATGTGGAGGGGGAGTCTCAGCACATAAAATGGCTGTTTGTTTTTCTCACTGTCTTTCACGTTTTATACTGAAACTGTATTTTCCCTTTGAAACCAGGAACATATAATGTTCAACAGAGCCGTGAGACTGGGACCCTAGCTTCCCCCTTCTCGTGTTCTGTTTTGAGGTTGGGATCGCCATAAATATTAGAATCATCTGGATCCCATTAAATGTAATGGAGACACAGTTTGGGAAAATAACCTACTTTTTGCCTATTAGTAAATAATATACATTCTTCTTTACACAAATCACTAAAATGCTGAAACCCCCAATTTAAAAAAAAAGAAAGAAAGAAAGAAAAAGCGTTTAAAAACTTGCCCAGTCTAGTGTGTAAAGTTTTACTTTCATATTTTAATATGCTGCTTATTTTCATTGTTTTGTTATAACAGCTATGAGTACCTTTGGACATGAAATACTTTAAACATCCATAATTAAAACCTAGTGGGAAAAAGACAATAAAACTTCAAACCAGTTTAGAGCTTCGCTGTGATGCTTCACTGCCAAAGCAAGCAGAGAAGGTTTTCGCACCATGGCGAGCTCTGCAGGTGACTAATTCCCAAGGCCCAGGGCTGAAGCAAAGAACATTCCAGGCTTTCGGGCACCAATGAACAGGGATTTTCAGTTGTGAGGGCTGATGAGGCCTGGGAAGCACAGATTAGGAAACGAGACAATTATGAAAGCCAGCTTCAAACAAGTCATGGTAGAGGGGATGGAGGTTGGTTCTGCAGATTCCACAGGGCTGTTCCTTGGCCCCGCTCCCTTCAAAGCATCTGTAGAGCTGGAGGCTCACAGTGCCCCTGGCTCTGTGTCTTCCATGCTGCTCTTTGATGTGGAACACTTCTGACTTCTTCCTTCAGCTTCTGCCTCTGCTTTCAGGGGGTAATGCAGAGCTCAGCACCAATTCAGGGGAAAATGTGTAACTCAGGAATCCGGGAAACTGAGAAAGGAAGTCCAGGGAGGTGTTGAGCCTGCGGGAGACAGAGGTCTACACTCTACTGGGGAAGAAAACATGGAATTTCCCTGGGTGTTGCCAACACTGCCATTTCAAGTGCTAAAGTATCGAAAGAGACTAGAAGTAGAGGACACGGTGGGAGCCAGGGCAGACAGAGCCCAAGATGCACAAAGCGTTTCATGTAGGCCGCCTTCCCTCAAATTCTCAAAATAAGCCTTGAAGTGGGCAATGTTGGAATATCATGTACTACTCTGTGTAGAACAATGTATATATTCAATGTCTACCATTGAATATATAGAAATTAAAATGTAATATCGCTCAAGTATAGCTTGATCAAGGTGTTGTTTCGTTTCTGAAAACAAAGTGGGTAAAAAGGCACTATCATGGATCCTTCTTAAGGGCAAAATCCACAGAATAATTTAAGGCTTCAGAGCCAATGCCACTTGGAATGACAACCTAGGAGCAGACAAAGATGAGTTCTCATAAGGAGGCCAACTTTCCCTGGACATCTTACGATTTTAAGATTTCAGAAATGTAGGTGCCATTGACAAATAACGAAGGTGTTACAGCTGCAGGCAGCCTGCACATGTTGAAATTTCTGCAGTTGTCCTCATACCCACAGATTCCACAGTTACCTGGATATTTGGAAAGTGAAAGTGTCGGAGGGGGGTGCATTTCATTCTCTGGGTAAATGATACAAATCAACCTTCAGGATTCTAGCAATACAGAGATCCAGTCACACTGGTGACTGGACCATACCAGACAACAAGTAAGCATTGCTCAGAGTCCCTCAGATGTCTTTCAGTCAAAACAGGAGTACTACCTTGCCTCTGCTCTGCATTCTGAACCTTCTCTAGCCACAGCCCTTACAGTCCCACAAAGGCTGCAAATGGTCACACATAAAAAGGAAAATAAAATGTGTATGTTCTCATTCTTCTGCTAAATTACTGACGTGCAAGTAAGGATGCGCTGTTGTAGTATCATTGGGTATTTTTAAGACAGCACCAGGTAAAAGCAGTGTGGTTAATGTTGCCTTTCCCCCTGAATCCTGTACTTGTAAAATCATCTTTAATGCACTGTGCAGTAACTTCATAAGAATACAGAAGTCTTTTCTTAATCACCAGAAAGAGATTCATTACGTTACACCATTAGGAGACTCTGTTTCTGTTTTAGCTGTTGTTTTAATCTGTGTTGACAACCATAGCATGTACCACATGTCACATAATCATGCAATAACACATGTGACATTTTCACAGCTTAGACAATCAGAGCATGGATATGTTCTCCTCCCTGGAAATCTGTGGGCACATCCTGTCTTATAGACGTTATAGAGAAATTAGTTGCCACCATTTACATTTTTAGGTGCTCGTTATAAGATTATACCCTTTTTGTTTGCTTGTGGTTAGTTTTTGGGGTTTGTTTGTTTGTATAGACAGGGTCTCTCTACGTAGTTCTGGTTGTCCTGGAACTCACTGTGTAGACCTGGCTGGCTTTAAACTCACAGAGATCTACCTGCCTCTGCCTCCTGAGGATAACACCATGTTATATACAGCCGTGTTGGGTCCCAATTTTCACAGAAAATACACAGTGGCGAGAAACTTATTAGTCCTGGTGCCATACTTAGGACAGTAAAACTCAAACATATCCCAAAGAATCTCTGTCTCTTATGAATACACATTACATTTGCAATCAGGTTTAGTTGTGTTATCATAAGAAATGCCATGAGAGTCGTGGGGTGTCTGCCCAACTTTCTCTACCCTTTGTACAAAGAAAACAATAACGTACGCGTCTTTGTTCACTGCAATGTCTGTGCCCCATTCCTCTTGAAATACTGTTGGGTGGTGAAGTGGCCTCTCCTTTGTGAGCCGTTAACAGGATGCCTCCTTGTTGTCATGGTAGTGTGGTGCAACAGTGCAGTCTCCCTCTTTGGAAAGCTTTGAGAGACACACTGGCCCGGCCTCCAGACCTGATAGGCTGCAGATCTATGAGGCAGGTGACATTACATGAGCAAATAGGAGAAATGCTGAATTTAGAAGTTCTGAGTTTCATTAAAAAGTCTTATGTTAATTCATGATTACAAGAGAAAGTATTTGAGTTATTCACTCTCAGCTGACTGAATTTCTGGCAAACTTATAAAAAAGGAATGGCTACATTGTTCTTTTTTCAAGTTTAGTTTTGATTACTACACTCAGTTATTTATGTGTGCGCATGTGTTCCCACATGTGTGCATGGGTGCTGGTCACAGCTGATGTGTGCAGGTCCAATGACAACTGGCAGTGACTCCTTCAATCGTGCTGGTAGGGGATGGGGTTCAGGTTGTCAGGCTTGGTCGTGCATCCTAACCTGCTGAGCCATCTCCCAGCTCTGGGACACCATTGTTCCAGGGCTACTCAAATTGGTGAGGACATCAACAACGGCCCTGAGTGTGAGGTCCAACCCCAAATCCTCATCAAGTGGTAAAATTCTGAAAATTCCCAAAGAAACACCAATTTGACTCTAACAAGATTTTCTTTAAGGGTAATAGAAAATTTCTATCTAAACTGATGTTTTCTTGGCTCTAACACACACACACACACACACACACACACACACACACACACATAAACACACACACTCAACTTGTCTTCCCCTCATTGCTCTCTTCTCTACATGCCTTATTTAATTCAGATTACTCCACATTGCTGCCATGTCACTAATCCATAGCATACCCAGCCCTGCTTTCTAAAAGTATTTGAAAACTTTGGATTCAATTTTGGCTTGAGATTAATTTGGGATAATTACATAAGTTGTTGACAAATAAACATTCAAGACATTTTTATGACGGATAATCTTGGCAAACCACAGTGGCTTTTAAACTTTGCTTTAAATTAAAATTCTCACAGTTTATTATGTGACTTTGTGCCAGGATAAGGCTATAAAGCAGTCTCTTGTTCAGAAGAATGTTTCCATTTAAAATTTACATTTGCAAGGCCAATACAGGGATAGAGCTTATTCTGTGCACAGACAATATACTGACCAGCAGAGCTTAGCTTTATTAGAAAACGAACATAGAATAGTTAGAATTTGTTTCTGCTGGTTAAGGTAATTTTTTTTTTTTTTGCAATGGAATGTTGGAGGTAAAATCAGAAATACTGATGGCATCTTATAGTGACTAGGTAATAAAGTTTAAAATCAATAAATTATGAAGTAGCATGTTCTTTACTTTGGATTTTTATTACCTGTGATTAATTTAAATACTATTTCTGGAATATTCTCTTATGCTCTGTTTAGCTTTAGAATATATTTTATTGAAGATATTTAAAATGCCTGACACTGAAATCATGTAGAATGTGATTTAATTGAAGAGATGCTTGCTCACTATAGGAAAGACTACAACCAATAACATGGTACACCTTCTTTGTAGGGGTCCTAAATCACATGCCAGTTCTCTGAAGACATAAATTATAATTCTCTCCTTGCAGAGTTTCAAAAGTTTAAATTATGGGGCAATTATTGATAATTTTGAAATGTTTAAATTTTTCCTAATGAGTACTATATATTGAATATGCATGTTCTTTATCTTTAGTTTGAATGGCTGAACTCTTCAGTATCATGTATAAGTCTCTCAGAAGATATATTTGTGCTAGTCATAAAAGAATCAAAAGGAAGGAAATAATAACTGCACTGGCCAAGATGAGAACATTTAAATTGATTTCTATAAACATTTTTGTTACATGTATTTATCTATTGTGTGTGTAGTGTCTGGGCGTGCACATGCCATGGTGAGCTCTTACCATGTGGCCCTGCAATTAAACTCCAAGTGCCAGGCCTGGTTTCAAGTGCCTTTACCACTGAGCCATCTCACCAGCCCAAATGGTGTCTATGAAACAAAAGAACTCTGATTTTCAATCATTGAGTCACATGAGTGTAAAGGACACATTGTAGGGAGAGGATTGCTGAGGAGGTTGGCCATGGCCACTATACTGTGGTGCTGTCACTTACTGGAGACAGCTTGATGGCTGTGTCATATCCACAGCCACTCAACCCTATTCAGTTATATCTTTATTTTGTTGTTTGTTTAGGCAGTGCCTTGTTTTATTTTCCTGGTCTGCCTGAACTCACTGTGTATAACAGGCTAGTCTTGACCTTGTGACAACCTCCTGCTTCTACCTCTTGAGTACTAGGATTACAGGTCCATGACATCATGCCAGACTTACACCTTTCTTTAAAATATATCCACATCTACTAGTACAGAAAAGTCTACATAGACACAATGACCTCTTCCCCTCTCTCCCTTCCCAACCCCACAGAGCCATCTCAACTCTAGCTCTCTGTAATGAGCTTGTAGGTGAGGTCTTACTCTCCTACACATTTGCTAACATTCCAATGCTGAGCATTAGTCTTTTCCTTAAAGGTCTCATCTCTTCAATATTTCTACTTTCATGCGACCTAATCTGTGAATTCAAACTTGCCCATGCTCCTTTCCTGGACAAATGGCAGATTTTTCTAGCATTTAACCACTTACTGCTACTATGAGCCTAGGCTAGAGCCCTGGGTCATAACTGCAACCCTGACACAAGAGGTTCTCCTTCCAAGCTGCCTCCAGCAAACAATTTCATTACTTTGGAAATAATTCAGCTTCACTTAGGTCTTCCGGATATGGGTAGAATGTCTCTTCATATATAAATGACATATCACCTCTTTCATAAATCAGAGACTACACAGGAATTCTAAAAACACTCTATCTCCTTACACAGTCTCTTTGTTCTCACTCATCATCACCAACAGTACCAGGACTGAAGGTTTCAAGTTTAGTTTTGTTTTTCAGGATTTTTGGCATTAGTTGATTTTTCAGAAAAATCTTGACCTTCAGGGGTAGAAAATATTGGTAGAGTACTTCTTACCATCACAGGTCAACATGCACCCTGACCAAGAATACCACACACACACACACACACACACACACACACACACACACACACACACGACACTGCTATCCACACACCCTGAGTCTATTGTAGAGTGTGTTCCATATTCTTTTTTGTGTTTGGCACAGGCCATGGAAGTTTCAGACTACAGAAGAGCCAAAGACATGCTGGTAACACCTTTGCCTTCTGACTCTTTGGAAATTGCATTTTCCTTGTGGCAATGCATAAAATCTAAGAGACTGTGACATTTTTAAAAGTAGGCTTAATGCATGCTTCCATGAAAGCAGCATTTAATAGTGAGCTTTGTAGTAAATCCTTGGTTTAACTTGTGAAGATGAATTTTCGTGCTATGTGACCATGAAATGCAACCGTGGAAACTTCTTCAGTCGTGGTGGCTGTGACTTGAAATGTCTTGAGATAATTGTGCCAGCCTCTCAAAAATCCTTGGGAGGATTCAATGAAGTCATGTCTAGAATGAGATTAACAGGGTGCCTGGCTCAAATAAGTGCTCAATAAATTATGCATAGTATTAGTATTATACATGAACAGAGAAATTAAATTTAATTTCAAAATAGAGATACATATGCACCATCAAAAGGCAGTATTTTGGGTAGAGATGATGTTTCCTCAATATTACATCAGGAGGAACACCAAGTCTAGGCTACCCTTCTCTGCTGCCTTTTCCTCTTTTCAGTCTATCTTTTAGGGGTTCAGATGTATCTTTAGCTTTCTCATGATTCACTCAGTTACTCAATTTCTTCTTCTGAGTGAGCAAACCAAATCCACTTAAAGTTGCTGCTTTCCACATAAGTGTATCTCAACTATATTTAGCTTCCTCGAATCAGTCTAGTTCAGTATAGATTTTTATAATGTTTGTTTCTCCGTGATTTTTTTTTTTTTGCCTTTTCAAGTAATGGACAGTGAATGCAAACATGGCCGATATTTATAGTATTAAAGCTTAAATTTATAAATATTTTAATAATTTGCACATACCTCTAATTCAAAATCCTCATTTGTTTTTAGATTAACCCAGCTATTGTTACTTAGTAGCCCTATGAACTTTGGAAATGAAATCTGTTATATTTGCTGGTTCTCTTGATGGATCACTCAGTATATTTCATGAAGAATTACCTTCAAACTTACACAGCCTTTGTCTCCTCCAAAGAGTATTGTCTGAATGATGTAGATGTGTAATCTCACTTGGCTTAATCCTGATAAACACAAACATTCTAATACCAAACAGATTTAACCAGCATTTGGTAAATTGATAAAAATTCAATCTGGGACAACAGGTTTTAAGCTTAATAAAATATTGACGTGAATTCTCTAAGAAGTCAGTTCAGTTGACAGCTCAACCATGTTCTACTTCCTCTCTCTGTGTTCCCACTTTTGTTTGTGTTTAGACTTCCATTGCGTGTTATTTTTTGTTTCCTCTCTTTTATACCGCTCTCTCTTTCTATCTCTCTCAGTATCTTACTTTTTCTTTTGATGTTCTCACTTCCTCCCTTCCTGTACCTACTTCTTATTTCACTGTTCTTACTTCCTTTCTCTGTGTTCTCACTTCCCCTTTTAGTGCCCCTACTTCCTCTTTTCATGTTTACATTTCCTCTTTCAGTAGCTCTACTTCCTGTAGTGGATAGCCATTCCAGCTTTGATCTGAAAGTTCTAACCCCCATTGAGGCTTTGGTAACTGTCACACCTACAAGGCGGAGCCAAGAGAGGACCCTAAAGACCCAAGATCTGGATGCGCAGCCTCTGTTGGTTCCTGGACCCTGGATGCTAGAGGTAGACTGAGCAGAGTTCTCCAGAGAACACCGCCAGAGTGCGCTACATCTTCCCCAGATCCTGCAACCTACCTATCCCTTCATTTGTAAGTTATGCCACTAAATAAACCTCCCTTTTAACTATGTGGAGTGACTTTAATAATTTTGCCAATATCTGGCACCCAATATGGGGCAAATTCCAAAGGCCTGGGTGCCTCCCACCTTCAGTCTTCTCCCCGGCTGGTGGGTACCTAAACCTGCCTGCAAAATTCCATATAACCAGGGAATGCCTACACAGTTCCATTCCTGAAAAAGGGAGCAGCTAGTCCAGTCTCAGTTCCCTAGCTTAGCCCCCAGACCAGCGAAAAACCACTGTGAGTAAGACATTCCCCTCCTCCCTGAGTGTCAGCTTCCCTCCATCTCCACTCCTGCCCTCAGCTGCCGCCAGCCAAGGTCACCAGCAAGCCCTGCTTTGGAGCTGTACCAACGCCTCCTGATGGCTAAAAAGTGCTACTACACCCCCAAAAACCACAAAAGGGAAAGCTAAACAAACAAGTGTATTATTTCAAGTAAAAGTACTTGATAATTTTACACCTTAAAATTGACTAACAAATTTTGAGTAATTCTTGTAATATGGCTGACAACATTACCTCACAAGAATTTAAAAACCTTTTTGCCTATATGATGAATGACATTTTCCTGGAAATATATGACCTTCCTAAGGCATATCTGGCCTGTACCATTTTGGCATTCATTGTAATAATTCACACAGTGTTCAAACACTGGTTTAATAATAAGAACAAAGATGAGTTATTATTGGGACTGATACAGGCTTTAAAAGATAACAATAAAAACTTACAAAAAAGATTCTTTCTCTGAAATCTGCTAACCAGGATTTACATAAAAAGATTCTGTCTCTGGAATCTACTAATCAGGATTTACAAAACAGGCTTGTATCCAAAATTGATTTTTATTGATAATAGATATATATATTTAATAGATAGAACACTAACTCTCCAGACACTGTATAAGAAAGAAAGATTATCATTAATTGATAAGATAAGGTCCATGGAATCATGTGTTTCTAAAGAACATAAAAACTTCCATGATTCCATGAAAAATCTAGAGTCCTTTACAAGAGAGGTGGTTCACTCCCTAAAACAGACCCTAGGTGCTCGTTTGCAAGTCCTAGAAGAAACTCTCAGTAATCATGACAAGGGACCTAATAAACAGAAGGACAAGACCATAGAGATTGTAACACCTCCAAATGGCTCTCATACAATGGCTTATCCTGTTATCATCCATAAAAAGCCAACAGATAACACACACCCCGAGCTATATATGACATATACATTACAACCAACTTCAACAAGGGACTTTAAAAATATAAAGGAAACAGTAGTTACATATGGGATATACTCCACATACGTAAGACAGATGTTAAATTCGTGGTCTACCTCACATAGAATCATTCCAGATGACTGACATCAATTTATTTCAACTGTTCTAAAATATAGCCAACAGTAGAGAAGAGACAAAAAATTAGAACAACAAGATAAACTCAGAGGTTTTATGATCTCCCAAGATCAAATACTTGGTGAGGGATGTTTCACTGACAAAAATGTACAAGCCACTTATGATGAACATACAATATCCCTATGATGTACAACAGCTCTAAATGCTTGAAAAAAATTCCAGAACCTGAAAAACCAACTAAGGTATACACAAAGATATTTCAGGGAGCAAATGAACCCTTCACTGATTTTTTACAAAGGCTAAACACAGTTATAACAAAAGCTGTGTCAGACACCCCTTCTCCCTAAGGTTTCATATTTGTCAGGGTTATGGATGATGGTTATAAGGTTGGGGGTGTAAAAAATACTAAACTCAGTATTCTCCTTTAAAAAAAACTAAAAAAAAGGGAAAAGAAGAAATGGAATGGATAGGTATAAGATATTATAGTAGATTATTCTATATAGTAATAAACAAATTTAGTAAAATAGCAGCCTTAGATAATTTGCACTGTAATTTGCACTGTTATGGATTATTATATGTTGATACAAATGTAAATTATTTTTATATTCCTGTTTAAGATAATTTGTATATTGATACAAATACAAAACTATATTTGTTATAATGTACATATATTTCTACTCTTATTTGAAATATTTGTATATTGATGCAAATGTAAATTTATATCTGTCATACTTTATGTATGTTCTACTTCTGTTTAGGATATTCTGTATATTGATATATATTTAAGATAATTGTCATATTGCATAATACACTATATATTCCTACCTCTGTTATAAATATCTTGTGTATTGTCACAATTTTAAAGTCATCGTTCTTTATCATACATTTGCTTATAGACTGTTTACCTTGTTTACATGAAGTCTTAGTCCTTAGGTTATTTCTGTAGATAAGACTTATAGATTTATAGTCACCTATGCTTGTCCATCTCTATAGTTATGTTACTTAGGTTATCCAGATTTACAGATACATAGGTCGGATGGATAGGTAATCTTCAAACACTTCATAGACCTAGAGAATATGGCATTTAAATAACTTAAAATTCTGTTGATGTGAGACACAGTTGCTTCTGACAGCACCAATTTGATCCCGAGAGAATGTTGGGCTTCTAAGACATTTCCATTTGGAAGTTTGTCTTCTTGGCACAAAATGGCCTACTAGGCAAAGAACTGCCCTTGCCTCAACTGCTGACAGTACGAATACTGTCCTTTCTGGACAAGCGGGACACAAGGAAAGCGATCACTGTACTCTGCCAAGACAGGGTAAGATGGTCTTTCAGAATTCCTGCTTCTGAAAATGATCTGTCAGATACTCTAGGCCTATAGCCAATTTGAATGCACCAACAGTACTAAAAAACATTAGGTGACTGTCCAGGTTGCCAGCTGTCTCGGTCTACTCTTACAAGATTCCCAAAAGTTTCTTACATCCATCTACCATTTCTCAGGTACCATTATATTCCTTCTCAGGTCTTTGATGAGATTAAAGATTAATAGTTATAGTTACAGCTTAGTATATATATACATAGATAGATAGATAGATAGATAGATAGATAGATAGATAGATATAGATATAAAATATCTTAGATAAAACACATTAAGTATTAGATTCAGGTTCTTTAGGATAGGACACCTTTTAAAATGATCTTTGTAACATGCCATTTACCTACGTTCTAGACTTTTCTGGATTTTAGTATGTGTTTCTTGCTTGATATTGTTCACATTGGTTGTAGTTCCATCTTATCTAGGTCATTATCCCTCATTATACCTGGACAATATTTGATAACCATTCCTCTGTATATAGTCTTGTATTAGGTTAAAACCTTCTTATTTAGACAAAAGGGGAGATGTAGTGGGTAGCCATTCCAGCTTTGATCTGGAAGTTCCAAGCCCCATTGAGGCTTTAGTAACTGTCATGCCTACAAGGCGGGGCCAAGAGAGGACCCTAAAAACCCGAGATCCAGATGCGCCGCCTCTCTTGGTTCCTGGACCCTGGACGCTAGAGGTAGACCGAGCAGAGTTCTCCAGAGAACACTGCCGGACTGCACTACATCTTCCCCAGACCCTGCAACCTACCTATCCCTTCATTTGTAAGTTATGCCACTAAATAAACCTCCCTTTTAACTACATGGAGTGGCCTTAATAATTTTGCCAATAACTTCCTCATTCTGTGTTCCTGCTTCCTCTCTAGATGTTCTCACTTCCTCTTGGTTTTTAACTTCTTTCAGTGTTTACATTTTCTCTTCCAGTGTTCCCACTTGCTTTTTCATTGATTCCGCAGAGCCCTTTCCATCCTTCTCTAACTTCCTTAACTTGGGCAGTTTCACTCACCCAAATATTTGACTCAATGAATTCATTTGAATTTAGAATAATACTCAGGTCAGTAGAAGCCATCAACCTCATTTCTTTGTTTTCTATTCATAAAGAGGCTATATGTTATAGAGAGCAAAGTATTGATGAATAGATTGGAAGCTTAATTAGTAATTCAGTATTATTTTTCGATGATTAGTTTTATAAGTTTATATGGTAATTGAAAGTTTTTATCTGTTAAAGTTAATTCTACAGCATGATGAATGAAATGTATCCCTGACTAATACACACACACACCCACACACACACACACACACACACACTCCCTTCCTGTATCTAGTTCCTATTTTACTTTTCCTACTTCCTTTTTCTATGTTCTCACTTTCTTTTTGTGTTCCTACTTTCTTCCTTCAGGTTTACATTTCCTCTTTATATATATGGAGATTTATTAGAATGGTTTATAGCCTGTGGTCCAGCTAGTCCAACAATGGCTATTGATCAACATAATATTCCTTCTTCAGTACACACCAGAATCTTGAAGAAGTAGGCTCTAATGCCAATGAAGGAATGGATTTTACAGCAAGCAGGCAAAAAGCAAAAGCTTCCTTTTTCCACACCCTTTATATAGGCTGCCATTAGAAGGTGTGGCCCAGATTACACATGAATTTTTCTCACCTCAAAAGATCCAGATTAAAAGTTTGTCTGCCCACTTAAAATGATTTAATTAAGAAAAAGTCCCTCAGGGGGACCCAGCCTCTTGGGTTTTAGTTAATTTCAGATGTAGTCAAGTTGACAAGCAAGAATAGCCATCACATATCTTTTTTAACAAGGTTAGGGAGTCTTAGAGAAGAATATATAATGAGAGAAAATGAGCTACTGGTATAACAGTGCCAGATACAGTCACAATTATGATGGAGGAGGAAAGGAGTCCTGGTTTTAAATGACCTTAGCGATGTATGGAGGTTGAGATCAAAACACAAAAGCAATTTCATCTGTATGGACATGCATGCCAGGTGATAAAACGAAGCTCTCAAAGCATATGCTAGTAACAGTTCAAACCCATATACATGTATACTAGAGTTGAGTAAACTATGTAAATAAATGGCCAGAATGGGAAAAAGTTCTATCATCTTTGTACTAGGACACATGTTCAAGCAAAGGGAGGAAGCTAAAATGATCTGCTGCCTTCCAGGAGACATGAGAATGCACACTCACTTAAATATAAATATGTATGACTACATATGCAAATATATATATATATATATATATATATATATATATATATATATATATATATATATATATGCTATCGTTTGGTATTCCCACATACACTTCCTTATTTTGTCAACAAAACATCCAAAGACTCAAAGCAGCAAAGTGCTACGCACCCAGATCTTAACTTTAATGTCACTAATGAATGAAAAGAAGCCAGAATTTCTTGAAAAAGGCATCCTCAGCTACAGAATAAGTTCAAGACCAACCTAGGTCATATAACACCTCAAAAACCATGAAAGAACTCTATTTTAGGAACCCACCCCAGGCTCTTGTGAATCTCTTTTTCCCAAGTTACTGTCCTTCTACTGACTCCCTGCTTATGTTTGTATTAAACTTTCTTCCTAGTAAATGCCAACCTTCTAACACTAACATTATAAATTACATAAAAAAAATGAACAAATGTGTACTGAAATCCTGTTGAGTTGACAAGAGATAACAAATACATCTCCACATGAAGTGAGACAGTTTAAAAGTCATGATTTTCCTCCCTGGGAAATATTCTAATTTTGGGAGAAATATTCCTGTAATAGTACTTAGAGGTTGTATCAGATATGTTGTAATATATATTTACAAGTTCTCATATTTTTTATAGAAGGAATGCTATTTCCAACTTAAGTAAAAACAAAAACTAACTTAAATTTCTAAAGAGTTTATTGAGTCATCTCAGAATCAATCTCTCAATCTTTTGTTTTAAAAAAGTGAAAAAAAAAACTTTGTTATCCATCACTTGACAAAAACTGGACTGAACTCTGTTATGTTAGATGAAGTGTTGGGAGCCACGAGAGCACACATGGGAGAGATGGACACAAATATGATCTTTTCCAGTTGAAAAAAATGCATTTTTCAATTTTGACCTATGGGAATAAAAAGTATGCAATGAGAATGGAAAGTCTTCTAAAGGAAATGAGGGTTCAAATGCCCAAGTATATGATATATGAATGTATGTAAGGAGTGTGGGGTTAAAGGATGCTCAATTACAGGCATGCATAAGGTTGACTGCACTCTCTTCTTTTCCCCAAGCAGAAGGAAACTTTGATCTTTTCTGAGAGAGGAAAGGCCTTTCCATATTCAACAGACTGAGGTGTAAGTGCGGACGTCCAGTGCATGGGCAGAGCTATCTCTAAGCACCAGTGTCTCCTTGACTTAAATTGCCTCTGGTATTAACGTAGTGACCACAGGTAGTTTGCTATCTGATAGCAGGAAGTAACTGCCTTCCCTTAATGCAAAAGTTAAAATTACTTTGGAAATGATGATACACTGTTCCAATTTTTCTATACGTTTGCCAATTATTTTCCTCATTGTTTTCTTTGCAAAAAAGAATTCCTGCACCTTCACCTTATTGATCTTAGATGAGTAACTAAAATTCCAGAGTTTGGACCATAAGCTTCCACCAGCTGGTTGATGTGTGCAGCTTTCCCAGGGTCAATGGAGACAAGAGGTTGATCTGATAGCATTCAAACCTGTGATATGTAGGAAAATAGCAGAAATGTCTCTTCATGCTCTTCAAAAATTTCGTGTTTGATTGAGGGATAATAGACCATAGAAGGTATCACTTAAAAAGTAAATCCAGCCGGGCGGTGGTGGCGCACGCCTTTAATCCCAGCACTCGGGAGGCAGAGGCAGGCGGATCTCTGTGAGTTCGAGGCCAGCCTGGGCTACCAAGTGTGTCCCAGGAAAGGCGCAAAGCTACACAGAGAAACCCTGTCTCGAAAAACCAAAAAAAAAAAAAAAAAAAAGTAAATTCAATGTTATCTAAAAAGATAACTCAATGTTATCTAGTAAATATATAAATTATACAATCCTTGCTCAAAATTCAGTGCTTGGATATTTCCAGGCCCCTGACATTGTCATTTATCTTCCCACAGTTATTCCTAATTACAGAGCTAGAAAGACTTTATCCAGCTGTCTGCATAGAAAGTTTCTGTTTCTCATCATTTTTATATAATTGAAGCGAAGCTGCATGTGATTCTTCAGATACACATTCTCTCACAGAGAAAAACAGGAGGGTTTGCTCTCTTTTCTGAGATTCATCCCTCTGGTAGCATGCCCCAATCATCTTTTATATTTGACACAAACCTGTATTGCTTGAATATGGCACACTAGTTGGTTGATTTGTGCAGTGGTTGATAGACACATTGATGATTTCTAACCTCCAACTTAATGCCTGCACACATGTTTACCCACAAATTTGAGGAGAAGTGTTTTTCCATTTCCACTGTTAGGATTCTAGAAGTGGAATGACTGGGTCATATGGGAAGTTTACATTTAACTTTGTGAAAAGCTACCCAGATATTTCACATCACCATCATGGATGTGCAGAGGTTTCTGTTTTTCCTTGCTCTGGCCAGCATTTGAAATTGTTCATGGCTTGTATTATATTAGTTTGTCTCTGTGACAGACACCACAGGCCCCTCTCTGGTGTCCCATGACATAGCTCTAAGTCAGGATCTGAGCAGACATTCTCTTTACTAAAATCTTTAAGTAACTGATCTCTCTCTCATATATATATATATATATATATATTCATATATATATATTATACACACACATACATATTGGGAATTTATTGGAATGATTTAGAGGGTACAGGCCAACAATGGCTAGTTATAAATTGAAAGTTCAAGAATCTAGTGGCTGCTTAGGAGGCTGGGTGTCTCAGCTGGTCTCCTGAAATCTCTAAGGAATGGATAAGCTGACAGAGTTGAGGACAAGCAGGAGAAGGACACCCTTCCTTCTTCCATTGTCCTTATGTATTACTCCAGCAGAAGATGTGGCCCAGATTGAAGGTGTGCCTTCTAGCCTCAAGGTCTGGATTATAGAATTGCGTCATCAAGCCTCAAGATCCAGATCAAAGGCCTGTTGTCCTCCTGCCTCAAGATCCAGATCACAAGTGTGTCCTCCATTTCTGGATTATAGTTCATGCCAGATAGAGTCAAGTGAACAACCAGGAATAGCCATCACAAGCTGTTTCAGTGTATATTTAAAAAATTTTTAACATTGTCTCTATACAAATTCTCTTTCAGACGTATGTTTTTCAAAGATTCCTCTGTTTATAATTCCTACAAGAATGTCTGTGCTCAGTGTTGTATTGTGAGCTGCACAGAATCTGAACTACAATGAAACCAATCTCATCATGTTCTCCTTTTATGGATCTTGTTTTTAGAATCACACCAAAGAACACTTGACTGGACTAAGTTCATAAATTAATCTGATACTTTTTCTCCTGAGGGATGGTTTTCTCACTAATATTTGGCTGTGACTATTTCTTAGGTGCTCTGTATGTATGTAAGGATGGTGGTATTTTCTTTGGTGGATTTCCAGTGTCTCACCACCATGTATTGAAATGACTCTTTTCCCTATTGACTCAACTTATAACTTTGTAGACAGTCCTTTAATGTGAGTGTGCATGAGAGTTCATTTCTGAATGCTCAGCTGCGCTTCATTATCTTCAGTGCCCATATTATGCCAGTGTCAGAGCAAGTGTGGGTATTACCAGCTTGCTGACCTGGTTCTTATTTTTAATATAACTTTGGCTATTCAAAACCCGTTGAGTTTCCATGTAAACTCTAAGTGCAGATTGTTGATTTCTGCAAAATAACCCTCCTAGAATTTTGATGAGGCTCACAATGAATTTATAAACTCTTTGAAAAGAAATGCCACTCTGAAGCTGAATACATTTCTTCAGATGCATGAAAATAGATGGTCTCCCATTTGTTTGCATCTTCTTCATGTCTCTACAATATTTTTATATTCTACTATACATGTCTTACAATTCATTTCTTCAGTGTACTCAGAAGTATCTTGTTGCTTTTATGCTATAATGAACAGAATTCTTTTGTCCCTTTTGTTGTCATTTTATTCCTTGATAGAATTTAGAATCACAAATCATTTTCATGTGGCTTCTTAGTTTCCAAACCCCATAAACTGACTTATTAGATTAGGAAGTGTGTGTGTGTGTGTGTGTGTGTGTGTGTGTGTGTTCATCAGACGATTTAATCAAGGGATCATGCGCTGCACTCTAAACATGACTTCCTCTCCTCCCTCTGACCTGAAGTCCTTTAATCTGTCCCCATCTCCTTCCTGCTGTCCTCGTCCCTCACACCCACATATGTTCACCCCAAACTAATGGTTAAATTAAACTCACATCACTTTGCCTTCATTTTGTTTAAGAAAAACAGAATGGTTTCTTGTTCAACATTGGGTGTGGTTTTAGTTTCAGGCTGTTCACTTAGAAGTTAGCATGAGTTAACCAGTGTCATTTTTGTCAAGTGCTGTGCCTGCTAAGAAAGAATGCATTTCCCTCCTTGTTCTGTCAGTCTGCTGAGCACACTGACTCTTTACTATGTTAAAATTGTAAGTGGGCCATAGTGTATAAACTCTTAAATTATTTCTATATTTAAATATTTAATCTTGATTTTCATGTTTGCATTTATGGAAGAAACTAGGCTGTCACTCATTCTCTCGTGGTAGATTTGTCTAGCTTGGAATTGTGGATAACAGTAACTTCACAGAAGTACTCCACCTTCTCTAACTTCTGAATATGTTTTTGAAGTATTAAAGAGGGTTTACCCATGACTATTTAAAAAACAATTCACCAGTAAATACATCTGTGTCTAGACAGATTAAAGTAATTCCTTGTCAGTTTATTTTAATTGGCAGATCAGTTCTATCATTGATAGCTGTTTCAATTCCTATTATTTGTAAATCTCTCTCTCCCTCCCTTGCTCCCTCCCTCCGTGTGTGTGTGTGTGTGTGTGTGTGTGTGTGTGTGTGTCCCATTCACCTGTGAGTGTAGAATTGTACATGGAAGTCAGAGAATAAACTCTTGAAGTGTTGGTCTTCCTTTACCAAGTTTGAGACAGACTCTCTGCCATATGTATCAGGCTATCTGGCCTGTGAGTGCTCAGAATTCTCCTGCATTCACCCCCATCTACTTGCAGAAGCACTGCACTTACAGATGAGCACAGCTGCATCCAGCTGTGCATAGTCCTGTGGATACAAACTCAGGTCTTCACACTCATGTGTCAAATACTTTACACATGCCACCATCTCCTTACCTTAGATTCTGTTCTTACAGTGCAGGGTTTTCCTGACTGACTGAAATAAACTTGAGTGAAAGCCACATAAACATTGTAATATGAGTCTCCTTATGAAGAAGGAGGCAGAATGCTATGCTTCATGTTCCATGGCAAATTGCAGCAGAGGGCATGCAGACTATTGTTTTCAGCTCATTATATGTTCATAACCCACTACTTTATTGCTCAATTCCTCTTGCTTTTTAAATATAAAAGGAGGTATAAATATCTGTGAACTATAAGAATTGTGCTAGAGTATTAGAAGTCAAGATCATATCACAACAAAATTACTTTATGCTATTTTGGGACTATCAATAGATACAATAGTATTTTGAAATTTAGAACATTAAGTTATAAAATATATTCATTGAAACTGGCCAGTGCAATGGCTCATTGGGTAAAGGTAACTGTCACCAACCTTGATAACCAAAGTTCAATCCCTGGAACTCACATTGTGGTAGGAGAAAATCAAATGATTCCTGCAAGCTGTCCTCTGAATTCACATGGTATCATAGCATACCTATCCAAAAATAAATAAATAAAATACAATATTTGAAAAAAAAAATATATATATATATAAACATCTATCATGCAGAGGTAAGCTTGACTTCCACTGTATTATAGTTTTAAGCTATTTTATATCTCTATCTATAAAGTTATTGAATTATTTCCATAGCATTTTCTACTTCTATGATTAAGCTCACAATTTCCAGTGTTTCCAATTAACAGTCATTCCTGCTTGTGTGTTCACTGACTTATTCTGCCTTTTTCTATGAAAATACATGGGAATAGTTCCTCTTCATTAAATTGACTAATGTGATAAAATATTCTGGCCCAAAGCAAACTCTGTAACAGAGGGAAGTCAGGGCAGGAACATGAAGCAGAAACCATGGAGGAATGCTGGGTTGCTGACTTAATCACAGGTCATGCTCAGCGGGCTTTCTTACATAGCCTTAGACCTACCTTGGGATAGAGCCACCCACTCTTGGATGAGCCCTCCCACACCAATTCACAATCAAGACAATCACCGTAGACAGGCCCACAGACCATGTTCTGCTCTGGGCTGTTGCTCAAGTGAGACTCTCTTCTCCTATGATTCTAGGCTGTGTCAAGCAGACAATTAAGTATAGCTACAACAATGAGTCTAGGTTATTGTAGCCTCAGCCATGAAGACAGCTGAGCTGAGACCTTAAGATGGTTCGAGTTTTGTGAATGTAGCCCCCTTGATGAGAACACAGAGCTATGAAAATGCAGCCTGATGAAGACCATCTCCATCCTCCTCTTCAAGGGTGAGGGAGTTGCAACTTTCTGCAGTCTGGTACGTTCTATGAGTTCTATAGCCTATATTGTTTACACAGTTGAAATATGCCCTTGTGGTCATGTGATCCTGACACACTTTAGTAAGTTTGTAGAGCTTACTAAAGAAGGACCCAGAGGTGGAAGAACAATGATGAGATTGTACCTGTTCATTTGAGTCAGGATCTGACAGAATCCACACAATGTCCTGAATTAATGAATGGTCTCCCAGCAGAGAAAACAGTTGGTTCCCAGAAAAGGGCTGTCCTGGAAGCCCTTGGTCTGATGTAATTTAGATGACAAAGGAAAAAGTGGAAAATTTCTTGAATAGAATCATAAAGGAATCCAGACTTGAAGACAGAATTTCCAAACCAGCTTCTTCAGCAGCCAACCAGTTGGCACAGAGTATTGCCAAAGCTGAAAACTAAGTGATACACAGACTGATGGTATGTGTCCACTGAGATGACCAGCCAGGAACCAAAGTAGAAGGTGAGCAGGTCCCAGAAAGATAAAATGCCTTTGCTTCCAATTCACTGCAACCAATTTTTCCAATTATAAGATTTACTAGGAGAGTTCAAAGTCTTGATATTAATATTCTAAAATATTGACAATTATTTTTAAGATTTAATTTTTTCAAATGTATGTATACATTTGTGAGCATATATATATATATATATATATATATATATATATATATATATATATATATATATATATATATATATGTTTGTGCATGTGAGTGCAGGTGTCTGCAGAATCCTAAGAGGGTATCAGGTCCCCTGGAGAAGGAAATACTGGAGGTTTAGAACCATTTGACTTGGGTGCTGGGAACTGAACTCTAGTTCTCTGCAAGAGCAGCACACACTCTTGACCACTGAGCCATCTCTCCTAACAATTATTGTTATGAAAAGGATTTTAATCCCAAACCAAACACTGCCCAGACTCATCATGTTTATAAATGAGAGGAGAGAAAAGAACCAGCCAGGGATCCAGATGTCTATAGACATGAACAAATACAGCAGCCCTCCAGAGGAAACAGAGTTCTTCATCCACAAGCAAGAAGTGATAAGTTGTGGGATGAGACCCTTCTAATTAGAAAGGCCTGAAATGTTAAACTGCCTGTGCTGACACTGTACACACTGCCTTAAGGTCTCCCGTCTCCAACTGCCCATCTTTATCAAGTCAGATTTATTCTGTTCCCACATGCACAAACCCTGCTGATAATCCTACTAGTAAATGGTGGAGATAGTTAGCCTTTCTCAGAAATACGTATCATTTGTGGTTTAACATTTTTATCTTTCCAAAATATTATTTAAGGAACACATTCATCCGACTCTTTTTACTTTAAGATATTTTCATCCATAAATAGAACTGCCATATATTCTTATTGGAGAGTTTTCTTGATAAGACTTTGCAAATGTGCCAACGAGAACAGAATGCAGTTGCCAGGATCTGTGTAACTGGAATGACAGAAGCACATTTATTTTTGAGTGGTTTATTGGATAGAAGTCAAACACTATATTGACTTGGCTCTAGGAGAGATTCGCTTATGCGCCCTGTAGGATATTATGCTCTCTTGGCAAACACCAAGTGCTAACTCCTTTCCCTTGGGATGGAAGTCTATCCTGCCTGAGCTGAAGGGTGGACACGATAACCCAACAGGTATTTTTCCAACCATGCCTACTGTGATTTACGATGAATAGACAGCTAGTGTTTTTTTTTAACGTATTTCATTTAAAAATGATTTCCTATAAATTGTCTTAAATATATCCAATAAATATACATCTTTGCTTTAACATATGCAGTGTTGAATTTCTGCAGTGTTCTGAAAAATGTCTCCCAGTTATGTTTGGCTTTGTTTTAAAGTCTTCAGGGAGAAGAGCCAGTCTCCTGTGCATTTCATAGAGAATGTCAGCTTTACTTCAGTTTGTGGAGGAGAATATTTTCTCAGTGACTGTATCTATGCATTTGGCCCCTGGTATGTGTCCCTATATATTTCTCATAATTTAATTAATTCCATAATTTACAAGCATTGTCATAACCTATAACTTCACTTATTAAATTTAATAAGCAATGAAGAAATACAAATGAGAAGACTTTGCATTTTAATTTCTGCTGCATACTTTTTCTTGATAAAATCTATTTGTTATTAAGACCAGCCTTGAATTTTCTAAATTAAAATATGATTTCTTGCAAATTTTAACATATATATGTGTGTTTGTGTGTGTGTATGTGTGTGTGTGTGTGTTACAATTAAACATTCACAAAGGTGACAATCTGCTATGTTTTTGTCTATTTCTTTTCTCTACAGTTTTAGGAATGTAGAATTAGCATTTTGTTAGTTTTTTTTGTTTTGTTTTGTTTTGTTTTGTTTGAATATTTGAGACAGGGTTTCTCTGTGTAACCATCCTGGCTGTCCTGGAACTCACTCTGTAGACCAGGCTAGCCTCGAACTCGCAGAGATCCACCAACTTCTGTCTCCCAAATTAAAAAAGTGTTCCACCACTGCACGAAGGTCATTTTTAGGTGGAGGTCATGGCATAGAATCTGTTGCCTTCAAAAGGCAGCAAAGTAGAGGCTTTATTCTTTTTGTCACTGGAAGACCCCACTGTCACAGAGAGTGGGCAGAGCTCAGCCTGAGTCTGTGAGAACCACTCACATTCCTAAAGAAATCCTTCCTGAGTGAAAACTGGAGCTGATGACATGAGGAGCATCACTCAGGAATCTGGACACTTTCTTTCTGGAACAGCAGAGGATCATGGCCCAGGTCTTCCCTGAGTGGCAGCTGGCAGTCTTTGTGGAAAGTCTGGATACTTCACCATCCAAAGTGTTGAAAAAGAGCTCTCCACTCAAACCAAACAGGGCAGCTCATTATAGGGGGTTAGGCTCCTTTCAGAAAAACCTGAGTTGGAGGATGGCTCTTCAGACCCATTGCATCGTATGGAACAGTCACTCACATCCACTAATATACAACAAGTCTACTCTTCTGTGTAGTTTTAGCCCTGAGTTAGTTCAGGGGAGCAGTTTCCCAAGTGTCTTCGCATTAAACAGTCCTTCATCTGATCCACCGGAAACTTACTTCTAAGTACCCAGCCATGCTTTTTAGGGATTCCTCTATGACTTCTCAAACTTTGTGATCTTATTCTAACCTGTACAGTCCTTTCTTTGTAGTGGCAACCAAAAGTAAAGCTGAAATTTAAAAGGTGGCCTTTCCAAACCTAAAACACAGCTATGGAGTGGAAATCTCCTTCAAAGTGGAAAGCAAATCCAGTAATAAGAAGAGTGTTGGGATGAACTGTGGCATACAGGACCCAAGACTGCTCTAACCTGAGTTTTTGTAATCTTCATAGAAAACTGATTTTTTTTCTCATTGTGATCTTTGACTCTTATTTCACCCAGTCTGTGGACATCTCCTCATTAACCTCCTCATTACAATTTGAAAACACCTCATGTGTATTCTGTTTGAAGCAGCCACATGGAAATAATTTGAAAATATTGCTTATTATCTATCTTGTTATGACAAGATCAAGTTGGAAATGTTATTCCTGGCTATCATGGGATGCTTTATAGAGGCAAAGGAAGGGTAGTTGACTCCTTCAAACTCAGATGCTCCTATTTTAAGCCATTGTTGAGTTGAAGACATCCATTCAACATTTTCTGTGTCATCTCAAATGCCTTCTAACTCTTCTTTTCTTGCCTCTAGTTTCGTTGTCAATTTTTAGTCAAGAACAGTTACCCAGGTATAAAAATAAAAGCAGATTCTACTACTGATTAAATATTGGAAAATGTTTATCACAACCAGGCATTCATACAAAATAACATTATATTATTCAAACAACTTTTTGTATCAAAGAACCGCTATTCATATTACTTCAAGGACATGATAAATTTTTCATCTTGGTAGCTAATAATCATTGCATTTTTCTGATTCTGGAAATCAGTAGTTGGCACCTTCTAGACTGTTTCTGGAACCTGAACTATGAGATGCAAAGGAAGAACTGCTTAATGGCTACAAAGACAATAGGCATATAGCTTAAACAGTAAGTAAACTCCCCACGTGTATCCAAGCTCTTTAAATGTCTTTTACTCACACGTGTGGTGGTTAAACTTCCTTAGTCACTAGACATGGAATAACAGGTAAGACACACTTGTGGACATGATCGTGGAGTGTTTTCAAAGATGTGCTGAGGAGAGAATGTCTCTTGGAAATGGGTGGCAGCTCTACATGTGCTGGGCTCCTGGACTGAATAAAAGGAGACAGCCACCTGAGCTCGGCCTCTTCCCTACAACGCACTGTGATCAGATGCCACACAGCAGAACTCTTGCCACCATGCCTTCCCCACATAGATCGACGTTACCCTCAAAACATGAGTCAAAATAAATACAGTCTTCCACTTACTGTTAGACATTTCATTACTACAGAGGGAAAGTAACTAGTAACTGAGCCAGCTACACAACACCCTCTGCAGCCATGTGCACTGGGAAAGTACTCATTCAGATGTTGGCCCAAATTACGAAAGTGATGTTCATTCAACATTGGAGAATGGATTCCAGTCGTGGTCATCACCTAGTGTGGTAAGCATAGAGAGATACATTTGATGTCTGTTATTTTATTTTATGATTATTGTAGAATTTCCAAGCCAACTTCAATTATCCACAAAATGCACATCAATAGCAAATGCTTTCTTGGCATTAAATAAGCTGTAGATAACTTCTGGAATTTTCCTATTTCCCAAAACATAATCACTAAGCAGAGGACTTGGAGGTGTGAACTCTAATGACAGCGTTACAATCCATAAACTTCTGAAGTTTAAATCAGTGGCATCAGAAATTCCCTTTGTACTTTAGGGATGCAGAGACTAAAACTTAACACAGCGTGGCAAAACACAGTGGCCAATTTATTTATTTATTTTTATAGACAGGGCTAACTGCATACCATGATGCACAAGCTTTCATTAAAAAGCGTCTTTACCTACTGAGCCATTATGCTGGCCTACCACTTGGGTCCCAGAGCAACATGATCTTTGCTTTGACACTCAGCACACCATGTCTGAGAAGCATATGGCGCACAGCAGTGTCAACATAGTCGTTAATGGGATCTCCACTGTCATCCTCAGAACATCCACAAACTTTATGGTCTTGGCACTCTTGCCTCGGAGCTTCCCAAACACCACAACCTCAAAGTCCTTGGCCCCACTCTCCAGAATAAACTTCAGCACAGCATAGCAGGCCTTCACACAGCAAGCCCTCCTAGAGTAAAGTAGGGACTCTGCACACAGACCTCTTGAGGCCACCTTTTCTACATAAAGTACTACACTCATAATATTGCTATAACTTAATATACAATTATTTCCTTAACTTAATCTATGGTCAGGATAATTCACTTTGCATAATTAAGGTTAAAGGTGGTACGAGACCACCATGAACATTTTAAAAATCCAGATAAGGAAGAAAAAAACAGAATTAGACTCCTGTCTGTCACAGGTAGGATCTATCCCTGCCTCTGAGTGTATGTATGCAGCATTTGCAGGCATAATCCCAACTCACACTCAAGGTAACTGACTGACTTAAAAAAGCACCTGGGATCACTTCCTGTAGTGATCAATATCTTTAATAACAATACTGTGATGGGAAAAATGCTATCATTTATTAAACTCTTTTAAACATTTATTTCCATTTTTCTCATTGGAAAGTATCACAATGTTAATGCTTGGATACATGAGTGGAGGTGGGTGGAGCGTGGGGTTGCACATCCAAAACCAAAATGATTACTTGAAATTTTATAATTTAGAACTAAGGAATGTGTAGAAAAACTGATACTATACAATGGCCTGATTGTCCACAAGAAAGTGGATCTATGGTCTAAAACTTAAACCTTTGTAATTCTTCATGTGATATCTTTCAAACACACTACTAGAATTGCGTTGGAGAAGAGAATGGCATTACTCAAATTATTATTTATTTGTATTCAACTATACATCTACATTAAATACAAAGTTATTTCCTGGAGTTCATTTTACAGAAGGCCACTTACTCTTTCTATGGTTACATTATTAATATTAAATAAGCTCTGTTTTATTACCACAGCTATGCTCTTAAGCACTTAAACTATATATTAAAATGACAGTAAGTTTCACTTATTTTCAAATTACTTTCAGTGTGTGGGTTTTTTTAGAGTGGATTTGATCATCCTTTCTTCACTATCTATTCAGTGCCCATCTTCATTGCTCATTATCTTCACTGGAAAAGACATGCATGCAATTAGGTGAGAAAGCTGCAGTTTTATGTGCATTTTGGTGCAAAGCCTGAACTTCCCATCAAGGTCAGCTCTGATCTTGCACTTGGTGTGTTTCACACAATAGTTCGTTTCTCAGAGCAGCGTAGGTAGGATGGTCTGGATGGATGTTTAAGTTCATGCTTGACATTCCAGTGAGCTGTGAGCCAAATCTGCTCCTGTCCAGAATCACAAGTTTGGGGAGTCAAGAAAGCATGTGATTTTAAGGCCACCATAACTGAGAGGTTGAAAGCTGAGCCATCTGGAAAATGAGAGCCCCTAGGGACATGTGTAATTTGTGGCAATGTGTAGCCATGATGTGTGCATTCTCTCCCTCTGTTCTCGCCTACTGTCTAGGAGCGTGTTGATCATCCTGATACCCACACTGCCCCTTTGAGGCCAATAGCGGAGCTGCAGGAGGTACCAGAGTGTTCTTTGGTACTGTTATCTACTCCCCCAACCCTGCTCGATCAGTGAGTTACACACTGTATTCTCTTACAGACATCAGAATGTTTTCAGCATTGTATATTTTTATGTGAAGACAATTAAGGTTTATTTTACTCGGTTGTGTTTATGTTCAAAAAGACTTATTCACTAAATCCCAATAGATGTCTTCATTTTCTGTCTCCCAGAATATACTTTTAAATTTCCTTATTAAAAGCATGACAGAAGAAGAAAAACTTGCCCATTTGGTTACTCTAAAATCTAAAGGATCGATGACTATCTCCCTCCTGCTAAATAATCATGCTCACTATGAGTGACCTCAATGCTTTTAGAAGTGGCAGGTGAAAAGTGATTTTCCTTAGGAAAAAGGAGCCACCAAGCATAGTGATCCACGTCACATTGGTGTCCTGGACAGTTGCATGAGGGTTCTGCATCTCTGTGTGGGGTGTGGAGAAAGCCTGGGATCTTGCACTGGATGTGGGAACCCCCGGGATCCAGAGCCCAGACCAACTAAAGGAGATGTGAAAACCAGCTCCCTGGATAGTGTAGCAAATAATACCTCTGGCACTAAGGTTCAGCCGGAGCCACAGGCTCATAAATCAGTGACATCATTGGGTCACGCTCACTGAAAATAGTATCAATCTTGCAAAAGCCACAGTATTTTATTAAACATTCCATAGAAGGCTTACATTTTTAGAAATCCACATACACAGAGTGATGTGTCACAGAAAACCTCACTCTTGGCACAATTCTAAACTTGTCTATCTACAGGCTCAGAGCTAGTGTGTGTGTGTGTGTGTGTGTGTGTGTGTGTGTGTGTGTGTGTGTGTGTGCATCTTCAGACATAAATATCTTTTCTTTAGTAATCATACAAGATCATCCTTATGCAACACTCAAGTGTTTTTTCTTGTAAAGAAAGTTAATAAATGTTGGTTTAAATATACTGTGTTTTGACATCTGCAGGCTGTCCCTCCTCAGCTAGACCTTTCTGGGAAAAGCTTCACAGACACTAAGGTGTGTCCCACTTAGTCCAATCAGTTCCTTAGTCCAATCAGACTGGTAATCATAATGAACTGCTACAGTACATATTAGATATGAAGCACAATGGGTCTCATTATGACATCCTTGTGCATGAATGTACCCTCTTTGGTCACATTCACCCCTGCGTTCTCTCTCAACCACCGTTTCTCATTGCTCTCCCAGCTTCTGTCTTAAGCCCATTTCTGTTAAAAGATGACCTAAGTTTCACATTTTCAAGCAAACATGGCACCTGTCTTCCTGCATCTCACTTATTTTACAGAAATGAGAGTCTCAGCTTCCATCCATTTCCCTGTAAATTACATTTTTTCATCTTTATTGTTGAATACTGATCCATATGTATTTGCATGACACATTCATTATCCATTCTCTGATGCTGGTAGACCCTCATGCTCATCCCATGACCTAACTACTGTGAAGATGGCCACAAATAAACATGGATGCACAGGCATCTCTACTACATGCTGACTTTTATTCCTAAGGGTATATACAAAGGGTGGTATAGTTGTGTTGTATGATAATCCTCTGCCAGTGGAATCACCACACTGATTGCAAAAAGAATTGCTCTAGTTTCTACTTCATCAGCATTGTGGGGCTCCTTCCCCCCACACTCCCCTCAGCATTTGTGGCTTTTGATGGAAGCTGCTCCTACAGGGGTGAGGGAGGGTTTCAGAACACTTTGTTTTACATTTCTGTGCTGGCTAGAGATGTCAGATGCATTTTCTCTACTTATGGACTGTATGTTTCTTGTGATTTCATTGGCTTGCATACTGATTGTATCATATGCATTTTGAATGTTTATTTCTTTTATTTGGTTTAAGAGTTCTGCACTGCATTAATAAGAGTGGACACCCATGTTTTGCTTTGATGTAGGGGACTCATTTTTGCAGATTTCCCCTCCCCCATTTGTCATAACGCTGGCTACTGGTTTTGCATATATAGTTTTATTGTGTTGAGATATTGTTCTTCTTCTGATGGCTTCTTTAGGGCTTTTACAACTTTTACAATGATGAATTCTGTTAAAAGTTATTTCCACATCTGTCCAGATGGTCATGTATTCTTTATACCCAATCCTATTTGTGTGCTGTGTTAGGTACATTGACTTGTGTGTGTTAGACCATTCATTAATCACTAGAATAAGACCCTTAAAATACTTGAATTGTAGACAAGTGATCCTTTTATTAGATATAGGAAACAAGGAATTCAATTGATATTCATTCATATTAAAAGAGGTTTCTACCGGGCGGTGGTGGCGCACGCCTTTAATCCCAGCACTCGGGAGGCAGAGCCAGGCGGATCTCTGTGAGTTCGAGGCCAGCCTGGACTACCAAGTGAGTTCCAGGAAAGGCGCAAAGCTACACAGAGAAACCCTGTCTCGAAAAACCAAAAAAAAAAAAAAAAAAAAAAGAAGAGGTTTCTGATGTGCATTAAAATTTAAGTAAAATGTGTCTTAATTTTTTTAATTTTTTCAACCAAACTAATGAATTCAAGATTAAATTATTATTTTTATTTTTGCCAAGGAAAGGAAGCTAGAATTTAAAGTTCTCATACTCCATGGGTGTCTGTGTTTCACTGTGTCTCACACCCATATCCCCAAGCCAAAGACAGCACTCATCTTTTTATCCTAAGCCGATGCCCACAGGTCTCATGGACACCACAGTTCTCATTTTTAGGAGCATGCAAACAACCTCCACAAAGATCTTACCTTGACCAGTTCTTATTCTAGAAGTGTGTACATGCCAACATCTTTTTCACTGGAATAGACAGATTAAAAGGAAAGTAATGTGGCCCAGGGACATTTGAGCAAGGGCTTTTAAGTTCCTGGACACCTGGTAGGTAGATGGTACTGAAGGGAAAGCTGTAATGTCTGGACATCCAGACACACACACACACACACACACACACACACACACACACACACACACACTTTTTTTCCCAGAACGTTCTTTCTCTGAATCTTTAGCTTGCATACTTTGGGGGACTTTTCCATTGTTTTTTAAAACTTCATCTTAGGATGAAAACAGCTCTCTTCTCTCTAGGTCTTAGAATGTGCGTCTTCACCCTGCCACATGAGTGTTTACACTAAATCTGGGGAAGGTTTGAGCCACACTATGATAGTACGTTATTACAAAGGGAAAAAAAGCCATTATTTCTAACCATATTGACAAAATCCACTAAAACAATCCCATTGTTGAGAGAGGCTGCAGCAGAGGCAATGCATCTCCATAGCCCTGCTGTGCTTAGTATTGATCCAGGCCAAACAGTAAATTTTTGTTCAAGGAACAGGAATCTTAAACATATAACCTCCATGAGTTGCTGACTTCCTTATATTACAGGCATGATCAGAAAAGAGCAAAACCTGCAGAATCTACCATGAGTTCACTATCCCGTTTCACTTCATGGGAGGGGATCATTTATCTGCCACTAGTTGGAGAATGGCCTAATGCTGTGACAGATTTTCATCTCTAACCTGTGGGTTCTGGGGACCCCTGGAAGCAGTGGGGACCAGATGGTGCTTTTCTGTAGTCATATGGGAAACCAGCTGGGCTGCCTAAAGATTTATGATCAATTATCTATGCTCAAAGGCCATGCACCTATTGAACAATGGCACTGTCTGGGTTGTGCTGAAATCGAATACCCAGCAATTGTAGCATCCGTTTGTCAATCGGAAGAGTTATTAGCTCAAATTACAAAAAGTTCATGCCTAGAACAGATCCTAGTTTAAGCTAAGATTAATACATTTTTTGAAAGAAGTTTTATTCCTTTAACACAAAGCTCATCCACAGACACAAACATACACACAGCACCCACAGAAACAGGACATACATAAACATGCTCATAATTTGTATCACTTAAATAAATTTCTTCAGCTCTTACGAATGAAAGTACTTTTCAAATTGTTTCCCTCTGTTTTCATGATCATTTCTTCTGTGTGGGATACACTAAGAAAGTATTTCACTAATACATTTTTTTTTAAAATAAAGCATTTTATTTTTCAAATGGTAAAATCAAATTGGAAAATCTTATTAGTCCCATCTGCACATATCTCTGCTATAACTCATTTTTTGTTTGTTTGTTCTTTGGTTTTTGTTTTGTTTTGCATTTTTCATTTCTTACTCTGCAGTTCTCCATTAGTGACTTGATGACTGGTATCTTTGGGAAAAATATATTCTCTTAAATTTTCTATGATGGAAGGATGAGTTTGTTTATAGGTAATTATTTTTATATTTTTCTGCCTACTAGCATTTCTTCACATTCTTTATTCTGCTTCCTCCAGGAAGAGTTAAGAATCTCTATGAACTGCTTCTGCTACTTTGAGTAACATTCTTACTCATTAGTATGTCATTTGAATACTGTCAATCTAGAAAATTTTTGTTGCTTTGCAAGAAGAAAATACAGTAGAAATTTCCAACTCTGCTGCTGAGAAAGGGACACACATAAAATGATGGAAAGATTGTGAATAAATCAGAAATGACTAATTAACTTGACTTCATTTCCTTAGAAAACAGAATTAAAACATTTAATTCTTACATAGTAGCAACAATCATGTTAGGATTATTTGCTTCTTCAAATTTAGTGTATTATAAATAAGTGTATGTTAGCAATCACATTTCAATTTCTAAAAGAATCCTTACGAGTAGACAGATGCAGCCAAAAACTCATGGACACACATAAATTACATTAAGCCAACCTGATTGTTTTTATATTGCAAATACGAATTTTCTTGTTTTATTTTATTAATGACTCTATAGGAAGTGTACTTAATTAAAATTCACTGGAAAAGCTCTGGATAGAATTGGTTTATACAGAATCTAAAGCAATCATAGTTGTCTATGTTCTGCCTATTTCAGCCAAAGAGGAAAAAGATAAATTCTCAGCCTTAATTGGCTCTACTTTTAAGTTTCTCAATTGTTATTGCCAGGATAGAAATATTTTATTAAAAAACAACAACTAGAAAATTATTTGTTTACACATCAAGATCAAGCTTTACATTGGGATAATTTCTTTTAGTAGGCTTAATTTAATAACATTTCAGAGATTCCCATTCTCAAATGCAACATATAGTATAATTATATATATATATATATATATATATATATATATATATATATATATATTCAGTCCATTATAAATTGTTTTAGATTTTTATTCAGATCCATACATTGTTTGCTTTCTGATATCTCACAAGAAAGCCAAAAATATACTCCAGATGCACTGAAGTCAGTATTGTTTTTTACATATAAATGGATGAAGTCAGTACAGCAGCATCCACTTGTTTTCCAGAGGAAGTAAGAGAGTGTGAGAAGAGAGTGTTGGAAAATATGTGCACAGATGGTGAATGTCACTAACGCTACTGTCATCAAATTTATAAAAGCAACAAAACCCAATGCTTTCCTTCTAATGTTTTTAAGATTTTAGTTTTCTAATGACTTCAATTTTTATATAAGAACTTTTATCCTCAAATTTAATAATGTTTTTATTTATTCTTTGAGAAATGCATTCAGTGTATTTTGATCATATCCACATCCCCCCCCCCCAGATTTCCCAAATCCTCCCCCACCTCCCTACGCACTCAACTTAGTGTTCTCTCTCTCTCTAGGAAGCAAACCATGGAATGCAGTTTGAAATTTACATTAAGCAGCATTTTATCACAAGAAAACAAACTGACAAATACAGCAGTTTCCTCTGTCCATGATTTACTTGTTCTCTTCTTATTTGTAGATTGTTACCTATGGTAGATTGTTATGTTGGGAAAAGACACAAGATGATTAACCTTAGATTATTATTGATGAGACTGCTAATCTGCTGTGACTCCTGTGCCCTTTGCCAAATCCCAGAGCCCTCCTGCATTTGTTATTATCAAAAGAGCACTATAGATTCAGAAAGCCTATACTGTATATTGGAAGGCAGGATTTTTCCATTGGAAAATAAAGAATTTGAGCATATTTATTCTGTGGGTTAATAACACAGTTACCTTCATACAAAACTCACCAGTCTCCCTACTCCTATGCAGAGAACGCAGGTCAAACACAGCCTTAAGATCCGTAAAGTATTTTGAAATTGTCATGCTGTTAAGTTACTCATTAAATACCCATGCCTTATTTAATAACAAAACATAGTCTGTGTTTGCCTTTAGAATTTCAGAATAGAACAATTATATTTTGTGGATTCTTGTAAATTTTAATGTGGAAAGGCTTTAGTTTTGAATTGCCACTTTGTCCTTGATCCTTAATGCCACAGTCAGATCAATGAAATAAGCAAATCCAGTAATTCAGACCTTGTGTTATAGCATTTTAAAATCATGGTTAAAAGCACAGCATCTAAGCATAGACATTGTTCAAACTCATATGAAAGATGAAGTTGGAATGTGAGGCTCATATCTATTTACACGCTTTCAGTAAAATCAGATATAATGAGTTCCCCACAGTCATTAAAATATATGAGAAGTGATTTAATTGTTCTGGGGGCTCCCAGCCCGATGGTTATCTTGGAACTGCAGCTCAGACAAAGCATATTTATCATGCACCATAACAAGTGAGCCCATAAATCTACACAGAAGAGCCATCTAAGTCACCAGGCAGTAAATAATTCTGGGCCTCTGGAATTTCAGAATCCCCTCTTCTTCAATGAACAAAAATGGACTCCATAAGAGTGGTAGCCGAGCACAATTTAATGATCTAGAACAGAAACGGTGGACTGATGGATTATGGGAGTAAATTTTCACTGGGCTCAAGAGTTTCAAAGTTTGCATTTTGAGTAAAATGAATATTTTATATGTTTGAAAAATATAGAAAAAAGTGACCTATGGCAGAAATGGGACTCCAGTGGTCAAAAGAGTCTGTGAATGTCTTATGTTTGCTCTAAACTGAGTGAGTGGATAAGATGTTTCAGAATTCACTACACTGTCAACATTTAGAAATTTGAATGTGTCCATAAGAATTTATTTCCTAACTTAAACTAAACGTGGGTTGATTTGGCAGTATGGGTTCCTCACCAGCACAGGGTGATGGGCTGCTGCAGCTGGAAGACAACTCCATCTCAGCTTTGCCGCCATTCAGATGCCCCTAGTGACAGAGCCTGCTGGGTGCTGTCCTGGCCATCACCTCACCGGCCTTAACCCCCTCATGCTTCTCCCCTCAACACTCATGGCACTGATCTCCACTTTGCTTGGTACTGGTTCACTGTTATTCAAATTTTCCTGAAACAGCCTAGTATGTGGAAAGGGTAGGTAGATTTCTGTGAGTGGACAGAGGTGACTGGGTGGAACTCTTAGTTTTGGACGATTCTCTTGCTTTGTTTAGAGTGCATATCACATACAAAATCCTTTTAATCTGGCATGGTGGTTGCACCTGTAATCTAAGCCTTCAGGGTATTGATCCAAGAGTCAAACTTGTGAAAATAACAAGTTTGAGGCTAGACCAGAGTACAAAGTGAACTCCAGGCCAGGCTGGGCTACACATGAGGACCTTGTCTCAATAAATCCAGAAGTAAATAAATTCCATCAAAACAAGAAAATATACAACTGACCTTGGTCACCATATATTATTTCTAATGGGCTCACTTCACATTTCATTATCTGCAGTTTTAGATTTTTTATAACTATTTCCTCTTAGGGAAACACACTCTGCCATGAGTCAGGCGGTCTTTTTACTTCTTGTTGATTGGTCACGGTCTGCTTATGGAAGACACATCTTTTAAAGAGATTAGCTAGTCAAGGAAGATTGAATTCTTTCTTGACATTTGTTTTATTATTGTTGTAGAGAATTTCACACATGAATATTGTATTTATTTCATTTCCACCCACACTTTTCTCCCCTCAACTCTTCCAGTGTCCCCTTGACTGTCTCTTAACATATTATTAATATATTACCTCTTCAGTTAGTTCTTGAATGAGAGTTTCATGTACTTAATACTTCACAATTAAAGACCTATAGATTTATTGTATACTAGCTCATGTTCATTTAATATTTTAGCAGTTTCATGTACACTTCTATCACACATGTGCCCCCTTGCATTTCCCTCTTTTATTCCCTCCCTCTCCCTCTGAACGCCATAGTCTTCTCAAATGGCCCCCATCCTATTTTCATGAGATTATGTGTGTATTTGTTTTTAATCTATCAAGTTTAGTCAAAGTTGTATTCATCAGCACAGGTGGGACATGAGCAACTCACCAGTGCTACCCCACTTAAGGAAATATCACGCCCTTCACCAAGAGTTCTTTAGGGAGGAATGAGGTCTCATTGGCACCCTTGCCCATAATGAATGCTGAGGGGTCCAATACTGTGATGGTCTACACAGCAACTCTGGGTTTATGACTGTGGTAAAGAAGTTTTCATGTTCTATTCAGTAGGCAGCTTTTCATACTACTCTTTCTCACTTCCAGATCTTCCATTTCTTCCAAATTCTCTTGTGTAATGAATGCATCTCTACCAGGGCTGCTTCAGAGCAGCCTTGATTGTCCACCAGAGTTGATGGTAAGATACTGATGCTTAAGACACCACACACCTTGGTCACAAGAGTTGAAGAAATGAAGCTGACACTGACCAGGAAGCTTTCTATCTACTGGCTAGCTTTCATAATACTGGAAGGTGCTGTGTAGGCTGCTGGGGCAGAAAAGTCATCAGTTGTCTTACTAGCCTTGAACTTTGCAAACTACACTAATAGATGGCATACTGAGATATGGCCATTCATGACATTTTGTCAAGCAGTCCAGGCAAGAACAGTTTCTTGCCCAAATGGCTATTTTTGCCAAATACAAATAGACTAGATATTATAACTGTAATTCTTACAGTTGATAATTGTTTTGTTATATGTAATTTTACTATGTTAAAGTTAAAACCTTCCTTTTTGAAAAAAAAAGAAAAGGAGAAGTGCTGTGGATATTGTTCTGTATGCTGTGAATGTGTTGCTCTGATTGGTTAATAAATAAAATGCTGATTGACCAGTAGCCAGGCAGAAAGTATAGTATAGGCAGGATAAGCAGAGAGGAGAATTCTGAGAAGAGGAAGGCTGAGTCAGGAGTCATCAGCCAGACACAGAGGAAGAAAGATATGAAGGCAGAACTGAGAAAAGGTACTAAGCCATGTGGCTAAACATAAATAAGAATTATGGGTTAGTTTGAATGTAAGAGCTAGTCAGTGGTAGGCCTGAGCTAATGGCCAATCAGCATTTTATTTATCAACCAATCAGAGCAATACATTCACAGCATACAGAAAGACATCCCCAACATAGTACAAGGAACACATTATTTCTAATGCAGAGAATGAGAAAGCAGTGGGCTGCCCATAAACTAACACTACCAGTGTCACCCCACTGGACATATCATGTCTGCCAGGCTGGTTTTGTAGCAGGGCCCACAGCTGGGTGAGACTCACGGTGAGTTTTCTCAGGCAGCATCCTGCTAAGCTCCTTCAAGACTGATTCTCTGTGCCACATAACTGCAGCTGAATTATTTGGGAGTCCCTAGAACATCACTGATCAACAACTCAGAGGGAAGTTCCCACACCTGACACTGGGATTTTCATTTAAAAGTTCATTCACAGCTCTGGGAATCCTGTTATACACCCATGTAGGACAACCGTGTTCCAAGCTCCTTTAAAACCATAATTTTAACTTAGCTTATAAAGTAGTTGTAGGTTTCTTAATGCCTTCCTCGTGCACCTTTCTTCTCATTAACACCCTCAACACATTAATTATTTTTATCGTCTATAATATTTTGATTTGAAAGACACCAAACTGAAATAACCTTCAAGGACAAAATAAATACAAATACAAAGCCACAAAACAAGTAAGAATAAAACAGAAAAGCTGTAAATACCCAGGATGAAATCTAAAATTAGGAAAAGAAAAAACATTACTGAAACAGCAACAACAACAGAAATTTTATCTTGAATAAAGTAGAAAAACTCTAGAAAGACAATAAAAATAAAGCAGGCTACTTAAATCCATTCAAGAACAAATTAAAACCACAAATCTCAGAGTATTGACTCAGTCTAAGCGAGTGCTTTGTCTGAATAAATCATGGATGGCCTCTGTTTCAATTCCCACTGGCAACCTCACTCTCTTGCATAACTTCAGGTGCATGAATGGTCTCTACTGTCCTCAGGCCTCTGTAGTCTCCTCCCATCAGAATCATCAAGCTCAATGCACAGAGCCCCAAACTTCCTCCAGCCTAATCATCTCCCCAAAGCCAGTCCAAATGCTTCTAAACCATGTAGTCAAACACCACCACTCAATATCAGTTCTCCATGGGATACTTTTATTCACTGTTCCAGAATATCTTGGAGAAACCACTTAAAGAAGGATGTATTTATTATAGCTTGTGATTTTGGAGATTTCATTCCATGGTAACTGGTCTATATTGTTCCTAGACCATGGTGAGGTGGAGGTCATGGTGAGGTATGCTACACAGAAGAACAGGGATGCTCACTTCAGGTGGTCAGGAAGCAGAGAGTAAGGAAGGAGGCTTGGAGGAAAAGAAGAAGATATGTAAGGCAGGAGATAAAAATGGAAAGAGGGAAAAGGACTGGGCCTACAGTACATCCTTTGAACCATGTCTTAACTTACCTAATCCTCCAACAAGCCTTACCTCTTAGATTCCACTAACTTCAAATGATGCAATCAAGTTAAGACTTATATCAACCAATCAGTCCATTGTTTAGCTCAGAGCCCTCATGATCCAGTCATTTCTCCAAATCCCAGCTTCTGAATATTTCACTGTAAACTTAAGCCTTCAACACATGAGTCTTTTGGGAGACACTTTATAACCAAACCATAATACTTCCTGAACTCCAGACAAAGCACAGATGCCTGCTTTCATGTGGTCATTTATATTTACAATAAATCATTAAGAAATAAATGATGAATTGGAAAGGAAGAAATAACACTATTTATATTATTATCTAATTAGGAAATCCCAAGAAAGCATCAATAAATAGCCAACAAATTCTTACTGTTATGAAGCATGTGTAGAAAGATCTCCAGATACAAAGTCAATTCACAGAATTGTTCAACAAGGAGATATAATCTGGAGGACTCAACATAGTAAAAATGTTAGTTCATGTCAATCTGAATGCAGAACCAAAGCAATATCTAGACGAGAAGCTGATTCTAGATTTTTTTATGGCCTTCCCACTAGCCATGGAGAGTGTTGTTGAGATTTGCCTGTACCATGATATACTGCCCATGCCATGATGTGCTGCTCATTGCATAATTCACTGCAAAGGAAGAGAAGACTGACTACCTTGAATTTCCTTCCTGTACAAACTCAATCACATGGCATCAACATTGATTTCCAGATAACAGTAGGGCCACAAAGGAAAAGTAGCATCATCTACATCGTAGACTGAAAGGAACCTGGGAGCTGGGGCTCCTGGCTGTCCATGCCCCATGGAGCTCCTGCTGAGGTCAGCATCTGTCTTCCAGGATTCTAGATCATGGACTGTTTTAGCATCATCCCTGTGACTGGCATTTCCCTCTAGATCCTCCACTGACTATATCTTGGTCACATCTTGGAACTATAGTTTCCAGCTGATGATGTTGATGGGGTGGCAGCTAATCTTTCACTAAGGCATTGCTTGCCTATCATTGCTCTGTGTGACACAGATTTTTCTCTGTGTTACATAGGTATTGATACCATAAAAGAGAATGACTCATTTAGCAGGTCCAACATGGCAGGTGTTTGCCTTGTGAACATGGCACATGCTCTACAGACATACATATGAAATCATACCTGTTCTCTAGTTCCATGGAGATGCGCAAGAGCTAGGGAAGCAAGAGTGGCCACTGTTGAAACAGCTGTGACCAAGGAATTTAAGGCAAATGAGCAGCCCCAGCTGCTGGATTCACTGCAGCTTGGTCTCTGATCTTGGGTTGCTCTGCAGGGTGGCAGTGCCCTCTGTGCCTGCTCAACAGCTCCAGACCAAAGGATGAAGCACCCAGCTGACCAGAGATGGCTTGCCAATAGAACACACTGCTCAGCTGCTGAATGAATAAGATTAGCTACTGAGGGCTTTGCTGTTATAACACCAGCAAAATGAAAAGAAAATTGATGGGAAATAACACTTTCAAAAATTATGATAAAATTTATATGGAAAGCCATAGACCATAAGACACCTGAAATTTCTTCATGAAGAAAGTCTCAAGAGAAGGATCACTCAGTCAAATGGTAATACCTAGTCTGTAGAGACAGCACTCAACACAGCACGGTATTGATGCAAAGACACCCACAGTCCAACAGGATATTCTAGAGAACCCCAAAGACCACACTAATAATGTTCCTGGCTGATTAAGGACAACTGTAGTGACCACTTATTAGAGAAGTACAGGTTTTTTCAATGAGTGGTTCTAAACCTATTATAATCTATAAGCAAAAAGTTAGAAACAGGTAGATGATAGATAGATAGACAGATAGATAGATGGTATATATGTGATAGAGCAACTAGGAGCTAAAGGGAAATCTCACTTGGCAGAGTGTGGCTTTTATAAACATAAGGATCTAAATTCATGCTCAGAACTGTAGATGTAACCAACCTTCTTATTAAATAAGAAACACAGAACCAATGCAAAGAAGAAAGCCAAGAGTTTAGAGCTAAGAGCTAAAACCTTACCCTTCCTCCTGCAGTGGTCCTACCTCTCCAAACCAGAGCTACTCCTGTGTTAAAGTCTTTATATAGAGTTCCTGTTCTGCCTTCTCATTGGTTGTAAACCCAACCACATGACCGCCTCATCATGGCCTGTCTGTATAGGCCTCCAGGTTTTCCATGATTGGCATTGAGATTAAAGGCATGTGTATCCAATAATGGCTGTATCCCTGAACACACAGAGACTTACCCAGCTCTGCCTACCAAGTGCTGGGATTACCAGCGTATGCCACCACTGCCCTGCTTTCCTATGGCTTGCTAATAGCTCTGACCCCCAGACAACTTTATTTATTAACATACAAATAACATTTTAATACAAATAAAATATCACCATACAGAACCTACTTAAAAAATCCAGGGTTGGAGGAACAGGCTTGAAAACCCAGACCTATGGAGGTAGAGACACAAGGGCCACTCACCCAGACAGCCAGCCTGGCCTAACCTGCTAATTCCAGGTGTGAGTGAGAGACTAGAGGTGACTTTTGGAACACACAGTCACACAAGTTCACAAGACACACACAAAAGGTAAAAGATGGATCCAAGTTTTACAACTTATGCAAAATTAGTTCCAAATGGATCCCTGATACAAAGAGTATAAAATGCAAAACTGATCAACATTTCTAAAACAAAGGTGGAGGAAATCTTGGAGGAACTACAGATTCAGCAAAGAGTTTTTAGACTTGAGAAAGAAATCTACTGGTACATTAGAATTCATCAAAATTAAAACTGAAGATGGATGCCTAAGCTACCATCTGAAAACTCATAAATCATGTGTCTTAGTTAGCAATAACTGTCAGCTTCACGTACTGTAGAGCTTCCTGAAAAAGGAGTCACAGTGGAATAACTGTCTTTATCAGGATGATTTATGGGCATGTATGTGATGGATTGTCTTGATTGACAGTAATTGATGTAGGCATGTCCAGCCCACTGTGGGCTGTATCATTCCCTGAAAAGTTAGTCCTGGGCTGCATTGAGACTAATTGAGCATAGGCAGCAAGGCAGAGATCCAGCTGGCAAGCAGCTTTCCTCTATGGTCACTGCCAACAGGTTCCTGCCTTGACTTCTCACAAAAATGGGTTATGACCCGGGCAGTGGTGGCACATGTCTTTAATCCCAGCACTCGGGAGGCAGAGCCAGGCAGATCTCTGGGGGTTCAAGGACAGCCTGGTCTATAGAACGAGATCCAGGACAGGGACCAAAACTACATACAGAAACCTTGTCTTGAAAAACAAAACAAAACAAAACAAAACAACAAAAAAATGGATTGTGCAACCAGTGTAATGGCTCACTCCTTTAATTCCAGTACTCAGGAAGCAGAGGCAGGCAGATCTCAGATTATGTAGACAGCCTGGTCTACATAATGAGTTCCAGGAGCCAGAGCTACATAGTGAGACACTGTCTCAAGAAAAATAAATGGGTTGTGGCCTGAAACTGTAAGGCAAGTAAACTCTTTCCTCCCCAAGTTGTTTTGGTCAAAGTGTTTGATTATATCAACAGAAGGTGAACTAGAACACAGTGTATCTAACACATGGAGTCTACCTGCAACATATGGAGAACTACCAAGGTAAACTACAATTGATTTGAAATGAAGAAAGCCACAGAAGACAGGGGGTGTGTAGGAGTAGCACAACACCTTTAGCTGTTAGGGATTAAATAGCTATTTAAACCACCATGAGACGACTAAAGCAAAATGTGAAACAAGTGCAAAAATACTGGTGAGGATGAGAAGAAATTAATCCCACTGCATTGTGGGAGGGATGTAAGAAAGCTCAACCATGGGGAGACTCTTACAAAGTAACCTGCCCCTACACACGGCCCAGCAATTCCACTCTCATGATGTGTCCCTCCAAAAAATAAAAGTTTGTGTTCACACAAACGTCTCTACAGAGGAGCTTCCAGTCCAGAACTCCTTCAGTTAGACACTCTGTGATATGCATTAGCTGTGAGAGCTAGAATAGTATTTACCAATGAAAAGAAATGAACTATTCGGCCACAGAACACTGTGGATGGATCTGGATAAATTGTACTGAGTGAAAAAAAGACTATCTTAATAGGATTCATTCTGCTGGGTTCCTTCAATAAACTCCGTAAAGCAACAAGATTATAATCATGATAATAGTTAATAGCAGCCACATAATGTGGGAGGTGGCTGGGACTGGAATGAGAAGGCATCTCTGAGGTCACAGAATTTTGTGTAGTATATGGTGGCAGTCACACAAACCTACAGGTGACAATACTGTTTAGATAGAACCTAACCAAGGATGGGGTGTGGGTAGCATGTAGAATATTCACTTGCTACTCACAAGCCAACAACCATGCACAGCCTCACACAACCATGCACAGCCACATACAACCATGCACAGCCACACACAACCATGCACAGCCACACACAACCGTGCACAGCCACACACAACCGTGCACAGCCACATACAACCATGCACAGCCATACACAACCATGCACAGCCACACACAACCATGCACAGCCACACACAACCATGCACAGCCACACACAGCCATGCACAGTCACACACAACCATGCACAGTCATACAACCATGCATAGCCACACACAACCATGCATAGCCACACACAACCATGCACAGCCACACACAGAAACCAGTGTGCTTCCTAGTGCTATTAGGTCTGAGGGTCACAGATTAACTACCTGTTTGTGAAACATTTCCGTGTGTGAATGTGTACTGGGATTAAATGAGTAAAACTGCACACAGAGTCATCTGTCTGTCATTCCTTACAGCTACCTGTGACTCTGCAATGGCTCTAAAATTGAAATACTAAAATAAATTTTAAAAAATAAAATGCAAACAAAAATTCAGTTGCTAGCAGAATATTATGGATAGTGAAATGTCTTTTAAATGACCAAAATAAGCTAATGTATGAAGTCTTATACTTATTCTTCTTTCACTGAACTTAATCTAATTTCCCAAAGAAATTCTTATTTATTTGACGAGAGCAAGAGCATATATCATTTTAAAATGAAGATATTTTATTTGTTTATTTTCTTATGTGTGTGTGTGTGTTTGTGTATATGTGCACAAGCACATTTCCTGTGGAGTACGTGTGAAGTCAGAGGACAACTTTTAGGAGTTGGTGCTCTCCTTTCATCACATGAGTTCCAGGGATTAAACTCAGGCCATCAGTCTTGGTAACAAGCACCTTCATCCTCTGAGCCATCTTTTTTTATACTGATTTTTCATTTTTTAAAATTATAAAATGATTACACAGTTCCTCTTTGCCCTTTCCTCTCTTCAACCCCTTGTATGCAGCCACTTTGCTTACTCTTAAATTAATGGCCTCCTTTTCTTTATTTGATGTTACATATATGTGTACACTTATTCTTAAATGCAGTCTGTTTAGTCCATATAATATTACCTATATGTATATGACCTCAGGGTTGACCATTTGTAAGAAAGAAAACAACCAACAGTTACCCAGCTACACCATTGAAGAACAACAACCAGTGTGGAGCAGTAACCCCAAGGGTGCCATAGTGGCATGGATGCCTTGGTGGTAACCAATTGCTCTCTAATTGAACTGAAGACCTGCTCAGTGAGAGGGAATCCATGCCTGGTGCTGGAATCCTTGCTAACTACCTACCCATGAGTAATGAAGTCATGGATATTGGGGAAAAAATACACAACCACCACTTTACTAAACCAACCTAATTCTTAAATACATTCTAAAATGTCTCCTTATATCCACAGATGAGTGTAGTCCTCACCCCTCACCAATGAAACTTTTTTCTTTGCAACAGATGGAGACTACTACAGAAAACTCCAACCAATCAAATGAAGAGCACAGGAGATCCTGTAGTGCCCAGTTCCAACTGATACATCTGCAAACAAGCCCCACTCCTAAGACTCCAGGATAACTTTGGAAGAGGGGGACAGAAAGATCATAACAGCCAGAGAAACAAGTTTACTGTGAGATTGTGTATCCTAGAATTATCAGAAGCTACACCCATAAAGCCTCATCAACATGGCTGCCTAAACATGGCCTGAACATGGATGGTACCAATGGGAATGCCAACATGAAAAGAGAAATCAAACAAGGCCTTGACCCTAAAGAAAGGTCTACAGGAACCTGGGGGATGCTGAGAGCAGGATAAATGGTCTTCCTCAGGCAAGAGGACACCACTGAATCATCTTGATGGGCTAACATCAATATTTTCTGGCCATGTACTTCAAATAAATATTCCTCCACCCGCCTCTGTAATTATCTCGCCAGAGAATGATAAGAGCTTTAGTGACCCCCCATGTTCTGATCAGTTCTTCTTCCCTTCCACATTCCACATGCCCTTTTTCATCTATCTAGTAAATCAAAATCCCTGAGAAAATGTTTACAAGGAGAATTGACAAGCCATTTTCCTCCTAATTAAGCAAAGGTGACTTCATTAGGACTTGCAGGCCTGGTCACTACTATTTTTGTAAGACAAAGAAGCAACCTGTGTCTCCCATTTTCATGACCACATCCTCCTCTCTGAAGTCATGAATACTTGGGAACTCATTGCTGCCCATCAGTAAACAGACTCATAATGTAACCTACCTCTGAGAATTGTATTTTGTCCGTTGTCGTACTAATGGCGTTGGCACACATTTTCCTCAGATTAGGATTCATCTATGGAAGATATTTCTTGTATACTCTGTGTGTGTGTGCATGTGTTGTGTGTGTGTGTGTGTGTGTGTGTGTGTGTGTGTGTGTTAGCACATGTGCATGTGTACCTGTGCACATTTCATACATGGGAAGAACGAAGCATTTTTCTCAAACCATTATCATAAACCCCCAAGTTTACCGTGCCTCATACAGACTGACTATAGTTTCCCCTGGCATATCTTTACTCTTTATTTCATAGAAGACCCAGCTCTCTGCGGTATGAAGGGAGCCCACATGTCTATATCTAAGCAGTCTTTTTCCTTTATTATCATTGAACACTTCTCAATAACCTGTGGTCACTGAAATTCAGTGAAGGTGACAGAGTCAGAACTGCACCTGATTCCGTTTCTGCCTGGCAGACTGCATCAAAATCTTCTCTTTGTTAGTCTTCTGTGGATGTCTATCACTGCCTAGAGACAAAGGATTAAAATTCGATTTTTACCTGTGAACTTTACAAAAAATATTGAAATGGAAATATTGGCCCATACATCAGCATCCATTTCATGTGTTTTATGGAATCTAGGAAAATGTAAATTATAATTGAATTCTATTGTTGGAAAAATTGAAATGTTTCAATAACCGTTGGCAGTGGACAGTACACAGAGGGTGTTTTATTTCATTATTTTGTTTATAAAGCCACGATTGGAAAGCATTGTAAAAGAGCCATAAAACATAGCTAGCATACCTAATTCCATACTACAGGGTACATTTTCCTCCAAGCCATCTGGAAAGCAGTTAATACCCTGAAGCACAAGATTGATAGTCCCTTTAATTTTTCTCCTTGCTTGCTGAAGGTCTTTGAAAACATTGTACGGCATCTCAGTTGCATATGTCAGTGTTGACATCAGAAAGAGAGAAGAGGGAAGGCAGCTGGAGTCTAAACTCCAGGGCCTCATTTTCAACAGACTTTCTCAAGCTTCATGGTGAATACAGTCATGTGCTGTAATTTATATCTAGGTGGAGCTACGCAAGAAAAATGGAATACAGTTTGTATATTTTATACAATATTTGTCTCCCCTCCATGATTAGCATATGAGACATAGAAAAATGATTGCTGGGGGCTCAAAACTCAACTGTATAATATACCTTAAAAGTGTGTAATCTGAAATAACATCCTTTTGTGTCTTGAAATTCAGAGACAGTTAACATTCGTAAGATATTTATATGAACATCTCAAAAAATTCTTGGATTCTAAAAGTTTTCAAGATATAATCTTATAAATACGTGAGCCTTTGTGTTAATTGTGAAACCATTGTGAAAGACATGGAACTCTCCCTAAGTAACTCCCAGCACACTCTTACTTTATAGAAAGCTGCTTCAAATGCGAAGAAGAAAACATATTCTTCAAGGGTATCAATGCCACTCACTATTATGAAAAAAAGAAAGAAAACATCAATACTTTCTGGTTCATAAAACTTGGGCACAAGAATGTAAAAGTAGTTTAGAAAAAGAGTGCTGTAATTCAGAATATTGCAGTAGCAAGCAGTGAGGGTTATCTGGTTTCATGGTGTGAGGTGTATGTGTGAATGTGGGGGGTGTGCAAGCATGAATGTGTAAGTGTACATGTGTGTGCGTGTGTGCATGTGTGCATGTGTGTGTGTATGCAAGTGGAGACCAGATGATAACTTATGACTGTGTATTCTCTCCTTTGCCTTTGTGGATTCCAGGATTGAACTCGGGTCCCCAGGCCCTCTTTGTCTACTGAGATATCTTGCTGGCCCCATCTTACTAAGACTCAAAAGACAATCTTCCATTTTCGTCTTCATAATCCTAAGTGCTCGGACTTTGGGGAAACAAATGAGAAAGGGAAATGGAGGGAGGAGAGAAAGAGGGGGAAGAGAAAAAGAGAGAGGGAATGCTTAGAGAGGAATGATGGGGAGGAGGAGAATTGGGGCAGGAAGAAATAGAGGGAGAGAGAAAAGGGAGAGGCGGGGAGAAGGAAGAAAGGAAGCTGACTAGATCTGTAATCCCAAGGATGGGAGTCTCAGAAACGAAGGATTGTCCAGTCATGAGAATGTAGTCTCTGCTTATGGAGGTTTAAACTTAGGCCAGAGAAGTCCAAAAAGAGATGGTAAGGTCTTGCTTGTCCTCAAGCTCCACTGACAGCTCTGCCTGCTACAATGTCCACCTGAGACATCGTTCAGTCCTTCAGACTTGTGGGTTCATTCTGACACAGCCTATGACAGATGGGCTTCATGGACATGGAAGCAGACATCACTAGCAGAAGACAGAGGGCCTGGATCTCACCCTCTCTCCCATGCTCAGCCTCTTCCCAGAGGATGCGTCCCTGCTTGTAAATCATATAGGTTTAGTATTTTGTCACAGACAATTTCTTTAAATTCCATAGAAAAATATGGTTATATTTCAGCACACATAAGAATTTTGCTGTGAATTTTATGGTAAAGCACAAGAATTTAATGAATACTTGCTTTATATTAGGGGTGGGGAACATTTTGTTACCAGAAAACTCATTACAGAAAATCTGAAGCTCTCATCAGAGACATCTGGTGGGAAGGTTTACAGATTGCACGTTTTGAACAGAGAACAGGGGAGTCAATCTGCCTTGGGGTGACCAGGGCTCCTGGTATAGACAGCAGTAGGTTTTGTTTAATATTTCCATTTTTTGCCCACCACTTTCAGAGATGCAAGTAATTTGTACCTAACACAGCACACATGGTGAGGTACACAATTTTCAATCCCAGAATTCCCAGAAGACTACCTCTATCTCTGCTGACTGAACTGTGGATTCCCACTCTACCACAAATGCTATTGAATCCCTGGGCACCTGCCCATTTTTTCCAGCCACAGTGGGTTCAGACTCCAAAGCATACAAAATCTGTATTAGGAGATGTCCCAGATTTTAAAATTATTTTCATCTCATTATTTCACTAAAAATGTATCTCCCATTAATGTGTAGCCACATTTAAAATCTTTTCTCTCCATGGCAAGCCTTCCCTTTCACTGACAGTTATTCAGAGATCTTTCAGGAGTGCCCTGCCTCAAGCTTGTCTACTGAAACCTGACTCCCCAGCAGAGGGAACTGAGGGCTACTGGCCTTGCCTTCCTTATTTGTGTGAGACTCAGCATGGCAGTGTCCTTTCCAAAGTGAGATTCTGAGCTGACTGGAGGAGCAGCCTTGTTGTTAGACCAGCACAGTATATGCAAAGCCTCTCTACGCTTTAATAGAGGAGCTTATTAATTTCATCTGTAGCTCGGGTGCCCAGCTTCCATTAAACGACTCAGTATTTGATGGCTTACCCACCCCCAGCTCCAAAAATAAAATTAATTATCCAATCCACATATATTGAACTGCTCATTATTTTTGGACTCTGCACACTATGTTCCATATACATGGCATTTTAAGTTAATTATCTGTTTATTTGGCAGTCTTCCTTAGGGGACCTTGGGTCTTTGAATACAGGGAAACCACATTCATCATTGTATCTCTGGTGCTTAAAAAACAAACAGACCAGCAGATAACTGCATGGGAATTCAAATTTCAAAAATCTCAGACCTGGAATTTCACTTCCAGATCCATGTGATTTGCAGTAAAATTTCCAGTCATAAAACTGTCCTAACAATTCATTTGCAACAAGGAGCCCTGAAAGGAACAGCACCCACAATGCACTGCTGCAACATAAATTCAACACAAAGAAAAAGAAACACTTTATTATTTTAATGCAAAACACAAGCCCATTTTAAAGATCACTAAATACAATGTCATGTGTGTGAACAGATCAGATTTCCTATGCATTCTCAGAAATAAATATCTTATGTATATACTGTCACATTAAAAAACATCAAGAGGTTTCTCCCAAATTATTTTCTTTCACAAATTATCTTTTCAGAAATATCTATTTATCTCAATTTTTATTTATATTTTTTGAGAACTTCTGACATGTATGTGATATATCTCTGCCATATCCATTATCCCATCCCTCCCTGCTTCCCCCCCCCCACTGGCCTTGCCCCCAACACATTAATTACTAATGCAAAAATCATTGAACAAATGTCTCTAAAGAAATGACTGTGGCAACCAGCAGGAGGTGTGACAGTATTTTTAGCAGAAGTATGGCACTTACAGAAGGGAGAAGGTTCCCATGTTAAAGGAAACCCTCAGCCTCCTGCTGTGCCTCCATGCAGGTTTCAGGTCATGTAGCTTCAATGTGAATCCATTGTTAACAAAGGGATGGAGGGAAACTCTGCCCCTGTTGGGTATTGCTTGCAGGGCTTACTTAGCAAGAATGCTAATATTATGATATTGGAATTAAGAAGATCCTCGTGCTTTTAAAATTGTTTTTGTACTTTTTGTTTCTTTTTGTTTTTCTCCTTGATTTGTTTACTTTGTATTTTAAAAAGATGATTGATTAAGTACCTGATTCCTGAAATATCCTGCTGTTTCTCAAACACAATGTGTGCTCTGTAAATATTAGGCTATTGTTATTTTAGGGCTGCCCTATGCACCCCAGGTGGTTCTCAAAGTTGCAGCAATCCTCCTGTTTCAGTTCCTTGGGGCTAGGAAAACAAGTTCTTGTCAACACACTGAACGATTTTTGTTACTTTTGGAAATTGTTTTATAACTATTTCCACTCTGAAGTCTTGAACACATAATACCAAACTAACTATCTAATATAATGAATTCCATGGATTCAGAAAATTTAAATGACTTTGTAAGATTGTCAACAACTAGCTTTATACTAAAACAAATAACAAAAAGAACTAGGTGTTACTATCCATAGGGGAAAAATATAATAAGCACACACTCTTATTTCTCCTTGGTTTAAGAGTATTTATTTTACTAGGTAAATTTCATAAAACCAAAAATTCTTTGGTTACTTTACAAAACCGGATCAAAATAAAAATGATTTTCCACATTTAAAAAGGATTCACAATGTTTCCCTTTTTTTCCATTGTCCTGAATTTGCTCTTTTCTGATAAAAAATGGAAATTTGGATAAAACTGGGATGAACATTTTTGGAATCATGTAGAGTTTTAATATTTTAAAATGATTATTTCTCTTGTTTTTTATTTACACGTACATGTGCATGTGTGCCCATAAGTGTGTGTGTGTGTGTGTGTGTGTGTGTGTGTGTGTGTGTGTGTGTGTGTGTGTGTAGCTTTAGAGAACAGAAGAGGGCATTGGGTTTCCAAAGCTAGAATTACAGGCACTTGTGGGCCGCCTGACCTGGGTGCTGGGAGCTACACTCAGCTCCTCTGTCAGAGCAGCCAGTGCTCTTAATCACTGAGCAATTGCTCCAGTACAGCGAGTGCAGTTCTTGAGTGTGGGTTACAGCAATCAAACCCTTGAACACTCATTACTTATGTACGAACTTCCTAACTTAGAGTAACAGTGTGTCTCTTTGGCATAGCAAATCCTCTGTTCTTTAGATTCTGAAGCTCATAATTCAAGAAAAAGAAGATGTTTAGAGACAGTAAGGGCTTTGTATCCTCAGAACCCCAGGACCTAAAGCACTTGAAATGAAACTTTCATGAGCCCCAGCTTTAAATATTCACCATGTAAACAGGAACTGTTTGTTGGGTTTTTTTTTATGGCAATGAAAAATCTGTTTTGCCTATTAAAAGAAACAATTTTGTAAAATTTTAAACAGTTCCTAAATTATTAAATAACTGTATAGTAAGTCAAGTCATTACAAGTAATAAAATTCTTTCCTCACTGCGATAGTTTGTTCATAACAGTGAATTATTTTCTAATTTATGAAAGCCACTCTTCTGGTTGGAGAGATAACTGCATGAGCAGAGGACATGGGTCCAGTTCCCATCACTGAACCACTTGTAACCCAGCTCCAAGAGATCCAGTGCTCTCCTCTGACCTCTAAGGACATTGCATCATAGGTACACCGCTCCCCCCCACCCCAACATACACGTAATTAAAAATAATAGACCAGAAAAGAAAGACACTACCATAGATGCCCTTTGTGCCACTGGAGTGCATCCAGGCTTTGGAACTGGCAAGGGTTCATCTGAGGAGTTCAGCTACACACATCCCTTCAACTTCTTTATTGTGATGTCCTGTGTGTTTTTACACACACCTGATGTTGTTCCATAATTATGTGAATGTTTTTACAAGATTCTCCATTGCCTGTCTCTCTCTCTCTCCCATGATAGAGCTGGGGATCCCCAGAGCCAGCAACTGAATGCTAAAATTCTTTCTATTGTTTTAAACATTCCACCACCCCTACTCTTCTTTTATCCATGATGTAGCTGCAGGCTCCTCAGGGTCACAGGCCGTGTATTAAAATTCACCATATTTTGTCATAACATCAGCACCAAACAATTCACAAAAAAGTCTTTCCACAAAGTCTTTCTAAATCACCTCACAGTCCTAATGGGTGTTTATTGAAACTAATTTCACATCAGTAGGTCAAGCATGAAGGGCACACATAGGGGTTCTGAGAGGAGCTGGCACTCATGGCTATAATGTTGGCAAATGTCACTTTGGCCAGTCTAAGAGAAAACAGCTGGCAATCAGCTCTCAGCTTCAAATTCTCAGTGATTTTTCCAAGGGTAAATGTAGAATGAATTAAGACTCTGAAGTCCACTAAAGCAAGAATAACTAAAACATGTAAATTATGCCTTTCCCCCTCCCTGTCATCTAAATAGGCATGGTTTTATAAGTACAGTTTAATCCAAAAAGCAGATGTAGTTTTTCTTAAGGATGCAAAATGGAGCCAACTGGCTCACAGGGCGGGCACCTTCCTTCTCCAGCCTTATTGGAAGTGGCAGGTTGAAAGGCCTTGGGATCATGGCGGCAAGACAGTGATAGAGTCGGAGAATGAAGCTCTAATCCTCTGTATGAAATAGAAGGAAAAATTGGGGAAGGGAAAGGATGAGGGGTGCATTTAAGGGAAGAGTAAAATGATGTCTCTGAAGTGGAAACATCGATGCTGAGAAAGGATCTCATACACCCCAAACAGGCCCAAGCACACAGGTGAGGGAGGCCGTGGACCAAACAGATCATCTTCCAAAGAACACATTCATCAGCTGTTTCTGTGTTCCCATCCCTTCTGCACACAGCCAAATCTCCTAACACACAGAGGTCTTGTTCTTCCCTGGTGGTGGGCGGGAAGGCTGCTTGTTAAGTCTATGGATTTTTCTGGTTGATGATGAGGTGTTAATGTCCATGTAGGAGAGGGTGTCATTTGTTTCTCTACAGTTACCACACAGCACCCTGCCTCCTGATCCCTCAACTGTTTGTGGCTTAAGCACAGGAGTGTGATTTTCTGATGGTTGAGCACAGCATGTATTTAGAGCAGCCTTCAAGACATCCTGTGTTAACTGTGGGATACAGTAAGAGGGCATCAAGGGGCTGGAGAGATGGCTCAAAGGTTAAGAACTTGTGCTGATTGCATGCAAGACCACAGTTTGACTCCCAGTACCCATGCTAAGCAGCTCACGGTGATTGATTGATTGATTGATTGATTGATTGATTGATTGATTGATTTTAGTTTTGGTTTTCAGAGACACTGTTTCTCTGTGTAGCCCTGGCTGTCCTGGAACTCACTCTAAAGACCAGGCTGGCTTTGAACTCACAGAGACCAGTCTGCCTCTGCTACAATGTATAATTTTTTTAAAATAAGTAAATAAAGACATTAAAAAAACAACAGAAAGGAAAGTGGCATAAAGTTTAGGCTCATTAGGATTTCTATTTCTTTTTTTTTTTAGATATTAAGATTAAATTATATCTACCTAAAGACTACATCCTTACTTGGTACATATTACATATTCAATGAATGAAAGGCATAAATATGAGTCTGAGAAAGCAAGGACATTGGCAAGTGTTACATTGTGGTAAAGAAACATGCTCAGTGGTGCTGGTTTCTCTCTGGGCCACTCAGTAAAAGAAAATGCCTTTGCTCCCATGCACATCACCTATCATTATACACAAGGATCATGCTCTCACTAGATTTGTGTTTTTATTATTTCTTCTTTGATTTATAGTTCTAGAAACTGAACTCAGAAACTTTTAGATATTTTTCAAGCTCCCTACCATTGAATTACATTCCCACACATCATTATAGTTTTAAAATTATACTATTACTTTTAGGTTATTGTCTTCATGTTAGATTTTTGAACCCAGCATGGTAACCCATATTTGTAATTTTAGCTCTTGGGATGGTTGGTGTCAGCAGACTATCATGAATTGAAGAAAGTCAGGGCTACACAGTAAGTTCCATGTGAGCCTTGCCCACGGGGCCAGTCCCTGACTCAAGAACAAGTAAACAAACAAATAAATAGATACGTTTTGGTTACATTTGTGTTTCATGCTATGTCATATAAAACTGTAACTACAAATTATTTTTATCTTCTAATTATCTAAGTTTTGCAAAGGAGATTGACAGCTTCCTACAACCTTTCATTTAATTGAAAAATAGATATTTCTGGAGATAAATTGTTACACCATGAGGCTCCCAGTGTCTGTTTCTCTCATAATTTAGACAGTTGTCGACAGAACCCAGTGAGTGGAACTTTGACCCCCTGTTTACAGAATTCATATTTTCTGTTTCATGAGCAATTAATTCCTTTAATGATTGACATTAAGAAAGTGCACCCTCTTGAGTGAACCCAAAATTCTACCCATTATGAATATGGTATGCCCTATGTCTCAACAAAAAAATTGTGTAACTACCACACAGGAGTATCTCAGAATAAAGTTTGAATTTAATAGAATAAAATCCATGGGATTATAGGTCAATGATAAAGAAATAGATGGGCTTTTAAATCCATGTTTTCAATGACTACATGCCTAAGTAAACTATAATGTCAAATAGACTGGGTAATATTTCAGTAATAAGACTTTTACTATTATAAGGAACAAAGAAATGTCTATAGTGACAGAATTATTATTGTTCAAACTCCAATAGTTTTGAGAAACTGTGTATGAAAGAATTATTGTTCTGTAAAACATCAACAGACCCACAAGTGTTCTTATGATGTGGGTATCAGTTCTACTCTAGATGTAAAGAGAAGGATCTAGAAGCCTGAAATAAGAGGGAATATATATATATATATATATATATATATATATATATATATATATATATCCAAATTTTTCAGAATGAAAGAAATCTTTTTCCAACCATGTGAGCAAGGTTAATGAGTTGAGCCCAAATTCTAAGCTATAAGAAAGACGATTAAAACATAAACTTAAAACTGAAGCTGCTTCACTCCTTTGAGATAAAGAGGTCAGATCCAGGAGATGATTTAGTCAAATGTTTTGGAGAAAAAGAATTTGGTTAAAGCTAAAAGGTCACTTTGAAACATATGTAAAGGGTATGGACCCAAAAGAGAGAGCTAATGTTAGTGATGTTTGTGTGACATAAGCAATGTGGAGACAAACATCTTTGTGTAAAATCCTGTGTGATATCCTGTTACTTGTTTTTAAACTAGGGTTTCTTGACCTGGAAACATACACTATGAGGTATGGGTAGCATCATGGTTCAAGGTTTCCCTGTGAAAGAACCAACTAAATCTGCCCTGTCAGTGACTGGCTCCAGGATGATGGTGATTCTGCTTTAGTTGGCAGTGGAGGTGATGTTTCCCTCCCCAAAGCACACTGCTGCTTATGTGCCTACTGCATCTGTCTCAGCTAAAGTGGCAGATACCAGCTGAGACTGAGGTAGCTGGTGACTGTGCAGCTCCTTATGATGAGGAGAGGAACTTACCTCCCAGTGTCTGGTTTGTTTCCTAACTACAACTTTTTCCAGTGATGCTCAGATCTGCCACTGGAGAGACCCCATACTAAGCTTCTCTCACCTGTGGCAGCACCCAAGCCCCACCTACTCTTTCTTCTCCCAGCCTCAGACAAGGTACATCAGCCACTCTCTGTTTCTCCCTCAGAACATCGCACTAGTGAATCCAAACCTCTCTCCATTATCTTAATGACCTTGGCATCTTATAGTGCCCATGAAGTGGCTTCCTTCCTTGCAACATCTGGCTTTTGTCTTTCAGAATTCTGCCAGACAATTTTGTGCAGGAAGCCTAGAAATTAAGATTAGTTATCATAGGGCTGAAGAGATGGTACTGTGGTTAGGAGTAATGGATGCCCTTCTAGAGAACCCATATTTTATTTCTAGTAAACACATAGTGGCTCACAGACATCTATATCTATAGTTCCAGGGGATCAATACTCAGGTCCTTGTTTTCAGACAGTTATTAAAAGAAGTTTGTTAAGTCAAGGTCCTTCCACCAGAGTTGGCTCTCCACCCCATGGCTGCTTCCTCCCATCCAGTCCCCAGTCATGACCACTCTTTCCCACCACCATAACTGCAATGGATCATTGAAAGACAACTAGACCAAGTCATTGTGCCTAGTCTCTAATACTCAGAGGCTTCTGGATTTCTTCTACTATCAACTATTTTTGACTCTTTGATACCTGGATTTGAAATGTCACATACATACAAGTTAAAGTGTATGGGACTGTGGAGATAGATAGGAGCATTTACTGCCTGAACATGAGGATCTGAGTTTGGACCCTCAGCACCCATGTGGAAAGTGTGGTACAGCCATACCAGTGCCTGTAATTCCTAAACAGTGGGAGTTAGAGACAGGCATGCCTGAGACTTGCTGGGCACCCATCTGATGGATACAGAACTGCATACAGTTCAATGAGAGATGCTGCTTCAAGGGTGTAAGTTGGAGAAAAATAGAGAACACTATCACCTCTTCTTCCTTTCACTCGTGTGCATGGGCACACAGATCTACATCCACATATATCCATAGACCACACATACACCAAGAATTATTCTTCTATTCTTATCTTAATTATTACTTAACCTCTCTGTTCTTACTACACAAACTTTGATTATTATATTATTATCATACAAAGAGATGGATAAAGATGAAACTTGTTTAGGAATTAAAAATCCGAAATCAAGAGTTCATGTTTATTTTATTGTAATTTCCAACAGCATTTACTCTGTTTGAGTTTTATTTTTTTTTAATCTTAATGTCCCTATACCCCTAAAGAATTTAAAAGTGAATATTTTTAATGCAAAAAAAATTTGTTCAATCATAAACTTATGGATAAAAATATGAATATTTCGGTAACTCCCAGATCCTGAATAGAGATAAAAAGGTCTCTAATTCTGGAAAGATTTCAGGCTAAATGGTCTATAAGAATATAAATTCAGAGAAAAGCAATAATACGTTCAAGCATAAAGTTTTAGACATAAGAATAATCTCTGTGGATTTTTGTGTTGCATTTCCTACCTCCCCTCTTAATAACATTCTCTCCCATGATGTTAATTTTGTCTTTGAAGAAATAATAAACATAATTTAATTTCCAGTCGTTGCCATGGTGAGAATGCTCCCCCTACACTTGTGAATGCAGATAAACGGCAGGGCTCTGCAGCCTTCTGATGACTCCTCAGTCTGTTTTAAAGACTGCAGCTGGGAATATAGTCTTCCTAAAGGAAGTATGACAGATGACCCCGTCAGGAGTCAGAAGATTCTGAGCTGGTGAAAGAAGCCATCCATCTGGACAGCGTCTGAGACTGTGGTCTGACAGAGAGTACCAGGAACGGAGTTTTAGAGGCAGCAGCTTGCCACCCTCCATTCCTGCTCACTGACCTCCCTTCTGACTCAACAGCCACAGGCACATCTACTTTCATTCATGAGCTGCAGTGAGTGTTTGGCAGAGCTAATCCATCATCGCATGCTTTTGGCATCTGGGATATGGCAAGGCTGGCTCACCTTTGGAATTAATGGGGGTGAGCCTGTGAGAGCAGATTACTGAATGAACTGCCCAGGTCAGCAACATCTCAAGAGAGATAGTCAGTAAGTCCTGAGCCCCAGTGCTTAATGGTAATCAGTCTTCATTTCTCTTTTTTTTTGCATTAAAATGTCATTATTTGGCATTAAATATGGGGTTGGGTAGGAATTATTCTGTTAGGCTTCATAGTAAAATCTTATAGTTTTCTAAAAGTCTTCTAACTTTTATATCTGTATTTATGTCTATGATTTATGGTGTATTTTGTATATCATTTACATTTAAATGAAATAAATAAGGAAGAAACATGTATAACTTTTCCATAAAGGTGTTAACATTGCATGGTATCTATGATTTTTAATATTTAATATATTTATTATTTTGTGTATGCACACCTGTGTATACATGTGTGGCATCATGCACCATGGGGCCTATATGGAAGTCAGAGGACAGCCCATAGTACTTTGTTCCATTCTATCACCTCCCCAACCCAAAGGCCAAACTCAGGTTGTCGGGCTTGGAAATAAGTGCCTTTAACCACTGAGCCATTTTGAGGACCATCTTTGTGATCACTTTAATTGTCACTTTCATTGGATGGAGAAGTGCCCAAGATAGATGCTACTAGAGAGATCCATAAGTGATCAAAATGCATAGGATAAGCAAACATTGTGTGTCCAACACCAACTGATACACCTACCAGCAACTCCAACCCCAAAGTCTCAGGGATCATCAAATCAAGGAAGAGGGGACACAAAGATTGTAAGAGACAGAAGAACAGGGCATTTGCTGCTACACAGTGTCCTCTAGACATGGTTGGGAGGCTACACCCATGAATTCTCAACAGCATGGCTGCTTGAATCAGACCAGTATAGTTATAACACCAGCTGACATGCCAATATGAATAGAAAATTTCACAAGGTCTTGCTACTAGATGAAAAGTTACAGGAGGTCAATGTCTGCTGAAAGAGGAGGAATCAGGCTTCTGCAATAACTGGCTCCTACAAAGATTGTACAGTTCCAAATGGTCAGTCCTGGACACAGGCCCATACATGCAGTGCTAAGTAGACTCTGTATGTTGTCTATGTGTCTATGTGTGTAATAGATGTGTGTGTGTGTGTGTGTGTGTGTGTGTGTGTGTGTGCATGTAACATTAGTAAGTAAAGAAGAGGCCATGAATTTGGGAGGGAGTGAGGAGGACATAGGAGAAGTTAGAAGTTGGTGATGGAGATGTAAGTGTAATTATTTAAAGAATAATGAAATAAATTACATCAGCAGCATGTCATTAAAATATTTTCTCTGTCTTCTCACCAGAACTTAGAGTTGCTACCATTTTTAAACTTAACTATTCTGTTATTTTTATTCCTGTCTCATTGTGGTTATAATTTATTTAAACTAATTTATTTAGTGGGCAATCTCTCTGATACTGAATTGCTTCACTAGAGTTATCAAAATCATGTGGATATTGATACATATGGCTGGACTGCTGTGGGATGATCTTTCTGCATGCTGTAAACATGTGTTGCTACTATTGGTTAATAAAGAAGCTGTTTTGGCCGGGCGGTGGTGGCGCACGCCTTTAATCCCAGCACTCGGGAGGCAGAGGCAGGCGGATCTCTGTGAGTCCGAGGCCAGCCTGGGCTACCAAGTGAGTTCCAGGAAAGGCGCAAAGCTACACAGAGAGACCCTGTCTCAAAAAAAAAAAAAAAAAAAAAAAGAAGCTGTTTTGGCCTGTGATAAGGCAGGACAAGAGCCACATGGGAAATCCAAGAGAGATACAGGGAGAAGAGGGAGGAGTGAGGGCAGATGCCAGCCCGCTGCCCAAGGAGCAACATGCCAGTAGACCAGTAATGCCAAGGCCACATGGCAATACATACATCAAATGAAATGAGTTAATTTAAGATGAAAGAGCTAGCTAGCAAGAAGCCTGAGCCATAGACCAAATAGTTTGTAATTGATATAAGCCTCTGTGTGTTTATTTGGGACCAAGCAGCTGCAGGACCCAGGAAAACTTCTGGCTACATTGGACTTCAGCAATACTGCTTGTTCTTGTTCTTTTCTTTAAGAGCTTTTATTTTTAATTGAGAAAGGGTGTTGTAGCACATGAATTCAGGTGCCTGTGGAGGCCAGAAGAGGCCATCTGATTCCCTGATCCCCTGGAACTGGAGTTATATGCAGTTATGTTCCCCCTGACATGGGGTGCTGGGAGCTAAACTTGGAACCATTTTGAAGTCAGTGCATGCTCTTAACCACTGAGCCATTTTCCATCCCTGCTCTGAATTATTAAAGGTACATAATGAGTCCTTAAACTGAACAAACCTACTCTTCCAATTATTTTTCTTTGTTCCTTTATCAATTGATTTTAACAAGTTTGACTCTTTGTTTTTTATAAATTCAGAATGCTCTTTTCTTACTACATAAAATTGATGATAGAAATTCAATTTGTCACATACAATATCTAGCCCTAAGTGTTAAAACATCATGTAATCTTCCAAAAAAAATGGTACTTCTCTTGATATTTGAATTCTTTCTTCAGTATTTACAGTTTTAATTTACATCCTACCAATATTTTATTAAATGTTCACCCTAGATTTCTGAGCCATTTTAAACAGTAAGTTTCATTTTTATGTCTTTGTTTGGTTACTAATATATGGAAACATAATTTACTTATTCTGTATGTCCTACCCTCATTACACTTTTCAGTACAAGATGTTTTCTAGGAAGGTTCAGTGGATTTTTCTGTGTAAAGTGTATTCTATATATTCTATAAGAGCAGACCTATGTATTTTCTTTCCAAGCTTTCTTTTATTTCCCTTTCTTACTGCACAGGCTCAAGTTTCCCATTCATGATGGTTAATTAAATGAGCCAAGTGAGATTGCAGGGAGCAGTGTCCAGAAGGTTGGGGTTGGTAAAGCCTTATTTCTGGGCGTGTTTTTGAGGTTGTTTCTGGAAGAGTTTAACCCTTTGAAGGTCTGAAGAGAGCACAGATGGAAGAGGAGACAGTCTGGAGTGTGATGTACCTATTTGGTGCTATGACTTTTGTTTCTAAGGAACACTTTAGATGGTCCCCACAAACATTGAGGTTTTGTGTTTTAATTGTTATTCAATGCAGTGACACTTATTTCTGCTGAGACTCTCTTAGACACAGAGAAATGTGAATATGTGAAATGCCTGGCCAAATGTTTATTCTCTTTCCATTTGTCATTTTGATGCTGAAATATAGTTTTTATTTATAAATGAAAACAAAACCTTTGTATGTCTAATCCTTTCAAATGAATTGAGGTTTGTTTTAAAACCTGGATATGGTCTTAGAATGTGCAACATGCACTCAAGTTAGAATCTGTCTGCAGTGGTGTTGTGTTCTTATATACACTTCTTGGTTTTATGCCTCATTTATTTCATCATTTTTTGAAATAATTTTACATTCTCCAATTATAGTACCTACTTTCTGGTCTGTTGATTTTTATTTCATATTTTTTACAGCCCTATTGTTTGGTACATTTACACTTAAGATCTGCACATTTTGTTGAGTAGTCTTTCGTCACATTCCATAGCTGTTCTCTTTCTCCCTAAGGCAGTCTTCATCTAATGTTAGCACATGCATTATGCTTTCTTTAGATTACCTGCAAGATAAATATTTTCTATTCTTGTATTTTCAGTAAGTCTGTACACTAATATTTAAGCATGTATTTGTTGACAACATATCACTGAGGCATTTTGAGTCATTTTTACTACAATAAAATTAATTATCTTGTCCTTTTGAACACTTGTAGTGAATGTAGTTATGAAGATGCTGAGGGGCTAATCTACCATTGTTTATGTCTTCTTCCTGTTTGCTGTCACTCTGTCTGGGATTCTATAACAGAAGACAAGGTGTGTGTAACTGAAATAGGGGCCTTACTAAGGAGCTTACAGAATCTGGGGCTGAGTAGTCCAACAGTGGCCATCTGGGAGATAGACAGCCTGGGAAACCAGGAGCTGCTTAGGAAAGAGCCTAGAGGGCTGTGAATAAGAAGAATGTGTGCTGGAGTTCCGCTGAAGAGCCACAAGTTCAAGTCCAGGTTCAACGGTTGAAGATACTGGCATCTGATGGCAACAAGAATAAAATGTGCCTACTGCAGAGAGTTGAATGTATGTGCACAGGAACGTCCCCCTGCCACCTAGGTCCTAGTGAACCCTGTTTGCACATTCAGGGAAGATCTTCCCTTCCCAGGTGCAGGGTAAAAGGGCCAGCAAAAGAAACCTACCCTGACCTTGAAACCAAAGCCAGTGAAAGAAACACACTTTAGTCCTGAAGCCAGAGCCAAAGAAACACACTTTACCCCTGGAACCAGAGCCAGTGAAATAAACGTACCTTGTCCCTGAAACTAGAGCCAAAAGGTTAAAAAGGGCCAATGAAAGAAACACACTTTGGCCCTGAAACCAGAGCCAAAGAAACAGACTCTTCCCCTGACCAACTGAGCATAAAACCAGCTAACCCCTGAGCAGGAAAACCACCCAGTCCCTGAGCCAGTCCAAACTCTAGCCAGTCTGAGCTTGTCCAAGCTCAGAGGATGGATGGAAATCTGACCAATTCCTACCCTGAAAATCTTCTCCCTGGAAAAACTCCACCCTAAGAAGCTCTATGTAAGTAAGCCCTGGGCCTGTTCAGTTGGCAGCTGCCCTTCACCCTGGCAGGGGCAGCCACTTTCCTGGATTCCTCCCTCCCAATATATCTCTTGAAAGAGTTTTGAGTGAAGACCTTTCACTGGAGTGGAGCAGAATCTCTGCTGGGAACCTCTCTTTGCAGAGTGGAGCAGAGAAGCAATGGACATCTCTGATGGAAATAAACTCCCTAGTGAAGCAGAGAAGCAACAGACACCTTTGCTGGGAAACTCCCTTAGGGAAGCGGAGCAGAGCTGGGTTGTAAAGACTCTCTCTGGGAGAGGAGCAGGATTGCCACACCCTGCAGGGACACCGTCCCCCACCCAAACCCAGCATCAGGGATAGCCTGACTTCCCAACAAGTCAGGATACTTGTCCTCAGAGCTGTAGGTGTCCAGGATACCTTCCCTGTACAGCTGGAGTTATTGCCTGAACTTCGCCAGTCATGGTACCTTTCCCTCCAGAGCTATAATGCTTGCACCAGCTAACAGACCATCACATTGACTATTCCTGAACATAGCCTCACATTGCACCCAGAAATGTTTATTATTGATTTTCTAAGCATATTTTAACCTAGCCAAGGACCAAAACTAACCATCTTTGATTCATTTATCTTTACCAATCTCATGTTCATAGCTGAACATTTTAAATAATTTCATTCCCATATGTTTGACTTGTTTTCTTTGCATATCTTCGCATAGGTTTCTAGTGGTTGCTTTATGAATTCATATCCATAAATACACAATACCATTGTCTGCCTGTGACAAGGATGCTTATCTCTGTCACATCTCTTTACTCTTCCCCATATTTACTTTAATTTTCTTAAGTATATTATTTATGTTCATTAGAATATACGTAGGCAGTCTGGAATTTTGTCTGAAACAGGACCCTGAAAGTGCCACAGGCAAAGGAGCTTTGGCTTTGGTCACCTCTATTTCTGCTTTCTATGTTTTGCTTTCTCTACTAATGTCCCCTAATTCCATCAGGCTTTTACCTTTCAATTTACACAGTTCCTTCACTTATTCCTCCACTGTATAATGCCACTCCACTTCAGTGTTCTGATGGCGTTTATTCATGTCACATATCTCCATGCCCCCTTGAAGCTGAGGGACATTTTCACGCCATATGGCTTCCCAGTTGACAGCTCTCTTACAGCACTTGAAAACCGCCATTTGTGTCTGGCTTTCACGGTTTCTGGTAACAGCTGTTGTCATGTCATTTTCTCCTGATAGAAACATTTTTTTTTCTATTTCTGCTTTCACAGTGATTTATTCGTCTTTAGCCATCCAAGTCAGATTATGGTGTTCATTGGCATGGAACACCTGGGTGTGTCCGGTTTGCTCTTCATTCAGAATGAATATTCAGCCTAGATCTCTTGTGTACTCTGAGAACATATAAGCCATTCACTCTTCAAGGACTTTTTGTCCTGTCTTTTTTCTTCTCTTCTTCCAAGACTCTGATAAAATACTTGTGATATCGCCGGGCAGTGGTGGCGCACGCCTTTAATCCCAGCCCTCGGGAGGCAGAGCCAGGCGGATCTCTGTGAGTTCGAGGCCAGCCTGGGCTACCAAGTGAGTTCCAGGAAAGGCGCAAAGCTACACAGAGAAACCCTGTCTCGAAAAACCAAAAAAAAAAAATATATATATATATATATATATATATACTTGTGATATCATTCTTATAGTTCTATGGATCCTTAAGTCTTTCACTTTTTCCATGTAGAGTTTTCTTTATGATTGCCATCCTCAAGATTTGTGTGCATAGACGAGCTTATGGAGGTCAGAGGTCTGTTTGTAGGCATGGGTTCTCTCCCTCCACCCTGTGGTCCCTGGGACTCTAACTTGGGTTGTCGGGCATGGTGGAAATCACTTTTACGCTGTCTGCTGTCTCACAATCCCTCTTCTTAGTTGAGCTTGAGCAAGTGACATCATTGTGCCTCTGGCAGTCTTCTGTGTTCCTCCCAGTCCCTAGAATCAGCAGCCAGGCACTGCCCTGCTTTGTTTTGCTTGATGTTTTATCGATTGCCAACGTCTCACTTGTTTCTTCACATCTGTAATTTCTTTCCAAAAAAAAAAAATTCTCATTCTTATATGACTTAGGGGTGTATGTAAATATTTTCTGGGGCAATTTCCTAATGGCTGCTTTAAAATGTTTTTAACTCATTGCTCACATCTGTTGATTGCCTTTTTTTCCTGTCCATTCTCTACAAATGCTTCTTGGAGGTTGTTGAGTGGATATGTAAATAATTAAAATAAACAGTAACATCTTTGCTTTGTTTTAAAATTTGCATTTGTTAGTCATAAAACACAACAAAATTCCAGTAAAAGTGAAATATATAAAAAATATGAGCTTTATCACTGCTGTTTTGATAGAAAAATTGACTGCTCTGCAGACTTCCTGGTCCAGGACACCATAGCTCATTGACTAGATTACATTAACAGCTCCTCACAGGGCCTCCTTGCTTCTAGCCTCGTCACATTCAGTATTTCCTCAAAACCACCTGGGTTACGCTCTAGAATGTTCATATGGTTATGCAATTAGGACCAAAATGTCACTAGTATTCAAATACAAGAAGCCCTTGTTGAATTAAAGCAAAAGAACATTGAACGCTTTATAGTTCCTACGGGATGCGCCTGTGCTTCCCTTATGGTCAACCTCGCTTGCTTCCGTCAAGTACTCCCCTGGGGTAGATGCCTCAGGTGCCCCCCTCTCCTCAAGCACAGGGCAGCTCCTGCCTCTTAGTCTTCAGAGTATTCTCTCATCTGTCCGAAATGCTCACTGTTTCTCTTATACTCTTGTTTTACCTGTAAGTCCTGCAAGTATTTGCTCAAATTCTCACCTACCATTGTGGACATTCTTGTCTTGTTTTTACTTCTATTTAAGTTAAAATTACACCCATATGTCTCCTCAATTCCCAAGCTGAGCTTCCCATTTATATTTTACATCTCATCACTAACACTGTAAAATAATAGCCTATGGCCTTCTTTGAGCTATCTTCTGTGTCTTGTGTTATATGGAGCTCTTTTTCACTATCAGATTCTCAGCATCTGGTCTGGTGTCCTCATGTCACCTCATAGCTACTGAGCAAATCAATCAGTAAAGGACTTTCTATGAGTCCCAAAAGGAGCAGTTGTGCTGATGCAAGTGAAAGTGTTTTGCACATCTAAATCATAAATTGCTCTGTATCAATAGAAATTAAATTACATCATTCAAACAAACACTGAAGTGTGTGTGTGTGTGTGTGTGTGTGTGTGTGTGTGTGTGTGGTGTGTGTAAAATGTATTTGAGTGCCAAAGCTGAACACTTATGTCACACATACATGTACCAGTTCCCAGGTCCATGCCTAATCTCTGCACAAACATGCTGCAAAAATTCCTGGAAGCATTCGCAGCCCAGAGACATCTTCTTGCAGATGCTTCTCTGTGGAGCAGTCACTGAACCCTCACCAGATGCTGAAGCCTTCAGCACTTTAGTCATACGCTGTGACACTCCAGAATTGTGAGAAAGAAATTCCTCTTCATTGCAAATAACCCAGACCATGGTATTTTGTTGTAGCAGTCCAGATGAGGGGAGACATTTAGAAACGGACAAACAGTATGTTCTGGAACTGTACTCATCTTCTTTCTAGAAAATTAGAACCAAATGGAAAGCTCATCTATAACATCTACAATGTTAAGGATCCCTTCTTTATTTACATGAAACAGTGTCTCTGGGTATAGCAGGGATCATGTTTTAATCATAGCATCTCATTGGTCAGGGAACAAGCAGACGGAGTAGGAGAGAGGAAGTGAGGGAGAGATGTACAATGGAAGGGCATGGTCAGCGTATAATCAGCAATGCTGCTTGTGGCGCTATACAAACAGAATTAGTAAGTTCTCATTTAATTCTAGGGACCATAACCAACAGGGGCCAAGAGGTGGCTCAGTGGGTAAAGTGTCGCTATGAAAGCCTACGGACTTGAGTTCAGATCCCAAGCACTCACCAAAAGCTGAGTGTGGTGGTGTCACCTAGAATCCCAGTGTTGGGGTACAGGCAGAGCAAGCCAGGTGAGCAAAAGAGCAATCAGCAGGCTCAGGGAGAGGCCCCCTTTTCAGAAAACTACGGCAGAAGAATACCGAGGGAGACTTCACAAGCCTATCAGAATCATCAGCTCACTAAGCAGGAACAGTCAGACACTGAAGGTTCTGGGAGGCGTGGCTTCATGTAATGACATTTTAGAAAACACAAAACTGTAGGACAGAAGCCAGGGCAGTGGCTTTTCCAGGTTGGGACTAAGAGAAGACAGTGTGAGGTGCCACGGGACGTGGTAGGACCTCAGAGTAGACATTGATAAGAACTATTGAAATTGTACAACTAAAGTGGGGCCTCAGTAAATCTTCCCTTAATAAAGGTGATTTGAAAGAAAAAAGTAAAGCAAATTGATTTTTAAATTTCACATAAAAAGGAATGATGATCTCTCCTCTCTCTCTCTCTCTCTCTCTCTCTCTCTCTCTCTCTCTGTCTCTCTCTCTCCCTCTTTCCCTCCCTCTCCCTCTGTGTATGTGTATATGTATATGTATATATGTGTGTGTGTGTCTGTCTGTCTGTCCGTCTCTCTCTCTCTCTCTCTCTCTCTCTCTCTCTCTCTCTCTCTCTCTCTCTGTGTGTGTGTGTGTGTGTGTGTGTGTGTGTGTGTGTGTGTGTGTCTGTGTCTGTGTGTGTGTGTGTTTGTGTGTGTGTGTGTCTGTCCGTCTCTCTCTCTCTCTCTCTCTGTGTGTGTGTGTATGTGTGTTTGTGTGTGTGTGTCTCTCTGTGTGTGTGTGTGTGTGTGTGTGTAGGTACTTGTGGAGGCAGAACTGGGCATTGGCGCCTCCGGAGCTGGACTTACAGGTAGTTGTGAACCACCCAAAGAGGATCCTGGGGCCTGAACTCAGACTTTCTCTAAAAGCAGCAGGAATTCTGACTGTCTTGGTCTCAGACTCCATCTTTGTAAAACTTGAATTATTAGAGGTTTTTAATGATATTCTTCATAAATTTCAGTAGCAGATTCACCTAAAAACATACATTTGTGCATAGTTACATGGTTAAAATAATTTTTAAGGATATTACTTAAAGGTGAAAACATATCTTTTCGAGCAAATGACCAAGATAAATTCAATTCCAAAATATAAAATGAAACCGATTGAACCTGGTGCCCAGTTAAAGCAGCTAACTGAGCCTAATATATGCCATTGTCCTATAAAAGCCAGGTTCTGCAAGGTAGGCAGTCTGGGGAAGCCAGGTTCAGTGGGAGAGTATTTTGTCTGTACTCAAGGAATATGTAGATAGCCTCTACCAAGACACTATCCATTAACCTGCCCAGCACAATTTATAAGAGATGTCGGCCATTTACTTTTTAAAAGGTTATAAAGTGCCTCTTTCAGAAACTGCCCAATCGAGGCTTTATTTTTGTATTTTGTTCAAGTACAATATTTCATTGATTCTTAATTAGATGTTTATAAGACTCAAATTGGCACAATGTAAAACACAATTTATTTCAAAATGGTTTCTATAAGAAACACTCTGTGCCAAGTGTTTATTAGCATTTCAGCTAATTAAAACCTCTCAGCATTGTTAGCATTACACAAAAATTAGTAATTAGTCCAAACTCCTCTCCAGAATATCATCATTTTATGCCTGACTTTGTCCACAACAATGAACCTTCTAGAACAACATGGTAAATTCTCAAAACACAAGGCACAGGATCTATAAGAACTTCAAAATCTTAACATGTTGAGGAAATGCTATGGATATTTCTAATGGAGAGTTTCACAACTATGGGATGATACTGTGTTCTTCTAAGTATTCAGTCTTGACAGTTTCAGAGACAGAAACATGAAAACAGAGACTATCATTCCTGGATATTGGTTTCTTGAGTGGACCAGGATGTTGGACCTATGGAGAATGCAAGAATTTCATCTTAGTCTCTTCACTGGAGACCTTCCCCAAACCTCACTGTGTGTATGTGTCATGATGGTACAAGTGGACAGAAGAAAATAGAGACTATTTTTAATCACTTTTTGTTAGAACTGGAAATAAATTTGATTCCTGTGACAGTTAAAACAATTTTCTCTAAAACAAAATATCCAAATGACAAGACTGATTGGCCTGGGTAGTCAACCGTGCTGTGTGCTGTTCTGTTCTGTGTGCTGTCCTTGGGCTGAAACTCACGTGCCAGGAAAGGGGCTGTCTTATTAACATCACTGTGGTGATTTTTATATAATAATTTTTCTTTCTTTTTAAAAAAGTTCCTTTTCCTACTTATTTGGAGAGACATGTAGTGGAGGACAGCCTCAGCCTCCTTAGACAGCACAGGATGACCCTGAACTTTGAATCCTTCCACATTTAATTCTACGGTGTTGAAAGTACAAGTGTGCACCACAACATCTGATATAAACAGTGCCGAGCATCTAAACCAAGGCTGTGTGCAGGCTGAGCAAGCACTCCACTGACTGAGACACCTCCCCAGCCTTTATATACTTGTGTGTGTGTGTGTGTGTGTGTGTGTGTGTGTGTGTGTGTGTGTGTGAGAGAGAGAGAGAGAGAGAGAGAGAGAGAGAGAGAGAGAGAGAGAGAGAGAGGAACTGTATCTGTCATATCTGTCATATCAGCCTCTGTTTCAGATAGAGGCATATTGCAATTATCACAAACAAATAATATCATTAAAATATGTGTGCCGCAGTCCTGAAAGATAGATGGAAGACACAGCTACAATTAATTTGATGTAGGAAAGATCACCTCTCTTTTGTACTCTACCTCTCTCTGTCTAGATAGACAGAGAAAAAGACAGACAGACATGCTATTAATCCTCTTTCCACCACCACAGCTAAAGACTCATTAACCAAAAAAGATAGGCCCATTCTTTAAGCCTGTGGTGGGCTTTCAGGATGCTAAGGCTGGAGAGCACCAAACAGAACAAACTGCTTTAATTACCTCCAAGAATCACAGGAGGTGAGTGAGGGCTGAGGACCACTGTGTTTCATAGGAATGAGCATCCGTTTGGGCCATTTGCAACCCTTAACTGGACCACATGCTCACAAATAGCACAACTATCAAAGCGGCTCCCTCCTTGAGGGACCTGTTACCTTGAATTTGGAAAATTAGACAACCAAGTAAAGTTTACAAATATATTGGAAAAGTTTGCCGTGGGTTTAGGTGTTTAAGTGCGCTGTTAGGTTTTCCATTCTCACTTTAACACAACAATGGACAGATGAGAAGAGCATGATTTAAACTTTAATCAATGTGGTAAAACTATTTTAGAGTAATCCACAGATAATTATAAATAGAACTTCTATTTGATTTCATGTGTGGCCCATTTACACTCTGCCCCTGCCTCAGTCAAAGCCTAATGTTAGAGGAATCTAAATCCTGCGCATACATCTACAGGCAGAGTGCACATATTTCACATAAACCACTTGAAAAGACTTTCCTGTGTGGAGTCCAGGGCATTTTAAGGTCAGCCTGGCCACACAGTCTTAAATACATACAACTAGGTGGCCAATAAATTATCTCTGAGTGACTTTAAAATATCCACCTTGAAACACCAGATGGCTTAGCAGGTTGGTGATCCATGCTCTAGTTTCAATTTTTCACTGGACAGGATGACTAAGAGTAAGAGTCATGTACCATCTGTCAGAAGATAAGGAGCAGGGATTAGTGTGCTCAGTCTTATTCACATAGACAGATGTCTACATAGAAGGGATGAGCCTCATTCCACCTACCAAGAATTTATTTATGTCTTCTTTAATAAAGTGTTCTCTTAATTTTACCTTCTGTTGCGGTGATAACGAAGCTTGGCAGAAGCACCTCAGGAAGAAAACGAGTTACAGTCAAGGAAGTAGGCTGCAGCAGCTGGTCACAGCCAGACAAAATCAGAGAGGATGAAGATATGTATGCCTGTGCTCATCCCAAGTTCTCCACTCCTACACAGTGCAGGATCTCCTTCCTAAGGAATGGTGATGCCCAAAGTGGATGGGCCTACACACCCTAAGGTAACCAGGAAAACCTCCCAGAGTCATACCTGCAGGGTAGCCTGAACTAGACAGTTCCTCACAGACCATTTCTCCTGCGATTCTAGATTATGCCAAGTTCACAAAGAACACAAACAAGCACAGCACACAAGTGCAAATTTCTGAGGGGATTTAAGGTTAAAGTCAGTGGAATATGAGGAACAAGTTAAATGACTTCTACACTTTCTATTTCAGAAGAACTTATCTATTTTCTAACACACCCCTCCAGGACACGGAGTCACTCTATCCTGAAAATGAGGAGTGGGCACTTGCCTTTCAAATAACTTTAAAAACAAGGAAATTCAAAGAAATACTTACACACTGTTGCCCAATTTATATTCAGAAAACATAAAATATCTTAACAATATATTTTGCATATTAATAATATTTTTAAAAGTTTGAAATTTTGTTGAAAGGATAATTGAGATTTGTAGCTAGAGTTTTCCTGCCTGGCCCACCTCAGGACAAATCTCTCTCACCTGCCAGTCCCACAGCCGCTCAGACCCGACCAAGTAAACACAGAGACTTATATTGGTTACAAACTGTATGGCCATGGTAGGCTTCTTGCTAACTGTTCTTACAGCTTAAATTAATCCATTTCTATAAATCTATACCTTGCCACATGGCTTGTGGCTTACTGGTACTTTACATCTTCCTTGTCCTGACGGCGGCTGGCAGTGTCTCTCTCACCCAGCTTCCTGTTCTCTCAATTCTCTTCTCTGTTAGTCCTGCCTATACTTCCTGCCTGGCCACTGGTCAATTAGTGATTTATTTATTGACCAATCAGCAACACATTTGACATACAGACCATCCCACAGCACTTCCCCTTTTCTTTTCTTAAAAAGGAAGGTTTTAACCTTTACACATCTCCAACGTCAGCTTGGTATATTTGGGAATTTGGGCGTAGTTTCTCTTACTACTTCCTGCTGGAGGAGGGCGCTGTATCTTATGGGGACACAAAGAATATTTTATGATTATAGAGTAGTCCATGAGGGTGTATTGTCTGAGCCAGTTGCCTTGAAACGGTTCTGGATGTTGGATCATCTGGGCCATGGTGTCATCGGAGACCTTTCAGGTGGTCTTGGCTGGTCAAACCTGATGTATCTTAATCTGGAACAAATCCATAGCCTCTGGCTTTCTGTGGAAACAAAAGCAGAGCCTCCTTTCCAAAGCAACATATCCTTACATCCAAATTTTGAAGTCAAGGTACCTTTAAAATATACATTTTGGCATAACTCAACAGCTTTTGTAATCAAATGTTTTTTTTTCAGTTACGAATATCAAAGAGAACATAATCCAGACTCTCTGTGTGGTAGCCATCTTTAAGTGGCTTATTTTTTATATTACCTTGAGCCTATTGCTTTAAACTGCAGCCTTCTAAGCCTGAAAGGGCACTGGCGCTGTGACTGCTGGCTCCGCCCACTTCAGCTTCCCAACATGGTGGTGGTACGTTTTCTGCCAGCTCTGGGAGCCATCAACTCTCAGAAATAGTGGGTCTATGCTTCTATCAAAGCAGTGTGTAACCCAGAAACCTCTTTTTTTTTTTTTGTACTAGCAAAGGCTAAATCCACCACACAGCTTAATGTGCCACTTGCAGAGGCCTCATTCCCACCATACTGCAGGTCCAGCGCACATGTCAGGAATCCACCATAGTAGCTCAAACACACAGGCTGCCGCTAACTTGAGAGAAACAACTAGGAACTGTTTTTTAGCTCCGTTTTAGAATCTTTTTTCTCAGGTTTTAGGTGGAAACTCTTCCCAACACATTGGGCACCATTTGTAGCTAGAGTTTTCCTGCCTGGCCCACCTCAGGACAAATCTCTCTCACCTGCCAGTCCCACAGCCGCTCAGACCTGACCAAGTAAACACAGAGACTTATATTGATTACAAACTGTATGGCCATGGCAGGCTTCTTGCTAACTGTTCTTACAGCTTAAATTAATCCATTTCTATAAATCTATTCCTTGTCCTGACGGTGGCTGGCAGTATCTCTCTCACCCAGTTTCCTGTTCTCTCAATTCTCCTCTCTGTTAGTCCTGCCTATGCTTCCTGCCTGGCCACTGGTCAATCAGTGATTTATTTATTGACCAATCAGCAACACATTTGAGATACAGACCATCCCACAGCAGAGATTTTTTTTAAGATGTGACTAATAAGCGGAAAGGGTAAGAGAACTGAAAAAAGGCTATGACCATAAACTTGTTCCCCCAACTTGAAGATAACAAGCACTTAACCTTGTTTGCTGACATAAGTTTCCATACTCTCAGAAATGACAGAAAACTATCAGTTATTGAAAGGATCTGGCTAATGTTTCAGAAAGTGCTCAGAAGACAATGCACAGTCAGGGTTCTTTACCACACTCTTCCCTGAGTTCAGTACCCTGACTATGTGACCATCCGTGAGGCCACAGGGGCTCCAGAGTCATCTTCATCTAAATAGGTCTGATGCACACAGATATGTCATCATTTGTCATCTGAATTACAAACAGTAGAACTCCTGCACTTTTCTCCAAGTTCATGCTAATCTCCATTTTGCCTTATGAAGCGGTAGTTTTCTCCAGAACTGCCTGGGCCAGCAGCCGCTCAGACCCAAATAAACACACCGATGCTTATGGTAATTAAAAGTGTTTGGCCTAATGGCTCAGGCTTTTTGCTAGCCAGATCTTACATCTTAAGTTAACCCATTTCCATAAATCTATACCTTGCCATGTAGCTCGTGGCTTACCAGTATCTTTACATCTTGCTTCTCATGGCAGCAGTGGCTGGCAACGTCTCCTGACTCAGCCTTCCATTTCCCAGAATCCTCTTCTCTGCTTATCCTGCCTATACTATACTTCTTGCCTGGCTACTGGCTAGTCAGCATTTTATTTATCAATCAATCAGAGCAACACATTCGCAGCGTACAGAAAGACATCCCCAGCAGCCTTAGATTTTAACGATTTAATTAAAATCTAATTGCATCATTCTCTTTTCTCCTTCCTCCAACCCCTCCCATGGCCTCTTCCTCCAACCCCTCCCGTGTCCCCTAACCCTTTCTCCCTCTCAAATTCATATTATATATATTCAAATATATCACAAATAAGTCATATGTCATTTTAACAGAACAAAAATACTTGTTATTTCCATGGACACTTTAAAAAATAACTTACAAATACAATATTTTAAATTAATTTCAATAGTAAAATAGTATAAAACAGTCTAGTGTTACTTAGATATGAAAAATCCTAAGAAAGTAGAATGATAGTCTAAGATCTTAGAGTGAATCTAGTTAATTTTAAGATATCTAATAAACTCATCAAATATACTCATGATTTAAAACAATCAAATAACTTCATCAAATAATGCCCAATGAAACATCTGTGGTGTATAATTGTTACTTATTTTTAATGGGCATACTTATTTCAATCTCTGCCATTTTTAAACCACTAGCCTCTGTTTCTTGTTAGCTCTATCTCATTCTACTTTATAGGCAGGTCTAACCCCAGGAAATATCATAGACCTTCGTATCTGCAGCACAGTCTATTTCATAGACTGCCAGCATAGTGCAGGGGTGCAAGCCAGAGAATCATCCTGCTTCTTTTTTGTTATTGTTCATTTGATGCACTTTGATGAATTAAAGTTTAATTTATTATTCAACCTTAATTCTTGCCTTTTCCCTTAGAGCTAGAAATAATTTTCTTATTTAATTTGTGGTAATCGAGTTGATGCCTGGATTCCCTGACTACTGGATGGCTCTAGAAGCCCTGCCACTCCTGTGTTTCTCTGTGTTTCCCAAGATGTTTCTCTCACTCTTCATCTGCTTCATGCATGCTGGATCTCCACACTGGTATTGCAACATCCTTGCCACCGTAACTTAAAATCCTCATGGGCATTGCTTCCTTGAATATCATATTTGGCCTAAAGGGTAGGCAGGAAGTTGAGGAACCAGGGAAGAAAGCAGGTTCTCAAAGAGGCAACCTGAAACTTTCAAACACTAACTTTGTAACAAGTGTTACCTGACCCTAACCTGACAATATGCTAAGGGGTAAATAGGATCTGAATTCAATTAGCAGACCTTATTTGGCCCCAGACTGGTCATCAGTTTGATTAGCTACCTCCTTCCTCAAACACCCATGCTGATTTGGGGACCACAGAGAACAACCTTTAACTACCTGTCCTATTAAATCAACTATAATTCAATACATTTAATTAGTTTTCTTTTAGTTGGTCCTAGGATGTGTCCAAGGCCCATGCCATCCTGGAGAGAACACTGTTTTCACACTTGCCTCAATGAAAGCCCTGGTGAAACAAAGATTCTCTGAGACTCTCCCCTTCCCTAGCCCCCACCTCACCTCTTCTTACAAGGTCCACCGTCCTCCTAGGTTCTAACTTCATCAAAAGCTCCTTTCAACTTCCTTCTGTGTCCTTTTGGTTTCTTGGGAAGGCACAGTAAGGGGGCATCCCAGCCTTTGGTCAAGCTGTCAAGTTCCAAGTCTTGCAGTATTACCAACAGCCGCTTGTTTTGCAGTGAGTAGTCCCCTGTGTCTCCTTCAGGTGACTGAGCCTCTTGGCTCCATTTTATCATTGACTTTATTAACATATTCACATCATATTAAACTGCAAAAAGTAAGTGCAGAGACCTCATCTGAGTATCAGGTAGTTGTGGTAATATGATGAAATAGAGAGGAAGTGGATCCAAGCTGTTTCAGCTGGGGTGGTCTTAGAAGGGGTGCTTACACAGACAACACGTTTCAGATAATGAGAAACTTGACAGGAAATAGACTTTATATATGTTTGAGTCACTAATAAGTTTCTAATGAAGGTACATTTTTGAAAATCAGAAAAAATAAAATAAAGTGAGAATTCTGTTCACCAAATATTTATAATCTGTTAGTTATCAAGACACATAAATACAAAAGTGTTGATATCTTATGGTAATGTATAATTACACATAGGAATGTAGCTATGTTGGTAGAACATTTGTGAAATGTGCAGAAAGCCCTGTGTTTACTTCCTGGCCCTGCATGAACTAGATGTGGTAGTACATACACTGGTAATCCCAGCACTTTGAACACAGAGGAAGAAAGATCAGAAGGTCAGGGTCATCCCTGGCTATGCAGCAACTGTTTGAGGCCAGCTTGTGCAACATATGTTTCAAAACATACTGCCTAAGGACAGTATCTAAATGATGCTATTGACACATAGACACTCATCCTCACATATACACAACCTGAGGTCAGTATCTAAATGATGCTATTGACACATAGATACTCATCCTCACATATATACAACCTGAGGTAATGATAATGATAACAATGTCAAGAGATGGGTGGTGCAATGACAAAGGTCTTCCAGAAGAGGAGGCTGGATCATATTAGAGAATAAGCAAGTCTTCCTGGAAGATCAGATGTAAGAGGCAGAGACATAGAACAAAAGTAAGGCAAGGGTAAGGGTGTGGGGATGAAGCCGCCACCAGGGAAGAGACACAAAAGCAGCTATTCTCCCCCAACCTGAATGTTTGCTTGCTTGCTTGCTTGCTTGAGGGATGGATGGATGGGTGGATGGATGGATGGATGGATGGATTGATTGAAAGACTGTAGGCTCCACAAAACAGGCTTGGGGGTCAATGCTTTGACAATTATGAAGCAAGGGGAAGGTACATATCACAACAAACACAACATTGGTAACTCGCAGTAATCCAATGACTCAGTTACTTAGAGAGAGCTTCTCAAAGTGGCAAGTCAATAAACAAGTATTTATTTATGGAATGCCTGACTTTAGAAAACATAATCATTCCACTTGTTACATAGAGACAGAGAAGGATGATGCTGAAGAAGCCCTGTTCTGCTCATCAGTCTCTTGTCCACTGCAGTGGTCATATACAGGGCTGCTGGCTGTGTCATGAGAACCATCACCAAACAGAGTGGAGGACAGTCAAAGTGAAAAACACATTATTTTTATCCTACACCTCAAATGTGGCAATTGCCACTCATAACTGACTCATCCCAGGCACACATGGGTGTTGTTAATTGGATTTAGTGGGCTATCAGAAATAATAGGTCAAGGACATTAAGTTAGGAGTTGGAAGGAGCCCTGCTGGGAAAATGAGAGGGAAGATATGAAGCTTCATTATCTGCATATGCAAAATTCTCAAGAATAAAACAAATGAATATTTCAAAAAATAAATGATAGAAAACTGGTGACTTTTTACTGTTTACCAAAGTATATAAGGGACCACTGAAAAATAGAAAGTAGACAGAGAGAGAGAAAAAAAAAGCTGAAATAAGGAATCTAGCAAGTTAAGTTGATAGACCCCAGACCCAGGTACTACCTTCTCGAGGGGTTGCCGCAAGAACCCAGACTCCAGTCCAGTCGAAGCAACAGCAAGAGGTATTTATTGTTGCTGCTGTACAGTTGGGTAAACTCTGCTCCAAAGAGCAAGAGTCGCATCTTACTGTAGCCACATGGGAGCTTTTAAAGGAAAAACCCACAAAAGCCATAAGATTACAATTCCCATACAATTTTGTTTCACAAGATCATGGCCTGATCACAGGGTGATCACAGAGTGAGTACAGTCACATCCACATGTACATTCTTCTTGAAACCTCAAGGGGGGGTATCAGGGCGGGAGTGGAGTTTACACAAAGGTCACAGTGGTCCTTCCTGGAACACTTGCAACTATCCCAGCCACAGTTGAGCACATCTCTTAACAGAAATCTTTTTACGTTGTTACATTGTTACAGGGGTGGTTGAGTAGTGGCTGAGTCAGGTTGCCCTTGGAACTAGTTTTCTTTTTAGTTCCTTATTTCCTGGGGCTTGGGGGTGTAAGCCTGAAGGGTTAGGGTCTTTCAAAGTGACAATAGGAGTTTTTAAGTAAAGAAATAATAATTTCAAGAATAATGATACGAAATTATGTGTTGGGCAAAGTGTTTAAAGAGAAATGTTTGTGTCTATTGGGAAATATATGAAGAAGAAACCTAAATCTATGATTTAATCATGATAATGTAATTGAATAGGAATAGAAATTAGGCCATCCTCATCCTTTGTGGTTTATCTGAACAGGAGTTTTAACTCTCTGATTCACCTGCTGTTAATAAACACAAAAATATAAAGCTAGGATGGAAGTCTCCAGGGCTGTTTAGCTCAGATTTCTCAAAGGGCATAAATTGTAGGAGTGTTCAATCTCTAGAAAATTATATTGTTTTCTGGAATCATTTGTGCAAGTGTTTGGATGAATTTATATAAAAACAGCCTTTGGATGGACAGTGATCAATTGGACAGCTACAATCCTCTGTCATGAAATCTATGCCCAAACATCCAGACATGAACATTTGTACTTGCAGATGTTTTACAAGGGAAAAAAGTATTAATGTCTTCATCCATCTTTCAATATGCAGCTAGTAGTCGAACCAACCCTCGCAGGGTTTTGGTCTTGAGGTTTAAACAACAAAGAACACAATGCTGTCATGGGGATGTTGAAAAAACACGGATAGTAAAACAGGAAAATAAATGAACTTTAGAGAGTAACACATGTACTGTGATGACAGTGTGATCTACTAATGGGGACTAGAGAGAGGCTCCCAAGTACAGTGCTTGCTGCACAAGCATAAGGACCCCAGTTCAATCCCACACCTACATAAAAACCCGAGTGGATGGTGGTGTACCTGCAATCCCAGTGCTGGAAAGGAAGAGACAGGAGGATCCTTAAAGTTTCTAGCCAGCCAGGCTGAGAGACCATATCTCAGAAAAGAAGGTAGGGATTGACTGAAGGAGACACCTGGAGTCAACCTTTTGCCCTCAGCATACTGTCCCCCCCCCCGCCGCCCCCGCCATACACACACCAGTATAGCTTGCAGTAAGCTGTTTGCAGAAGGCAGTGTTGCAGGTGCACATGTTGATATGAGATGCAATTCTAAAGTCATGTGTATACAGGACTTTCCTACCACAGGTCTAGGCACTGTCAGCTAAAGTTCTACAGATTACTTAGGGAAATAGGTTCCTAATATTTAAGACAAACAGGCCACCATAGTGCAGAGACACTGCTGACTCTTTGCACTATTGAGAAGTTCTGAAGAGAGAAAGTTCTGAGTAGAAAAAGTTCAGATGCCAGAATACGAGTTTGTAAGAAAACGCACAGAAGCCAGCCAGACAGCTGATTCATCTGACAGAGGACAGGGGAGGCTCCTGTGGGGCTTACAAAAAAAACTGGGTGTTCTGTAAGCCTCACAATGAAATCTAGATTCATTGACTGTTCACAGAGGCTCACTGAGCCCAAATTTTCTCTTATTCATACACTTTCCACTTTGATTATGTAGGAAGACAATCACAGGAGAGTGAGAGAGAAATGTATTCCCGTTTTCCATCACCATGGAATTATAGTTATGTTGATAGACTATGAAGAGATAGGTTAGTTGATAGTGCAGAAAACCTTCTTAGAGAGAAGACTATGCATATGTTTTGCTGCATTTGTTATTAATTTCTTTATCCTTCCTGCTGCTTGCAGATCTGCCATGCTGTTTTGATACAGCAGCCCTCTTGTGCCCATGAAGTGACACTGGTCTTGGAACTCACTAGAGTCTTGAAGAGTTTGTGTGAACAAAGTCATAACAACAGCTTCAGTCCTCTTATCTTCATACTGCTGTCTGAGATGAAAGAAAAATTATTCCTGATGTTTTGAGCATCTCTAACTCATAAAAACCTACTTCTAATAGACATCCCTAGGCAGAATTTTATGCACAGAAGTGCACAGTGTTTCTTCTTAGCAAGATAGGATGATACCACATATGTCTAAACCCATTGAATGCTACATGTCTCCTTCTTACAAAGATAAGTGCTTTAACACCCCTCAATTAATATGCTTTATACGTTTTTAGTCACTGTAACATAAAGAGCATGCCCTTACTCTGAAACGGTGTGCCTATTCCTTCCTAGGACATCACTGTGGACACACTCCAATTCCAAAGCCATATACATATATATGGCTTTTCAACCACAAGTCTAGGCACCATTGCCTAAATCTCTGTAGACTGCTTAGGAAAACATGTTCCTAATATTTAAGACAAACAGGCCATCATTGAGGTGTGTGGGCACACAGCTGTCACCCGGCACTCAGAGGCAGAGGTGAGAGGTACAAAGTAGGTTCAGGGACATCTGGGTCTGCAAAGTGAGTTCCAGGCCAGCCTCAGTTACATAGCAAGACCCTCTCTTTTTAAAAACCCAAAAATAAATAGTAAGTGATGAATTAAACAAATAACAAGGAACAATTAACAGGTCGTTGACAGAATGTGAACATCAGGATAAGTAGTTTAATTATGTGTTTTGGATGCAAAGGGTCCTTCAGAGACGTCACATTTGGGAGCTCAGCCTCAACTGGTAGATCCACTCATAGGAAGATGTGGAGTCAGGGAGTCTCTGACTTAATCAGTGGGTTATCCTTGACTTGTTTGTAATACAACACCATGTGTGGGCAGTGGTCATGGGGCATTTCCTGGAAATGTGTACAATGTGCAGAGTCCCTCCTGTCCCCCCTCTCCTTCCTGGATGCTCAGAGGGAAGTGACCTCTGCCACAGACTCCTATCACCATGATGCTTTGCCTCACCTGAGGCCAAAAGCTTTGGGTCCTGCTGACCTAAGACTAAATTCTCTAAAATTATGACCTAAAGCAAATCTCTCTTCCTTTTAAATTGTGTCTATTGGTTATTTTTGCACAGTAGTGAAAAATGCAGCTAACACAACGGCCAATCTGAAAATGCATAGACTTATAAATAAAAAAGTAACAATTTTTAGAAGTTTTCATGACAAAAGTTAAATGGAATAAAGTTTTTCTGAGAAAACATGTGTTCAGAATTTATATTTTTAACATTACTTTGTTATTTAACATTACATTATAATATTTACTTTCTCTCTGTGTGTGTGTGTGTGTGTGTGTGTGTGTGTGTGTGTGTGTGTGTGTGCTTGCTCATGGAACAACATGAGTGCATAGAGGTTGGAGGAAGACCTGAAAAAGTCAGTTTAATCCTTCTACGAGGTGGGTTCTGGATATTAAACTCAGGGTGCCAGTTTTGACTGCAATTTACCTACTTGTATGGCAAGTATCTCGCAGGTCACGCATCTTTTCTTTAAATAACTATTAGAATACAATAAGTAATATTCTAGCTCCATGAAGAAAACTTGGGCTTTTCAAAAGCTGAGAAGTATTCTCTCCAGTTCTTATCTAAAAATAACAAAATGGTGAAATCACTTTAAAAAATAATAACTTAATAACTGCAGGCTCAGTAGGCTGTATACGTGTGTGTGTGTGTGTGTGTGTGTGTGTGTGTGTGTGTGTGTGTGATAATTAAAGAAGAGGTCATGAATGGGAGGGCACATGAATGGGAGTGAGTCAGACACAGTACTCAACAGTTTCTTATCTCAGGGGTACTCAAGCCAGCTGTAGTGTATGATGTATCTTGTGGGGATTTTGAGACCAGAAGGGCTTAGGTTCATAATATTTTGATGTTTTGTATTTTTATTGGACTTATCTACAATTTGCCTCAATACCAGTACAAGAAGGGAAGAAAAAATTCTATTCTCATTTTCAGATATTTAAAACCATGAGTGCCCTTTGCTTTCATATTTCTGAACTGAATGTCCGTCTTTCTCATAGAATGAACATGCTGTGTCTATGGCATTCACAGCTCAGGTTTGTTTGAAGAGCACCATGCACCTGGAAAGGCATGAAGTCCATACTCTGACAATGCCAAGAAGCTGACAAGCCATTCTTTGGTCTAGACACTCTCTTCCTCTCAAGCTTCAGAGTAAACAAAGTCAAGCTTCCAGCTGCACTGACATGGCACATAGACAAGAGGGTAAACAAATGTGAGCATCTTCCTGTCAGGGTCGGTACTGTGAGCATCTTCCTGTCAGAGTCTGCCACGACACCCATAGGCACAATTCCCACACCTTATTGAATGAGTTACATTTGGCAGGAAAGAGGCCTAAGAAGTCTTTGCCCATGTGTTACATGGACATGGACACAGGCCACACAGCTCTTCAAGATCTGTTTTGTACATTCACTGACTGTACAGTCACAGATATGTAGCTTTAATGCAGCAATATTTAAACCAGGGTCTGGCTAGAATCAGCACTTGTTGAAGTATTCCTGACATTGTTCCATTTGAGAGAAAAGAATAAAAGCTATGAACTGAAGAGAATGAAATTCCCCTGAGCCTTTGTGGACTGTTTGGAAGATAAGAGTCACAGAGCTTGCTTCATTCTTTCCATTAAATTATCAGCATAAAATATTTGCATATATACCACAACAAAATGATTTTTAAAAGCCAGTAGTTTGGTATAAGGCCACTAGCAAGAGAAATACCTGGTTATTTCAAGTAGAGAGTTTCTCATTTGTACTTTAACAAATGGATAAGTCAAAATAAATGCAAGTGTACTTACTTATCCCAGAGGTAATTCTGATGTATCTAGATTTTGATGTCTCACTTGGCTATGAGGTAACAGTAAGATGGATATATTTGTCTGTGTCCATGTCTCACACTCCAATCTGAGCTTCATCTGGAGAGGGCAGTTCTCAGTGTGCCATCAGCTGGTCACAACAGCAGCCTACGCCTCAGATCTGCAGCCCCTTGACTTTCTCTAAGGGTAAAGCTCCTGCCTTACACCAGCAGCTGCAATTCAAAAAGGCAGTATGGAGGGGAATTTTACACTAGTGATCAGGGCTATGGGTTCAAGAACAATAATAAGTATTCCTATCTTAGGATGAGGGATACAGAAACACTTTTTATTCTTCTTGGAAGTTCCTGTGGGTCAAATCTGTTGTGAGTTGTTTTGTGTATAAAAGTGAGTCTTCTTTTCCATCGGGCACCATCACAGAATAGGAGGGCATGGAGGACCTGGGCAAAATAATGTCCTCTGAACAGAACAGAACAGCTGCTCTCAAGAACTCACAGCAGCTAGCTGTTGCTGTCTGCACAAGACCTCCACAAGATCAAGCCAGGCTGCGTTCAAGCATTGACTGGGGTGGGGCATGAGCTCCTACTTCTAGATGAGGAGCTACTGATAGCTGATTGCTTCTGAGGGAGGGAGAGAGAGAGTCAGTTTTTTTTAATGGTGTGACCCCTGAGAGGTCAACCAGCCTCCAGTGAATGACTCCTTCACCACCAGGCATCACAAATTGCACTTGTGTATATATATAATATATACATATGTGTGTGTACATATTTGATGTTCTCTAAGAGTTACTACAAATACTATAATAGAGCATTTTGAAATGGCTATAATAACAGACTGTTCATAGGCTTTTCAATCTCTGCCTCACTGCCTGGATTCTTTCACCTATTTCCTCTAATCATGTTTCCAAGAAACACACTATCATCCTAGTGACCTTTCTAGATTCTGCATTTGTGACTCCCAAACAGGGATAGTTGCTGGTACAGTAATACACAATATGGAACAAGGCAAGAATATAGAGCCCATAATTGCCCAGTTAGTTTGGGGTCAGTATTTATAACACATATTAATGCATAATAATGTCTTGGAGAACTTGAGTGACATTTGTGACTCTAGTACATGATACAGTCCCTCTAAGGAGGACAATTAGGGATCCCATTTTCAAAGGCATGTCATATTCAGTTTGTCCTGTTGGATTCACAGTGAGAAGTTCTGCTTTTGTTCACTATCTTGTAATTTCATTAAAAGGCATTTTAGATGTTTTTTCTTTTCTGCTTCATTTTATACTTGACACATTCTGTCATAAAATATCGAACCAAGCTGTGGTGGAATTGGGTCAAAGGACACCAGTTTGTCCTCTGTGAGATAATCAACCAGACTAATGCTTTCTTTCCCCTCTACCCACAATAATGTCCAGCAATTGGCAAACTGAACACTTCATTACAATCCATGAGTGTAACTTGTGTGTTCCAGGAGTCAGAGCATTTGCTGTTACATAGAAAAGAGTTAATAAGAAATGGTGAGCTTTTTCCACGCTGCCCTGGGATGGGTCCATACCACACTGTTCTTCATTCCCATTGTAACTTAAAGGAAAACTTATACAAGGTCCAGAGCCCTTGATGTCCTGCAGACGAAGGAGGAGGATATCCTCAAATTCTTTGCCTCTGGAACCCATTAAGGTGACGCCAACCTTGACTTTTAGATGGAGCCGTAACTACAAAAGGAAAAGTGATGGTATGATGGTATCTGCACCATAAACCTGAAGAGGACCTGGGAGAAGCTGTTGCTTGCAGCTTGGGCTGTCAGGCTACCGTTGCCATTGAGAACCCTGCTGATGTTAGTGTCATCTCCAGGAACACTGGGCAGCAAGCCGTGCTGAAGTTTGCTGCCACCACTGGAGCCACTCCAATTGCTGGCCGCTTCACCCCTGGGCCCCTCACTAACCAGATCCAAGCAGCTTGCAGGGATCCACGGCTTCTAGTGGTGGCTGAACCCAGGGTTGACCACCAGCCCCACAGAGGCATCTTATGCCAACCTGCCCACCATTGTTCTATGTAACACACTCTCCCCTGTGCTATGCGGACATTGCCATCCCCTGCAACAAGGGAGCTCACTTGGTAGGTCTAATGTGGTGGATGGTGGCCCGAGAAGTATTCCGAATGTGTGGCACTCTCTCCCGTGAGCGCCCATGGGAGATTCTGCCTGTTCTTTATGTCAATAGAGATCCAGAGGAGATTGAGAAGGAGGAGCAGGCTGTGACCAAGGAGGAATTTCAGGGCGAATGGACCGCACCAGCTCCTGAGTTCACTACTGCTCAGCCAGAGGTGGGTAGACTGGTCCGAGAGTGTGTAGGTACCCTCTATGCCCACCCAGCAGTTCCCTACTAAAGACTGGTGTGCCCAGCCAGCCACTGAGGGCTGATCAGCAGCTCCCACATCACAGACCACCAAACGTTGTGGGGTCAACACTGAGTGGTGCTGAGCTCCTCCGCAGACACCAGAGCGAAAGAGGAAAAAGGTGGAAGGAAAACAGAGTTCCTACAAGCTCTCAAACCAAATCAAAACAAAACCAAAGAGAGAGTAAAAGAAATGGCAATTGTGTATTTTTTTTATTTTTAATTTTGTGAATGTGTATGTGGGGGAAAGGTATGTACACAAAAGCACGGGCGCCCATGGAGTCCAGAAGAGGGAGTCCGAGTCCCTGCAGCTGGAAGTACAGATGGTTGGAAGCTTCCTGACATGGATGCTGGGGACCAAACCTGGCTCCTCTGTATGAGCTGTACTTGCTATTAATCACTAAGCCATCTCTCTAGCCCCTCAGTCAAATCCTTTTCATTTCATTTTTAATTTCATGAGAGATTTGAGGAAAAGAACAGTGACTTTTACATGAACATAATTTTCTAAAAACTTTGAAAATGTGCTGGATGGGTTCATGTCAACTACACAAGCTAAAGTCATCTGAGAGGAGAGAACCTCAATTAGGAAAATGTCTACATAAGAGCAAATCACAGGAAGGCATATAAGGCATTTTATTAATTAATAATTAATGGGGGAGGGCCCAGCCCATTGTGGGTGGTGCCATTCCTGGGCTGGTGGTCCTGGGTTCTGTAACAAAGCAGGCTGAGCAAGCCGTGGGGAGCAAGCCAGTAAGCAGCACCCTCCAGGGCCTCAGCATCAGCTCCTGCCTCCAGGGTCCTGCCCTGTTTGAGTTCATGTCCTGACTTCCTTTCATGACAACCAGTGATAGGGAAGTGTAAGCCAAATAAACCCTTTCTTCATCAACTTGCTTTTTGGTCATTGGTGTTTCGTGGCAGCAATAGAAACCCTAACTAAGTCAAATTGGTACCAGGATAATGGAGTATTGCTGTGACAGAACGGACCACATTGTTTTGGGAAGGATTAAGGACTTTGGTACTTTGTGCAAGAAACAAAAACAAAAACAAAACTCTGTTCCACGCTTGATGAGCTGTTCTGTAGGAGCTTGGAAGATAAGAAAGTTAAGGGCAATGCAGATGCTGGAGGCCTGGCTTGTAAAGTTTCAGAAGGAGGTTTAAAGACTCTAGCAGCACCATTTGTTACTTTGAATTAAGATTTTTGTGGTTCTAGTTAGCTGAGGCTAAAGAATCACCTGTGATTAACAAGAGACCAAAACTACTAAGGTGAAACCTTTGCTTTGCTGGGATACTCAATTCTGGTCAGCTGGAGCTCAGAAATTAGCTGTGATTAAGAAGAGACCAGCATCATTACTGGGGTAAAATCTGGGAAATTTTTCCTGATAGCAAACAGATTCTGTGTTCCAGAGGCAGCCAAGGCTGTACCTCTTGCTGGCAGCAAAACTTGGTAGTCACCAATGTTGGTTCTGAAGGCATGAAGGGGTCATAAAAGCTCCTGAGGTTTGGCACTGTGCACGGCCAGGAGAGGTCAATGGAGAAGGTGAAGCCTCAGTGGCAATTGAAGGCCTAGGGTTGAAGGGATCATGCTGAGAAGTTGAGGATTAGCACCATGAAGACAGCCTATGGTGACAGTGCAGCCCAGTTTCAAAAGAAGACCCCAGCATTTTGGTGATGCCAGTACGATGGGATGACCACCAAGAACAGCAGCAGCAGTGGAGTGGAGGCAGCTGGAGCATGGAAGATGAGCTGTGTGTGCTGCAGTGGGTGGAGCCAGAGAAGTGACCCAAGCCCCTTGAAGAAGCCCAAAGGTCATGAACGAATCCCAGATATTGGACATTCAGTTATTTATACTTTCAGAGTTTGGTTTGACTTTGATTTGATTTTGACTGTGTCCTGGTTCTCCTGAAGTCAGAAGAAGGTATTCAATTTATTTTTGATTTTACAGGAGCCCACAGATGAGAGACTGAATCTTAAAAGACCTTGGATTTTAAAAAAGATTGGCTGTTTTAAAGATATTGAACTTTTAATGTGTGTGAATTTGTAAAGACTGGGATTTTTAGTTATTTGTATTCTTACTGTAAAATCTTGGGAATGAATGAGAAAGAAAAGGTTGTGGCTTAATGGTAATGGTTATGTGTTTTTGTGTCAAGTTCACTAGGGGTCAATTGTGCTGGATGATTTTATGTCAACTTGATGCAAACTACAGTCATCTGAGAGGAGGGGCCCTCAATTAAGAAAACGTCTACATAAGATCGGGCTGTAGGCAGGCATGTAAGGCATTTTCTTAATTAGTGATTGATGGGGAGGCCCAGCCCATTGTGGATGGTGCCATCCCTGGGTTGATGGTCCTGGGTTCTATAAGAAAGTAGGCTGAGCAAACTATAGGGAACAAGCCAGTAAACAGCACTCCTCCAAGACCTCTGCATTAGCTCCTGTCTCCAGGTGCCTGCCCTGTTTGAGTTCCTGTCCTGATTTCCTTCTAGGATATCTAGCAATATGGGAGTATAAGCCAAATAAACCTTTTCCTCCCCGACTAGGTTTTTGGTCATGGTGTTTCATTGCAACAATAGAAACCCAATGACAGAGGATGACTCTATAAATAGAAATTTAATTTCAATTTTAATTTTAAAAGTAGGGTATGATTCCTTAAAGACTTCAACACCCTGTAACTCCATCTTCAGCGGGTCTGATGTCCTCTTCTGACCTCCTTGGTTACCTGCACTCACATGCATATACCTCCACACAGAGCACAGACATGCATATAAAGTATGAGAGTGGCACAGCCTGAAGGTCTGTGTATTTAAGACACCACCAAGAAAAGTTTCTATGTCTCACTGCAGCTCAGCAGCAGATGAATGTTGGGTTCTGAGAACAAGAGATCTCATGAAGTATTAATTAAAGGAATTTCCATCTTAGTGTTAATAACTTTCAAGTTTGTCATGTGATGTAAAGTCAACCATTGAGTAAACTGAAACAATGAAATACTTCTTTTAATTAAAAAGTAGATTTTTAAAACATTGTCACATGGCACACTCCTATAAATGCGCGTGCACGTGCTCACACACGTACAGGCACATAGATACATCCCTCTGCAAAATTAGCACAACTTACATAACAGAATCATTACATTTCATCCTCCACATTTGCCTATGGGGTGAGGATGAGTCAGCATCAACCCTCAACTAAAATGTAGAGGAAGATTTGCTCAAATGAGTAATGCCAACGGTTCTTTCAATGTCTCATCTCCCAACTGCACCACTGTCTCTCTGAACTTTGACTCTACAAATTAGCTCTCCTCCTACTTGAAACTCTTCAACAAAAGCTTCAGCTTGAGACAGAACATGACAGGGGCAGGGTCACTGAGGAGAATGAAGACCTCTCTCCCAAGTCCCCAGGTCAGGTGAGAAATGATTAGAACAGGTGTGGGGTAAGGAACAGCTCATATCCTAAGACTGTCAGCTATAGGATTTTATCAAAGTAAGTACGGTTGGATCCAAGGGATTTTATAAAAATGTGATGATAGGTGGATACATATAAAGGAATATGATATTGTGAAGAGCAACCAATGCTATTTTCTATACGATGGCAGTGTAAGAATTTTTAGAACTCGGAAGTTTTAGAGAATGGTTTAATGCAGGGCTCTTTTGAGTCATGCCTGGAGAGTGCATTGATCTACACAGGTTAGAAAATGTCTCTGATGGCCTGGTTTGGTTTTATATCATGAGATTTCTAAAAGGTAAAATCAATTAATAATGATGTGTGTATTAAAATACTCATCACAAGAAATGTCTTCAGAGAATCCCAAGTGGATGCTTCTTTAGTATATATTGATTTTAAAAAAGATAATGATATGCTGGATTTCCTACAGCCGTTTCAAGTTCTGCATCCCACACATACATTTTTAGAGGATTCAAATTACTTTAACTGCTAGAAATACTAGTTGTTCGTAAAGCAAGCAAGCATGATAAACTGCTATTTGCAACTTCATTATTTCACAGCTCCTTTTTTCTTTCATCTAGGGGAACCCAGGCCAAAAATCTCAGAAGCACTTTTGGCAGAAATGTAAACACTTTGGAGCACAAACAGCCAATGAGTTCATTTTGGTGTGTAGCCTTTGGGTCTGTATGAGAGAAAACATTGTAATACCTGGGGCAGTCCATTACTGCTGACTAAGCTCTGCCCATGACTGACCCGCACTCCAGGTTTGATTGGGAAAACACTGACCCAGGGACCTGTTTCAAAAGCCTCAGTATTCAGATAGCATGCAGGTGGTTTTCTTTCACTCAGTCAGTCTGCTGCTTTCTAAAAATAAACCTAATGAACTTCTGTTCATTAACCTTGTTCTCTATGAGTAATGTCATTTTAATTGCATCTTTCAGTAAGAGATGAAAAATGTATTCCAACTGTAGTGATCTCACAGGAGAGGCTGCCGAGGACATGAGCCTGGCCATCTGTTCTCAGGGCACATTTCCCTCCACGGACCTTTGCTTTGGAATCTTTCATCTTCTGTACTCTACCTGCAGCCTTACCAAGATCGACTCAGAACAAATACACAACATCCATGAGCTGACACCAGAGAAGTCACTTCAATCGATTCTTCCTTAAAGGAAGGGAAAAGACCCACAATAGTTTCTGGAATGGAACGAAAATATGATTTGACATTTCCAATGAAAAGTTCAAAATTAAAGATTAGCTGACAAGGCAAGCTCCTCTGGTGAGAACAGTTTAAAGTCCCAGCTTGAATGTCCAGACTCAGAACAACCCTCCCACATGTTTGCTCTGTAAAATGTATCTGGAGGTCTCCAAGTTTGCCTCTTGCTCTCTTTCTGCTGTGTGAATAGCGTCAGATGTCATCCATGATGCTGTTTCTCATTATTATAAGAAATAATTGCTCTGTGTTCCTGGCTGCATTCCTGTGACATGGAGCAGTGGGGCTTAGCTGAAGGCATGTGTGCTGGGTCTGCAGCAGACCATCAAATTTGAGCAGCCTTTTGGTCATTTCGCTGTTCCAGGCTACAGACACGCCTCTTTAGTAAGCTACATCCACCACCACAGTCACTGGGCTTAAGGATGGCGGATAGGAAAAGGTCTTTCCCCAGAATCCACTGCTGTAAGAGAAGTTTCACTCTCTAATTTATGACTATGTGTAAACCACCATGTGATCACATTTGTTGCTTCTTACACTGTCAGACATTTCCTGAGGTAGTGGGAGTAAGTCCATCCCCCTGTATGTGTAATACTCACACACAGTCACAATCACAGGTAGAGAGACATTACCTGCATCAATAGTGTATCTTTTCATGTTAAAAATAGCTTCAAGTTTGCTCTCTGTTGCTATGATAAAACACTGGCTAAATATAATCTGGGGAAACAAAGAGATTATTACATCTTCCTTGGTATAGTCCATCACGAGTGAAGTCAGAGCAGAAACTCAAATGAGCTGAAACAGAAACCACAGAGGACCCATGCTTTCTGGCTGACACCGAGGCTCATGGTCTGCTACCTTTCTTGTACAGCCCGGGCAAATCTGCCTAGAGATGGCACTGGCCACAGGGGCCTAGGCTTTCCTGTTTCAATTAGCAATCAAGGCAATGCCTCACTGGCATGTCCACAGGCCAGTTTGATGGAAACAATTCTACAGCTGAGGTTCCCTCTACCCAGGTGTGTCAGCCTGACAACCGAGAGCAGCCTTTACAGAGTTATTTTACAGGCTTCATGTAAGTATATAAATATACACACATTAACATGATTCTTTCTTGTGATGTGTTAACTATTATCAACTAGCAGACTTAGTTATAGTCTGATTCATCAGACATTTATCAGAGCCCTTGATGTCTAGCTGGGTTTTAACAACACTCTGGTATGTCAGATCTACGTTGCTGAAATTTCCAAGTGAGGCATTCTACTTCCTCTTTTGAATTTACTCGATTGTGCAGAAATCCACCACAGTTCTGTCCTCAGATACTCCTAATCCTAAGAGTGCTTCCTGTCCATCTACAGTGACTTCCCCTTTACACTCTGAGCTCTAAGCCACCTCCAATCAACTCTGTCTGGATGGCATCTTTCTGTCCCAGGCTTTTCAGCTCAGCAGGCATCTTCTTCAAATGCTTCTTTCCCCGCTGGTTCTAATGTCACTCCAAATGTGGCTGATTTCCGTTTGCACACCTACCAGTCCAAAGACCTGGTCTTCATGGAAACAGGTGTTTTAAGAAACTCCAGTTGTCCTGAAATTATTGAACCATTGCTGGTGAGCAGCAGCCCGACCTGGAGCCAGCACTCTGGTCCACATTGTCCTTCATCCCAAGGCTCTCCAGATGGGTGTCATTTACTAGAAAGAATGCACTGATCTCTGCTGTTTGTTTACAGCCTCACTGTCTCCAAAAAAAATGGATCTGGTTGGAGTTAGCTGTCCAGATCCAGCCATTGCTCAAGCCCTGAAATGTTGGAGTTACCACCACAAGGATCATCTAAACTGAGTGCTGTGTGGGAGGCAATGGAACCTTCCCGAGGTGGAACATTGCTGGAGGAAAGATGTCATGGGGTGTGGGGCAGTTGCTTTGAGGACTTATAGCCCTGCTCATTTGCTGTTCATTCTCTGCTTCCTGTGTATGGCTGCGATGTGAGCTCTCAGCTTCCTGCTCTGGCGGCCAGCTGCCATGCCTTCCCCGTCAATATGGACAACCCCTCTGGAACTGTAAGCCAACATAAATTCTCCCTTCTTCAAGTTGCTTTAGGTCATAGGATTTTACCACAGCAGTGACAAGTGACTGATACTGAGAACATAAAAGACAATGCTGATGAAGTCAGCGACTTTAGAAAGAGAAAAGATGGGGAGAGAGCATAGCCAGGACCACAGACTCCTCCCTGGTGAAGCTCAGGAAGGTGCCCTCCCAGCACACAACCTACTGGGTTTTCCATCTTTGCCTTCAGTTCTGCTCACGAATATTTTAAGATGTGTATAAAACAGGGGTATGAAATGTCTGTTTTTCCCCATCACAAGGAAGGCCCAATTGAACTTGGAGATGCTGTAAAGACAGGTTATAAGGTTTCTAGACACTTTGTGGTTGTGGAAAAGTTCAGAAAATTAAAGAGCATCCCATGTTTTCAGAAATGGTTCTGTGTGAAGCAACTTATTTGGAGAAACAGCTTTCTCATGATGACGCTGTGATGTCTGTCTCGCAAACAACAATGAAGCTGCAGTGAGTGACGGGGTTCTCCAATCACCTGCTGACTGAAATGACGAAGTCAGGCTCTCGAGAGTGGAAACCTCTTAGGATGCTCTTTCCCCTGGGCTTTCCAGCAGGCTGTGGTTTGCGCCTGGCTGGGATGCTGGGACGCTAGTCCAAGACACTTTCTTGTGGTAGTTCAACTTTGTCCTTTTTGGATGAAGCCAAGGCCAGGAAGCAGACCAAGATGAAGAAACAGGGTTTGTTTTGTTTTGTTTTGTTGGTTTTCTTTGTTGCCCGCTGAAGACTTCACTGGAAAGTAAAAATTGCTGCCTCAGAGAAGCTTACGGAGGTTAAATGAGTTTTTTGTGATACTGAATATTTAGATGTTTACAAAAAAAATCTATTTGCAAAATAGCAAACTCATGAACCCATCAGAGTTTGTGGTTATCAAATTCTGAAACTTTGCCTAAGTTGCATCTTTGTGAGATTCGTATCTTTAAAGCTTGGCATGTTCACACTTTGTTGAAATACAGGTGATACAGGGTCGTGGACCCAGTGGACCTTGATGACTAGTGTAGACAGAGAGGAAAATCAGGGAGACAATGCTGCCCACTCAAGGATTTCCACGTCTTCTTTCTACTAGGGAGCTCTGCTTATTCAAAGAAAGAGGAAATGAGTTGACATCTGTGGCGGGGAGCACTCCCACTTTGTTCTTGGACCCCATCAAGCAGGAAATTCATGGCCCAAATGGGTCTGTGGTGATTTTTGGACACCAGCGGCAAATAAATCGACAGAGAAAAGTGATATTAGAATTTCAATTGCAAAGCCATTTGTTAAGCAATCTCCGGGTTTGCGTTTGCTGGCAACCTTGGAAGTCCATGGTGTTGTCTTAGGTGTGGGCTTTGGTAAGGCATACCATTTGAGGTCCCTCTTGCTTTGGCTTTTAAGAAAAATAAAACCCGCTGCTGGTTTTCAAACCACAACTACTTGCATGGTAAATTCTCTCTTGACCTTTCGGCTTCAAACAGAGAAATACTAAAATGTTCTGAGTCATGTTCTAGGTTAGATAAATATTGCATTTAGAACTGAAAATCTTCTCTATGACTCCAGTTACATTCACTCAGGGTTATTCCTCCCTGAAGAGAAGTACTTAATAGCACATAAAAAAATAGGATGATTTTGTTTGTGGTTTATATTTTTTAACGTGTTTTTTCCTGAAGATCAAAGAAGTTTTGTATTTTCTCTTTACAGTAGTATACTGTGCTACTTTTTATAATTATGACTGCCTCCACAGGAAAGAACATCAATGGAGTGCAGAAAAATGTTCATGCTAATGCTCGTTGAAGACAACTAAGAGGGTAGCAACATAGATGTGGTATGTCCACATAAAATGGAACATTCTTCAGCATTAAATAGGAGGAAAATCCCGCCAGTTCTGATAATGGGGTTGAACCTGGACATCATTATGGTTCTAAAAATAAGTCAAGCACAGTAATATAAATACCACATGATCTGACTGACATGGAATCTAAAATAGATGAGTAGAATAGAGTAGAATAGAAATTGTTAGAGAAAAGAAAATGATCAGCCACAGTGTGCAAAGGAAAGTTTCCAGGATAAAGAGCCTGAAGACCTACTATGAGGGAGGATAAAGATCCTGAAGACCTACTGTGAGGGAGGATAAAGAGCCTGAAGACCTACTGTGAGGGAGGATAAGTAGCCTGAAGACCTACTAGGAGGTCCTACCATGATGACTGTAGTTACTTCTCCCTGGTATGCTCAAAGCTGCTTCATAAACATTTTCATTCTTTTTTTTTTTTTTTTTTTTTTGGTTTTTCCAGACAGGGTTTCTCTGTGTAGCTTTGCGCCTTTCCTGGAACTCACTTGTAGCCCAGGCTGGCCTCGAACTCACAGAGATCCGCCTGGTTCTGCCTCCCGAGTGCTGGGATTAAAGGCGTGCACCACCACCGCCTGGCTAACATTTTCATTCTTGACACACATACATACATCACAACTGATGTGCCGGGTCCATGATTAGCTCAGTTATGCTAATCATTCAGATGTACATCCATCTAATAACATCATTTTATAAACAAATAGCTTCCATTTGTATTGGCAGATTACACATAAATAAACACACAGATGGATTACATAAACTTAATCCACATATACAAGGAAAGGTACAAGATATATAAATGTATCATAATCCAGACAGACCATTTCCTTCAGCATAAAAACTCCTGTGATGATTTGTCTCCATAAAGAACAGGATCAAAAATGAAGACATCTGGAGTTCAGTGGGCTGATGTTATGAGTGTACAAACATGGAAGTGCTCTCTCTGAGAACTCCAGAGGTGAAGGAAGGTAGATCCAGCTCTGCTTCAGTGAAATGAGGTAACACACCAAATGAACTCAATGGTATTTTCGTAGGCCTTTTGTCTCAGATTGCTTTGTTTGGGCATTTGTTTTATTTTGTTTTGTTTTGCTTTGTTTTTGTTTTGTTTTTGCTTTGTCTTTGTGCTTGTACACTGTGGTTTCTAGTTTTTGTGTTTTTATGGGTTTTGTTTTTGTGTGTGTTGATTTGGTGTGTTTCATTTATTCTGTTTGTTTTCTTTTGTTTGTTGTTTGCCTGTTTGTTTTTTTAAAGAAAGAAGTGGGGGAGGAGCTGGAAGATTCTGGGAGAGGGAAAAATGTGATCGGAATATATTGTACGAAGAAAATATTTTTTCAATAAAATAAAGGAATGGAAGCAAATTTGCCAACTGGCTTTTGATATAAATTTGTGGGCCGATAGGAATGCCAACATTCCGTGTCAAGATTGACTTCTGCAATATATTTAAATATACTTTCCTGAAGTCTAACCTTTACAATGATGACAGAAAGGGGGCGCCATGTATTTTGGTTTGACTTTTAAAGTGAGCAGCCATTGAACATCTTCCTGTATTTGCTCAGCTAAGTTCAAAATCACATAAATTAAACTGACACACCTTTTCCTGAGTTTCTCTAGAGCTACTTCCTCCCCTCATCTTGCTATTCAGCATGCTTAGCTCAGTAGACCTTGTGGATAATCTTTATACGAATAAGTCAGTCAGGCCTATGGATGGAGAGTTTTCCTCATGTCCCCAGATAACTAAAGAACTATCGTAGCTTCCTACAGATGTACCTATGAAAAGCAGAGCGTGGTGGCTCATCTCGGTTATGTCAAGTTGACTACAACCAAAGTGAACCAAAACCCAAGTAGTGGGGCATGCCTAAGAGGATTTTCTGAATTGGATTATTTGAGGTGGGAAGACCTGTCCTAACCCTGAGTCCCAGCCATCTGTGGGACCTACATAGAAGGACATGGAAGTTTCGAGAAAGCTGTTGCTCTTTGTCTTCTTGCCTCACTCTCACAGGCAAGTTCATCTGTCCTACTGCTGAGGCATTCCTTGATTGGTGTTAGAACCTACTTTTGCAGGATTCCAATATACACTGAAGACCATCAGCTCTTCAGCAATTCCCCAGGCCTTGGCCTTTCTACTGGAAATTAGCCATTGCTGGGCTGTCTGGACCACGGTCGCTCCCATTCAATCCATGCTGTTGATTTCGAGGAACCCTAAAGACTGATGTTTTTTCAATATTCTGCTTATCATCAATATCTTATCAGTCAAATGTAAGCCCAAACAATCTGAATGCAAATGTAAGAACTTGCTAAGCATGTCATGAATCTATAGAAGCAGCATGTTTTATTGTCGCTTAACTCATTTGTTCCTCAGAATCCCAGAACCAGTGCTAATGTGGCAGAGACTCACTCCACAGTCTAAACACCAGAGAACAGTGAACTCCCAGGCTAGGGAAACTCACTTCGGTGAGGGTTCTGAATCAGCCGGCTTGTTAGTTCAAGTTAAATCAAACATGAGTCCAACTTCTACAGCATTTCAAACTAGCATCAGTAAAGTCACAATAATGTTAAACTTTAAAGAAATGGGTTTAATTAACACAATACACTTTATTTTACTGTTTTGTTTTGTGTTGTGTTTTTGTTTTTGTTTTTCTATTTTTTTGTTTTTTTGGTAAGACAAATCTTGTTCCATAGATACAGTAGTATTTTGTTTTGTTAAAAATTAAATTCAATTAATTCAGAGAATTGTTATTCATTCAAATAAATCTTAATTTTATTTTAAAATTATTTCAAAAATCCTTAATATATATTTCTCTAACTCTAGTTTCATGGATGAAAATATTTCAGAAATATCAGAATATTGAAATATACAAACATTCTAGTTTTTAAACATAAGTCAAATTTGTTGAATGAATCCACACCAAAGCACTACAGAGACTCAGTGTACAGCCTTCAGATTATGGCTTCCATAAAGTCAAATGACTTTTCCCAGGGAGGAAGACTATACATCAAATTTATACAGCCTGCTGTCATTCTCAATGATTGTGTGCCAGATGTTCACCATTTATCATTGCTACAGCTGCAGAGATATATGTGAAATCATGTAGAATAAAGAATTGTCTAAGAAAGTTTGTATTTAAAGTCCTGATTTTTAAATTCTCAAACATGTAAACTTTCAGATACATGGTGTGCTTCAGTTTCTCACTGACTTGTCACAAGGATGTATTTGGAAGCACTTAAACGTCAAAATGTTGTCCTTATAGATAATAATTGGATGACATTTACAGTGTGCTTATTTACTGTAACTTTCATAAGACTTCACACATGCCCTTCTGTCAGTGTGGTAATATCTACAGAAGAGAAGCAGAGCTCAGTGCAGGATGAGACCAGTGAATGCACTTACTTTCCATCAAACTCGTTATTTCATAATAGCTAACAAGTTCAACAAATAATTCTAATTCTTCTCCTACATTTTTGCTAAAACCATTGCTCTGTCTTTGTGCGTCTGTGTGTATGTATGCCTGTGTGCATGTTTGTGGTGTGTGGGGGAGGGAGAAGTGCTGAGGAGCATATGATGGACATAAAATCACTTAAGAGAAAACGTGACCAAGAAGCCAAAGCTAAATCAAAATAACAGCCTTTTCTCAAGCTCTTCTGTTGTTTTGTCATAGAGACTAGAATTCTAAAGGTCAGTGATGGCCATGTCCCCCAGGAAAACTTGAAGTAGGGTTGGCTTCATCAGGCTCACTTCCGAAGGGCTCCCTGTGATTCTAGTTTGGGCTGGGATAGATTTTACACAGATGAAGAAAAGTTATCAGTTCCTGGGTTTTCACTCACTTGGCAATCAGTCCCCAAATCACAGTGTGATGCCTTTGGCTTCAGCATGTCACTGTCATTGAGTCTCCTTCGTGTGTGTGTGTGTGTGTGTGTGTGTGTGTGTGTGTGTGTGTGTTATAGGTCCTGCCTTGGTGACATCACCTTTACAGGAGCAAAGGACAAAACAGCACAGAGTCCCCACCACAGGAGTGCCAGGACAATGTGGAAAATCAGATAGATCTCTCACAATATAGTTAACTAATTTTATAAACACTAAACACATACACCCTGGCAAAAACATTAAAATAAAAGGTAAAATTGTACTTTTCCCTAAAATGTTACAATGCAATTATGGTTGAATTATGTAACTTGTAATATATAATAAATGTGTGCCTGAAAAATTATAGGGTTTAAAAAAAACCTAAGGTTTTTCTAAGATTATGTCTTTTTTTTCTGAATTATTTACATCCTCATTATATTCATTCTTTTTATATTTCATTTTCCCGTTTTTCCCCCGAATAGTATTACAAATTTCTATTGGAAATACAAATAAGCTAAACTCTTTGCACTATGCCATTGTTTGCAGTTCTAGTGTGCAATTCACTAGATGTAGGTTTCAAAAGAAGTCTAACTGGTGAAGAAGATCCCTAAACCCCTAAGAATTCACTTTGATTTAATCATTGTGGCTAAGAAGCCAAAGTCTCTAATTCTCTAGGAGTGGAAACCGTAGACTCTAATCCTCTAGAAATGGAGGCCATGATCCCCGATCATCCAGGAGTGGAGGCCATAGTCTTTAATCCTCTATTGGTGAAGGCCATCCTCTCTAATATTATCAGGAAGGGAGGCCATAGCCTCTAATACTCTAGGAGTAGAGGCCATCATCTCTAATCCTGTGGGAAAGGAGGCCATAGTCTCTAATCCAATAGGAATGGAAGCCATCGTCTTTAATCCAATAGGAATGGACGCTATAGTCTCTAATCCAATAGGAATGGAAGCCATCGTCTCTAATCCAATAGGAATGGACGCTATAGCCTCTAATCCAATAGGAATGGAGGCCATGCTCTCTAATACTGTAAGAAGGGAGATCCTATAGGAGTGAGGGCCAGAGTCACTAATCCTCTGGGAGAGAGGGCCATAGTCTCTCATTGGTTGTTGATCTTTTTAGGCATGTTTTAATGAAGGACACTGACTACTTCATAAACTCTGCTCTCCTATCTTCGAAATGTTTGTTTCAGCATCTGTTCCTGTGAGAACTGTCTTCATAGAATGTAATACTGACGTATTCCTTTTCATCACTGGCAGTCAAGGGTTAGCTGCATAAACCAGCTGTGCAGTTTGCCACGACCAAAGAGCTTTGGGATGCATCAAAGCCATGGATACATCAGATAAAGCATTAGTGTTCAGTGTATCATAGTGCCTTTGTAATTTAGAAAATTTAGAACTTGACTTATGAAGAAATATGTGAATTAGCTACATACTAGCTGCCATGTAAGAAAACTGATATCCAGAGCCACATCTTTCTGATGAAATTCTATGAGCTATAAAAAGTCTGAATTAATTTATATTTGTACTCATATAACACATATTTGCTTAAGAGTACTTTTATTTTGCATTTCTTTAGCAAAGGCTTATTTGAATTTAAACATTTCCAAAATTATTAATTTTATTCTTCAAGTATAGAAACATCGTGTCCAAATTCTAAACTATGTTGTTTTTATCTTAAATATAAACTAATATACATCAATTTCTTGATACTTAAAAAATAAAGTGCAAAATACTTAATCACTGTCTCTGTGTTAATTCAGTGCCCCAGTGAATCTGACTCTGTTTTAGCTTACTTCAAGACTGTTCCACATGCATTCATTCACAAAAGGACTAAGGGTTAACAAAGGATATCTGATATAGTGGAAGGTGAGAGCCCCCCTCAATGCTCTGCATGTACAATCCCAGTTCAGAACATGGTCTCACCTGAGTATTCCTTCATGGTGGCAATGTCCTTTCCCCATCACTTTCTGGTTTACAGTACTGTATCTCTTGTGTATTAAGCCACAGAAAGAACACATTCGGATATTGAAATGCGATGCCCAGGCTATATGGTTTCCATAAAAACATTGATATATTAAATGTGTTCTTGGAGGAAAAAAAGGTTCATGCAAGGCTGAGCTTTCTTAGTAGGATTAAGCAGAAACACACCTAGTATGCTATGCTAAACCTGGAACATGTGGAGTTTTTATTTCTTGCATTATTCCATGAGCCCACATAGGTATCCAGCCATAAAGCAGGCGGACTGTTTTCACAGCTGCTCTGGTAACTTACCCTTGCATTCCAAGGACCACACAGGGGTTCCAGGACTGCACTCCACCAGAGTCTCCAAGGAGTGGCTCCCTCCAACCTACTTAATTGTACTGTTTGCTATGTCCACAGACTCATCCACTAGGCTGACAACCAGTAAGGATGGGTATTTTCTACAGCTGCGATTCAAACAATCTGAATAAAATCTGCACAAACTGCACCCAAAGGCATACCTAGACTACCTTTAACGCATTTGAGGAAAGGAAGATATCAACACAACTCTCTGAAGTGAAGATATCCCACAGGATGGTGCTATACTTGCTAAAGTGTGTCTCAAAACTTTTCAGTAAATGCACCACATCCTATGTGCTGCTCAGCTTAGAGTATAACACATGCATATATGCAAATGTATATGCAAATCAATGATTTCACCTGCATCTGTACATTACCAGTAAATAGAACAAAGAGAAAGAGAAGAAAAATCATCATGATTATTAAACTAAACCATTAAGTTTTCCTTTGCAAGCATCTCAAGTCAAGACCCACCTCTGTGATCAACTAGTCTCTAAATTCTAAATAGCCACAAAATGAATCAGTGCCACCCTACCTTTAAATCCAATTACTTTACTGTGAAATGTGACATATTTTATTCATTTGTTATTTTTTTAGGAAAGCAGCATTGAGAGGTGTCTATCATCTGCCAATCAGCTGACTTCTGCCTTAATTGGCATATTTAAAATGTCGCCTTTAAAAGGATGAATTGTTTAAAATCTTTGGAGTAGAAAAACAAAGAAATTAACATTCTTTCTAATTATTTTATCAATAATTATTCAATATTCAAATAGGATAACAGTTTTTATTTTATGTAAAAGTAAGTCCAATTACTAAAAGGAAAATAATATTATTTTATCCCTGGGTTCAGACCACACAAGCTTGTCAATGAGGCTCTGGGGATGTGAGAGCCATTCTAGTGACATTTAATTAAATGGTGCACTCAAATCCCCGGATTCCATGGACCAATGATCTTTTCCAGAATCAAACTCTTTGTGGCTCCCCCCCCCCCTCTCTCTCTCTCTCTCTCTCCTGTAGTTGTTTTCTCTTCATGATATTAAGGTGACTGACCTTTAAAATGTTATTGTGTATGTGTATGTGTGTGTGTGTGTGTGTGTGTGTGTGTGTGTGTGTACACATATGCCATGGTGCACATATGGCAGTCATGGCTCCCTCAGTGGAGGGGGTGAGAAGGCATAGTATCAATGACACAGACATTGTGAGTCCATTGAAAGCAAATAATGAACTCGTTTATTCAATAACAAGGAAGGCTTTATATACCCTCCTCCCAGCACCCAGTCTGTGTGGTTGTCCCTCATTGGCTGGGCACAATCAGGAACTCTGACAGTGACTGTTGCTAGGCCCTCAGGCAGACTCCAGGTTGGCTCTTAAGGTGTATGTTATGTGCATGCCTTAGCAACTGGTTTGAGCCAATTCCTCGACCCTATGGGTCTGTCCTACTACAGCTTGTAAGAGTGAGGTCTCTCCTTCTACCAGGGATTAACCTGAAATCGTCAGGTTTGACTACAATTGCCTTTACACAAGGAGCCATCTCACCAACCCCACACTGACTGATTTTCTTCTTTAATGAAAACAGTACACTGTTGTCTTTTGCATTTTATCCTTCTTTAAGGATTTTAAATACATTAGTGCTTGATTTGGAGGCTTAACCTATAAAATAGATAATAGTAAAGATATGAGTATAAACATGAAAGAATGCATTGACAGAAAGTTTAGGTTCTTAGGGTCCTTGAAGCAAGTGAAATGGATGGCTAAGAACTTGGCCCAAAGCCACTAGCCCCCAAGCCCATAAACATAGCGTTAATAAGCCTTTCTGCTCAGTGTCCACTCTTCCTTTCAAATGTTACCCAAAGATAACAGTAACAGTGGTCTACAAAATTAAAGCTTTGGATCCTTCTCTATTTACTAGACATCAAAAGGATTCTGAATGTACATAGAGTTAAAAAAAATAATGTAATGTTCTGGTTTATGTCTCAGAGATTAGAATAATCAGAAAAGCAAGATGTTAAGACTTTGTCTGAATCAGGATGATTTGCACAAAGCAACTTATTTGCCATTTAAAACCTAAGATGAGAGATAGGAAATGGAAAAAAATACAATGGATAAGAATGCAAGCACTTCTTGAAGACAAAATCATATAGCTAAAATCAGTTCTGGAAATAATGTGAATACATAGAGAGCAGGGCATGTTATATTTCTCAGCTTCATCCACATTCTCATTTGAGCTCACAGATTCCAAATCCAGGACCATACAATAAGATTCATAACACAGGTCAAAAATAAATGTGTGTGCCATTGTGCATGGCCTGATAGGTGCTTGGTAATGCATTTTATGTCTTTCATCTTGAGTAGCATGTTAAATAGATGTATTGCTTTCAAACAGTATACATGTGTTTCAGAAAACATACCAATTATTTAGCAAAAACAAGAACCCGTAAGTAATGGCTGCTGCCACAGACTCGATTCATATCCCTTCGAATTTATGAAGAGGTTCTTGATTGTTCAGGTTTCAGGCTTGGAGACATGCTCCTGAAGTTGGCTTTGATCAATGTGTAATTGTATCTTTCTCACCTCCCTTCACCCCTCTCATCTGTGTCTAATGTGGTCACAGTCATTTCAACAAAACTCAACTTTATACAAAGGCGTCTATCTTTAGAGTTGAAAACGTAGGAATGTTTGTTTGTCTGAAAGAAAACATCTGCGTGTTTGAAGTCTTAGCTTTCTGTTTGGATGATTTCGTGTCGTATAGACATAGCTGTTGTTATTTTTTAATTTTAAATATTCTGCTGCACTTAGTTAGTTCTTCTGTTTTCAAATGGTCATCACTTTTAAGGTATCTTTTATTTTTATTTATTGCTCCCTCTTTCTACCTCTCAATCCCTCCACCCTTCCCTCTGTATTCATGTGTGTGCCACATGTGCGCAGGTTTTCATACAGACCAAGAGAGGGTGTGTAATCCTTTGGAGCTGTAGTTACAGATGTTTGTGGCCACTGACAGTGGGTGCTGGGATCAGAACTCTGGTCCTCATGACTGAATAGAAAGTGTTCCTCCTCCATTTACCCTCCTCTCCAGTCTTCCCCATTTTAAAACATGTTGGCTCTTCTTTCCTTTCTGACTAAATTCTATTCATGGCATGCACATTTCCACCAAGCCAAAAAAGACTTTAATTTCAAAATCTGTTCTTAATCTGTTTGGGGCAGGTTGGGATTTCATTCTGGGTACCACAGAAGTGAGAACAGGCAGTTAGAACCATATTTTTCAATTGAGCTTTAGTAACATAAAATTATCTACAAAGCAAAGTTGATTTCTTAAATGTGAGACTTGTTAAGAAGATAGGATTCATTAGGGGAGGGGAATGAGGGAGAAAAACAGGGGGAAATGTCAGATAATTTTTAACAGTTTATTATTTATAAGGATTTAATACATAAGTACTACTATATTTACATCATTTCCTCTCCCCTTCCAAACCTTCCCATGTCCCTCCTCTCTCAACCTCAGGGACTTCTCTCTCCCTCTCTCTCTCTGTTTTATTTGTTTGTTTGTTTGTTTGTTTGTTTTTTGAGACAAGGTTTCTCCCTGTAACAGCCTAGCTATTTTGAAACTAGCTTCTGTAGACCAAGCTGGCCTCAAACTCACAGAGATCCACCTGCCTCCAGAGTGCTGGGATTAAAGGCATGCACCACCACCCAGCCCAGGACCTCTCTTTTTTTATTATTGTTTTATACACACATACACACACACACATGCATACACACACATGCACACACAGATACACTCAAGCATACACATGTACAAACATAACCCACTGATTCTATTTAGTGTTTCTCATATGTACATGTGTTTAAGCCTGACCACTTAGGACTGAAGAACTGTCAAGGTGATCATCCCTGGAGAAATCTGATTCTCACTCTCTTAGAAGCTGTTAATTGCCCATAGCTCTTCATCTAGGGGTGGGGCCTTTTGAGCTTTCCTCCATCCATGTTAGGGTGCCAACTGGTATTGTCATTGTTCAAGTCTTGTTTAGGCAGCCAAGTTAAGATTTAATGGTGCATATCTATGCCATACACAGAAGACCCTATCTCACAGAAAGGGTCTAGGCCCTCTGGCTCTTAGAATCCTTCTTCCTCTGCTTCTATGAGCCTTAGATGTGAGGTTTCTTGTTGTAGATGTATCAAATGGAATTGGACCCCACAATCAATTGTTCTCTGCATTTTGACAAGTTGTGGATTTCTGATACGGTCTCAGGCCACTTCAAAAAGAAGATTTTTTTTTTCAAGACCGGGTTTCTCTGTAGCTTTGTGCCTTTCCTGGAACTCTCTTTGTAGCCCAGGTTGGCCTTGAAATCACAGAGATATGTCTGCCTCTGCCTCCTGAGTGCTGGGATTCAAGGTGTGTGCCACCACTGCCCGGGCTAGAAGATTATTTTTTGAAGGGTGAGAGATGTACTTACCTGTGGCTATGAGGATAGGTATTTAGCATGGAGTTGGGAATTATACTGGTTTAAGAAAGTGCATGTAGTAGCTCCTTCTATAGAGTACTTGGCCTCACAAGCCACAGGTAAAGTGGGCTAGGTTTACAGGACCAAGCATGAGAGCTCTCCTATTGAGTGGCCTTAACTCCACTTTTAAAGCACATTCTGGTCATTTTGGCAAGTGTATACACCTCCATAACCACTAAGACACACAGCTTCTTATTACATAAGGGTCTTTTTCCCAGTTGCCAATTAGCAATTAAAATCCTCAAAAGAAACTCTATTCTCTGTCACCATCTTACTAACACCATGCACGGTTCCTGAATTTACAGTCACTCTGACTCAGATTTTGTATGTAGTAACATGAAGTAGAAATAAAGTAATGTGTTTCTAATTCATTCTTTCATATTTTTCAAGCATCATATGTCAAATAGTTTCTTTTTCTAACAAACTGATTTGATGCTAATCCCAAATCTGACCATGTGGGTATACATCTGTAAACACGACTGTATTAATACGTTCATCGATTCCATAAAAAACATACTCTTCATGACCATAGTGTTAGGATAAGTCCTGTGCACAAGTTTTGTTCATAGTTCTTAATGGTGCTTAACTACGTCATGTTTTTATGTATTTTAAAATTGTATTTAAATTTTTATGTTTGTTCTTTTTAAGAATATGAAAACAAAATCAATGTTGTTTACCTGATTTTTATCCCATGATATTGATAAAACATACTTATTCATATAGAGTGCCCTAAAACACTTGTCTACATCTTTCATTAGTACTGTGCCTTGATTTGCAGATTCACTTTGATTTATTTCCCACTAAAATAGCAACCACAAATTCCTGGATAAGCTCAAGCTGGTCATGACAAAACCTGTAACTGTGGTAAGCATATCTGTCAGTACACTGTAACGTCGATTCGACACTGTGTGACTCTATCCTGGTGATCCCTTTGTCTCTGCCACATCTTCATATTTGTGTTCGAAGACTTCAGGATTTGCTTCACTTTAGTTCTGACTTTGGAGCTAGGACAGGTTCATATTTGGTAGTAATCACAGTGTGATAAAATAATCAGTCTGCTTTGAGGCTTCCTCCTGGCTTATCAGGACTGTACGGTCAGAAATATAAGTGTGATCTGGACAATGGAAGAAGGGCTGAATTAACCTGTGGTTACTCGGAGATATATCTGAATTACCACATTTGTTTCTCTGACAGGAATGGAAGGACCATCTGTCTCAAGTAGTAACAGGTGCATTGAGAACGTCCTGGGTCTGACACTATGGAAGGATCTGGAATTATGCTATAAGTTTCCCCCTGAGGTTTTTATTTGGTTTTGATTTATATTTTTGTTTTTATTTCTTGAAATTTTTTATGTGTTTTTGCTTAGTGTGTTTTCCAGTAAGAGAGAGCATGTACAAAAGTGAAATACATTTTGTATATTCTCAGGTATAGTAATCAAGAATTTGGGTCCTGTCTTCAAACATGCAAGGATGAAAAGATGTGGGACCATCAAGGCAAGTGTGCTTGAAGCATGCATTTGTATTACATTGTGACTAAAATTCAAGCAACTACAACAATCTTAAATTCTACTTGTCATTCTATTTATATGATGAGTACCCAATGAAGAGTAAATGGAGTTTCATCCCAGTGTGGACTTCATTACTGCTTCCTGCTTAGTCAGCCTAGACCCTTCAGGTGAAATTGGGCTATCTCAAACACTATCCAATAGGACACAGAAGATTTCCACTATATGCAACTACACAAATACTGACCAAGTTGCTTTGCTCACATGAATCCATTTGAGTGCATGGTTGCAGGCAATGCAGCAAGGGAGGCATTTGCAGGCAGAAATCTGAGAGTGGCTAAGGGGTGTTTGAAAGATCCAGGTTAAATTCCACATGCATGAAGCAGGAGAGACCTTTCCATTTTCATTTTTCTGTCAAGATTCTTCACTACATCCATGTTGTGAAACTTTCACTTTAAAAAGTAAGGCAAATCTATCTTCCCTTATAGATACATGTCTGTAATTATTTCCTATTTATCTTTCTGGAACACTTAGAGACACAGCGAGCCATCCTCTACTGGCCCTCAACCCCACATAAAGATTAAATCCTCACCTTCACTTGAACTGAGAAAACAGCAAGAATTTCATAGTCTCGAAGGACGGAGGTCTTATTAATTATCTTATATTTCATTCTGTCTCGGCCGTCACTATTGCACCTGCTACAATATTTTGCACACAAATTAGTGGATTTGACATTTTGAAGATAGCTGCTGTCAATAAAAAATACAGCTCTTATTTTAAGCAATGTGCCTGGAAATCAGCCAACAGTAGATCCCGTAAGGAGGAGCAGCTCAGTCATCCCCCAAGCATACCTTCCCATGTAGTATCAGGACCTAATAAATGGCATAGCATGGATTGAATTCTTATATAGATTAATTTGAATTTGTTCAGTAATTTACATTAATCTATACAAATGATATAAGTGACAAAAAAATTTTAAATTATATATTTAAATAATTTAAGTTTACTCTGTAGAAGTCAAATATAAATTTTGATATTGTCAAACATATTTTAAAGTATTTAGCTTTGCAATTCATTTAATATGAAATGAAAACATGATGTTAATCTTAAAATTGCATTCTCTGTGGCAAAAGTTTAATATTCTTATTATTCTGTATACACTCTATAAATCAGACCATCATAAAACACTATTGTTAAACTTATGTTTTATCATATTTACTCAACTGCATTTTATTCCTTTCAACACTAATTCAAATGCATTTACCTTCTTTCTAAAGATATGTGATAAAACATATACAACATCTAGTTTATCATCTTAGGAATTTTATGGACTCTTTAATATTGGCAAGTATGTTTGTGCTGGACAAACAGTCCCCCCCCCCCAAAATCACTTATTTTACGAAACTAAATTCTTGCTATTACATAATAAATCTTGTTCCACTCTCCTTGTAGACCCCTAGTGAACACAGTTCTACTTTCCGTTGCTATGAACTTGACTAGTTTAAACACTTTGTGGAAGTGGCATCTACTTGATCTGTTCTTTTGTCATTTGTCACTGTGCTGAACAGAACATCTCCAAGGTTCATCTGTGTTGAGCTGCGAATTAGGACTTCCTTTCATCTTGATGTTGAATAACAGTGTTTGTGTGTCCGTGTGTCTATGTGTCTGTGTGTCCATGTCCATGTCCATGTGTGTGTGTGTGCCACATTTTATTTATACTTTTATCCATCAAAAAGCAATTGGCTTGCTTTGACCTTCTGGCCATAATACCATATCCCCATGAATGTGGCACATCAATGTAGCTGTAAGATCTTGATATATTGCCAGGCAGTGGCAGAACATGCCTTTAATTCTAGCACTCAGGAGTCAGAATCAGGCAGATCTCTGAGTTTGAGGCCAGCCTGTTTTACAGAGCGAGTTCCAGGACAAGCAGAGCTACATAGAGAAGCCCTGTCTAAAAAAAAAAATAAAATAAAATAAAAATTTAAAAAAAATTATTATTTTTTTTATTTCACTGAACAGAAAAAAAAAAAAAACATCATGCAAGGAGAGCAACATAGAAGATTACCCAGATGCCCTTCCTAAACCATGAAGTGAGGAAATGGGTTTCTCTGCCTATGTCTGAGCTAACCCACACCACAGTTAGTACTAGAGAAACATCTAAACAACTTAGCTCAGCTGGGGACAGCACTGTGGAGTCAGAAGTCACATATGACTCTCAGAAAATACAGGTGCATAGCTTCCAAATTTCTCTACTATCCGACTAAGTTAATATTTTAAAAATCTCAAAACTCAAGAAAGCCTAAAACAATGAATTTGGATAGAGTAAATCAGGTGATTGAAGTGATAAATACTTTAGGAGAAAATAGAGGAGAAGAGTCTGCAGAGATGGCTCTTCCTGCAAGTGTGAGAATCTGAGTTCAGTCCCCAGAACCAGTGTGAAAATGGTCATGGGAGTAGGTACTTATGTAGATGAATTTCTAAATGGTCTTATTAATAAAATATACAGAGCCAGATATAGGGGTGAAAACCTGAAAGAACAGAGATATAGGGAAAGCCACAGCTAACCTCATCTCACCAACTCCACAGCTTCCAAATGCGAGTTACTTCCTGTCTACCCACACTTATATGCCTTGCTGTTCTGCCATCTGATTTGCTCTCTGTCCAGCTGCATCACTTCCTCTTCCAGCCCAGCTCTGTCACTTCCTGTCTATCTGTACAGACCTTCAGACCTCCATGGTTAACTAGTGTTGGAATTTAAGGCATGTGCCACCACGTCTGGCTCTGTTCCCAGTGTGGCCTTGAACTCACAGAGATCCAGACAGATCCCTGCCTGCCAAGTGATAGGATTAAAGGTATATGTTATCGTTGCCTGACTTCTATATAGTTGCTGGTTTTTTCCTTTGATCTCTAGGCAAGTTTTATTTTATTGGGAGGCACAGTATACTGGGGGACACAATACATCATCACATACTTGTAATCCCAGTGTTGGAGAGACAGAGACTGGTAGATCTTGGGTTTCACAGACTTCCAGCCTAGCCTGACTGGTGAGCCCCAGGCCAATGAAGAGCCTGCCTTACAGAAGGTGAATGGCATTCCAGAGGATAGTACCTCAGGTTGTTCTTGGCTTCCATATGTTTGGACACTTGTGCCTATAGATCTATGTACACAGGAACATGCACATATCTACACACACACACACACACACACACACACACACACACTTACACAATGCATTACAAAATAAAAATAGACAAAAGACACTTATGTCACAGAATGAAATAAAAATTAACAACATATAAAATATCCTCTTTAACATTCTCAAAGACAAAGAAAAAAGCAAGTTTTGACTATCAAATTGAAAAATAGGAAATACTTGACAAATTCAGTGCTACTCAGGCTGTGAGATAACATAGTCATTAACTTACTATAGTTGAAAGTCCCTTCTGCAATACATATTTGCTACTCTAGTTCCAAAGGTGCACATTTCCCATAGAGTGTTCCCATAATAAACATAGGTACCACAAATCTGCATAGCTCAATAGGCCAAGCTGTACTTAGCATGCTATTGATAAAGACACAGAAGCATCTGGTACTGAATGGTTAAAGAATGATCCCCTACCTACAGCTTAGAATGAAATGTATGCAGTATGATGACAGCAAAGGCCTCCGTTGGTTTATGTGAGCAACTTCAACTGAATGTGATGTTGGTAAAAAAAATAAACAAAACATGATTTCAAAACATCAAGTCTAATAAAATATTATCACATATACATATATATATATACATATATATATATGCACATCTGCAATAGAGAGACAGGTAGATTACTGCAAGTTTGAGGACAGTTTGCTCTACAATGCAAGTTCTAGGACAGTCTTAGAGACACCTCGACTCTAGAAAGAGAAAGCAATAAAAGATATTTAAATACACAAAACAGGTAAATACAAATTCTGGCCACCTAATTTTCTTCAATAAAATTTCTGTGTTGTTTGTATTCTCTACAATGTGCATATATTTGATAATTTTTTATTGAAGGAGAAAGTGCCTTTTGCTATTGAATTGAATTCCTTTACAGGTTAGTCACTTAGCCTTTATCAGTTTTGTCATTTATAAATATGTTTTTCAGTCTGTGGACTCCCTCTGCACTTTATTAACAGTTTTCTCTGTTGCAAAGATGTGTTTAACCCCCTATTATACATGTGATTTTTAGATTATATCCCTAAAATCTATTGCCCAGACTAATGAAAGGGAGGTTTTCTCTTACATTTTATAAAGGATTTACTTATTTCTATTAATTTTTTGATACTATAATATAATTATATCATTTCCCTCTTCCCTTTCTTCCCTCTAAGCTCCTCCAGGTACAACCTCCCTCTCCCCGTTCATTCTTTTTCAAATTTATGGCCTTTTATCTTTAATTATGTGCTCCCTCTCTCTCTCTCTCTCTCTCTCTCTCTCTCTCTCTCTCTCTCTCTCTCTCTCTCTCTCACACACACACACACACACACACACACACACACACACACACACACACAATACATATATACAACTTGCTCAGTGAGTATAATGTTACTTGTATATACTTTTCAGAGCTGACTGGTATTGGATAGCCAATTGGTGTGATTTCCCTGGGAAGATTGTTTCTCCTGTTCTTGACATTACTTAGTTGCCTATAGTTCTTTGTCTAGAGATGAAGCCTCATGAGCTTTCCCTTGTTCGTGTTAATATATCTATTTTTATTTTACACGTATTAGAGTTTAGGCAGCATTCACGTCTGTACACTATATGCACGCATTGCCTGGAGAGGCTGAAAGAGGGCATCAGACTCCATGTGACAGGAGTTGCAGAAACTTGTAAACTACCATGGTGGTGCTGGAAACCCAAACCCGGGTCCTCTTCAAGAACCACATGTGTTATAAACTTCTGAGCCGTTTCCCCAGCCCCTTCTCCTTTGGTATTTGAAGAATCTCTGGAATATGATATATTATGATAACTCACTGATTCATTTTGAATTGATTTTTGTATACACTGTCAGTAAAGGGCAGACCTCATTCTCCTCCATGTGGGTACTTGGTTTTCTGAAGATAATTTGTCAAAGAGACTTTCCTTACACATTGCACATTCTTAGAACTTTTGTGGAAAATAGAAACAAGTGTTGTTGGAAGTCCAGCCAATCCAGGCTTCCCCTGAGACCCTGGTGTATGGAGAAGGAACCTATTTCTTTGAACAAAATCTGAAATATGCTTGGTAAAGCTAGTCATAGTCTTGGGCCAGGGCCTTGGGGAGCTGTCATTTCATCCTGAGAACTCAACTCTTCTACCTTAGGGGTTATGGTTATCAATCACCCTTGTGAAACATTCCTTGATTGGCTTCCAGGTAATCTTTATTCCATTGTATGATAGATGTTTACTAACACTGTCCCATTTATCCCTACAAGCTGTACATAGGAATACACAAACACACACACACACACACACACACACACACACACACAAACACGTTTGCATTGAGCCATCAAGTTTTATAAGACCACCTGATCTCAACATTCTCTTATTCTTTATCCTCTCATCTCCTGGCCTCCCTCTTAGGACCCTGTCACTGAGAAATGGCCCATTGGTCCAGTTCAGAAAGTCTAATTGGACTCTAGGTTCTCTCCACTGGCTGCCACCCATGTTTAAGTTCCCAACATTCATTTTGTTTACAAAAGCTTTTAAATAAGAGAGTGTAAAACCTCCAGCTTCAATCTCTTTTTTCAAAATTCCCATGTGAACTGAAGATCTTTTCTGATCTCATACAAATTCTATATTTTAAAAAAAATTCTGTGAAAGACACCATGGGATTAGGGGGAGGTTGTGCAGAGAGTTGGCTCTGCATTTAAAATCACTTAGTCCACTAAGGACCGACTGCCAGAAACTCCAGTTCCAGGAGACTCCCATCTGTCACCTGGCCTCCACCAGTAATGCATGTGTTTATTGTGCACATACATATACACAGGCAAACACTCATCAAAAAACAATAAAAACAATATTTTAAAAAATGACACCATGGGATTTTCAATAAATACTACCCTCTGTCTGAAGATTTCTTTGAGTGAGGCCTTTTATGAACATTTTAAACTCCCCAGTGCATGAAAAGGCAATATATTCCATTTCTTTATCATCTCCACATTTTCCATCAACATTAGATAATTTTCAGTATACCGGTTATAAAGTCCTTAGTTAAATTTCCACTTAAGTGTCCAGCTTTTCCTTTATTTGTTATTTTAATTATGATTTTCTTAACTGATTTTCAGATAGTTTATTATTCACACATAGAAAGCTGTTGATTTTTATTTAAACTGTCCAGAAAACTTCTGCAAGTGTCTCCACTCTGATAGACTTAAGAGGTATGTTATCAGATAAATTCAACACTAAGAATGCAACAAAATGTGGGGTAAAAGATCCAAACAGATAGATCCTTAGACAACACATGTAAGTGTCCAACACACAGAGCACACAGTCAACAACTACACATCAGAGAAATTCAAATACAAACTATATCACTTCATGCCTCTCAGAAAGATAAAAGAAAAAATTATTGCTGAGGCTGGGGAGAAAGACAAGTTTTAAAAAACTATCCCTTAATACTGTGGATCAGATATTGAATCTATCTGTGCTCATTCCAATGGCAATGAAGAATTGTAAGTACTGAGAGAAAAGCCTTCTAAAGGCTTTTGCAAACTCTGAAATTACCAAACTGGATAGCAACCAATTGACAAACTTTTTTTTTCTTTTACAAACTGTGCACACATTTTTAAAGCTAGTAAGATGGGTTCATATGTTGTTACTCAGGCAAAGGACACCATTTTGTTTCTCAGCTCCTTAAGCTGTTTACAACTGTCTGTAACTCCAGCTCTAGGGGATCTGACACCCTCTTCTGGCCTCTGTGGGTACTGCACACATGTAGCATTCACACAGAGACACATAAACCTAAGCATAAGTAAAATTTTTTAAATGATAATTTATTGAAATATCAGCAAAATATGTTATATTATAAAACATTCTACTTAATTTTCTCACAGTAGTATTAGAGGTCAAAAATATCAAAACAATACAATTTCTACTGTCATTAGAAGGAAATTATTCGTAGATAGGAACTTTGAGTAATGGATTTAGTATGAGTCTAGCAACACCCTACTTATAAGTGAAACATCACTCAGAATGCTGATTGCATTCTAACTTTTTATTAAAATACATGGAGTAGGAAACTACACCCATCTACAAGGCTTAGCCCTCTGCAATATGCCAATCTTTTTGTGCATTTCAAGATGCTTATTAGTTGATTTAACACATCTCTGCAACAACTGTATTTAATGCTCTATTCTGGGAGAGGGATTTTCACACTGTTTACCACAAGAATCATCAATACCATCTTTCTAGGATCATGACACTGGCTCAGTCCAAAATGTCCTAGCATTCCACCTCAAGCATCCACATTAAAGCAAGAGTGTCTATCAGAGGACTTGGCCCAGGGGTGTTCCTTAGGTAAAGAATTCATGATCAAACATGTGGCACTGGCAAGGTGTTTTGATTTGTCTGTTTGTTTTCTTTAAGTTAAAGCTCCTTAGGAAACTGTGAGAAGAAAAGTGTCAATATGGTTGAGAGTGTGGAGGCGGTCTTTCTCCCGAGCTGGGCCTACCGGTAGTCTAGAGTCTATGCTTTAAGTATAAAGCAGCTTTCTGCCAAGCCTCCAGGGTCACTTTATAGGTGTTCTATAAATGTGTTAAAGTTGTCCTATAGCAGTTACCTTTTAAAACCAACTGTTCTTCCTCCTCTGGGGCTCCTGCTGTAGTAGGGGGTGAGCTAGTGGGCAGGTATGGTAATCGCAGTGGGTCATTTTTTTCACCTAGGGACCCTTCACCTACTGCTTCTTTCCCAGGACAATACAAAGTGGTCGGTAGTTTAATTGCTGGGAGACCATGACTTCACAGTTTAGACCTCAAGACTGCCTGCTGCCACTCTCAATTAATGACCTGGCCACTGCTCATTTTGCTTCAAAGAGGATATGCTTAATCTAAAAAACACAGCCATTGGATCAGAAAGAACAATGGGAAGACATAAAGGTTTGAGGGGGAACTAAAAGAAAGTCCTGCTGCTCACCAAATGGTCAAGGTAAAACTCAGCATCCAAAGCTCAACTGTGGGGCTGTGTATTTAATTCCACCTCTCTTAGGATGGAATAATAACACTTGAACATTTTGGGTTTTCTTACATGGTCAGAGTGCCATTTAGCTTCATGCAAGTCTATCCTTGATATGTTTAAAATTTCATTGACAAGTGTTTTAAGGCAATTTAAATGTAAATTGAGGTGCTTCTGCAGAGGTTTTCTGTGTACATGGCTAATGTCTACTACCAATGTGTAGATGTAATTCTAAATGGTCTTATTAAATAAGAAACACAGAGCCAAATAAAGAGTTAAAAGCCTAGAGATCATAGCAGAAGCCAAGAGCTAAGACCACCTTATCTTACCACTTGCTGCCGTCCTTCCCCTGAGAGAGAGAGACCTTCTTCCTGTGTCCTGTCTTTTTATTGTCTTTCTGTTCTGCCTTCTCATTGGCTCTAAACCCAACCACATGACTTCCTCGTCACTGTCTATACAGACCTCCAAGTCTCTATGGTTGGTACTGAGATTAAAGGCATGTATCACCATGCTGGCTATGTCCTTGAACACACAGAGACTCTGCCTGCCATGTGATTGGATTAAGGGTGTGTGCTACCACTGCCAGACTTCTGCTTATTGGCTATGACCTCTAATCTCCAGGCAACTTTATTTATTAACATAAAAATAAAATAACATTTCAACACAAATAAAATATTACCATACCAATGTTCTTTAAGGAAAGGTAATTGACCTTGATAATAGTGAAGTGTGGCATAGATTCTACGAACATTTGGTAAACACATTCTAGTTTTTCTTTCTCAAACTCCAGAATAAAATCTGCCTAATTTTCAGCCTACTTCTTCTGTCCTGCTGGTTCCTAATATGCAGTTCTGACTTTTCAGGAGTCAGCTCCTGAAGATAATTTTTTATCCATCCATGTATCTGTATAGTCATCCACACATATCATCAATAAGTCTGGTTTTATTTATTGTTACTTAAGAAGCATTGCATACATTGTTCATAAATTTTAAATTACTCAAAAGAGATGTATAAGCCTGCCTGGGATGTATAAAACACACAAAGTACAGAGGGATACACATATGCAAACAATTACAGTTGAAATACAACTTGGCAGTGATGCAGGTGGAAGGGTTGATACTGAATTGCAGTATGTTCTATGTGAAAATAATGATCAATTTGAAAATTAGGTACACAATTTTATTTATAACACTAAAATAATAAAATAATTACGAGTATTTTTAGATATAGTGTGATACATATATTGAGAACAAAACATTGAAAGGAGTGAACAGTCTACATGTGTAGGAAAACATCTCATGCTCATTGGTTAGAAAGCCTACTGTTACAGTGTCAGTATTTTCCAAACTGCTAGACATCATCAGAGCAATCCTTGTCAAAATTTCAGTTGGCTTCTCTGTAGAATTTACAAGCTAATCTTGAAATTCACAAGAAAATTGAAGAATCTTAGAATAACCACAACAATCTTGGAAAAGAGAACAAAGTTGGAAGCCTTACTCTTGGCAATTTTGATGCTAAATGTCGTTACAGTGACCGTGACATTGTGGCTACGTGTAAAAGGATAGATATGCAGATAAAAGGAACATATTAGATTCTTGAATTAAATCCCTACATGTCTTAGTTAGGGTTATTATTGCTGTGAAGGGACACCATGCCCACGGCAACTCTTATAAAGAAAACATTAATTGGGGTGGCTCACTTACAGATTCAGAGGTTCAGTCTATTATCACCATGACAGGGAGCAGGGTAGCGTGCAGACAGAAATGGTGATGGAGGAGTAGCTGAGAGTCCTACATCTTGCAGGAAACAGGAAGTCAACTGACTGTCACACTGAGGGAAGCTTGAGAAGAGAGACTTGAAAGCCCAACCCCACAGTGACACACTTCCTCCAACAAGACCACACCTCCTATTAGTGCCCCTTTGGGGGGCATTTTCTTTCAAACCACCACATTCCATGTCCTGGCCCTCAAAGGCCATTTATAGCCATATCATAATGCAAAAATTTATTCAACTAAACTTCAAAAGTCCCCATAGTCTATAACAGTCCCAAACTTGTTCAAAATCCAAAGTCTCTTCTTAGACTCATGGCAATCTCTTAATTGTAATCACCTGTAAAAATCTAAATACAAAAGTAGATCACATACTTCCAACATACAATGGCACGGGATGTACATTATCATTCCAAAGTGAAGGGAAGGGAGAATAATGAGGAAATGCTGGAAAAAGCAAGACCGAAAACCAGCTGGGCAAACTCCAAACTCTGCATCTCCATGTCTGATGTCAAAATGCTCTCCACATCTCTAATTCCACTCAGCTTTGTTGACTGCAACACACTTCTCTCTCTTAGGCTGTTTCTACTTGCTGTTAGCAGCTCTTCTTGGCAGGTATCCCACAACTCTGGCATCTCTAACATCTTGGGTTCTCCAAGCAATCCAGACTTCGACTTTACAGCTTCACACAATGGTCTCTCTACTAGGCCTCCATTCAGGGACACCCCTGACACATGCCTGGCCTCAGAAGCTTTATTCCATAACTCCTTTCTTCTATCTTTAACTCTAAGGCCAGAACCATATGGCCAAAGTTGCCAAGTTCTGCTGCTTGCTGGGACTGGAACATGCCCCCCTCATTTACTTACATCTTCACCAACTTTCTGTCCTTCACTGCCTAAGCTCAGCTATCTTGAAACTTACTCTTTAAACCAATGTAGACTTAAACTCAGAGATCTGCCAGCTGATGTGGGATGTCTTTCTGTTTGCTGTAAATGTGTTGCTCCCATTGATTGATAAATAAAGCTGCTTTGGCCTATAACAAGGAATGATAAAGCCAGGTGGGAAATCCAAGCAGAGATATAGGGAGAAGAAGGACAGAGTCAGAGGAAGACACCATCCAGCCATCCAAAGAGCAAGATGCCAGCAGATTGGTAATGCCATGGCCACAGGGCAATACATAGATTTATAGAAATGGGTTAATTTAAGTTGTAAGAGCTAGTTAGTAATAAGCCTGAGCAATAGGCCAAGCATTTATAATTAATATTAAGCCTCTGAATAATTATTCAAGAACTTGCAGGAGAGAGAGAAACTTCTCTTTATAGCCAGCCTTTGTCTTCTCAGTGCTAGGATTAAAGGCATGTACCACCACACATCACATGGGGCTCTAAACTTTTCTTTAATTCCTTTCTACAGTTGGAAACTTAGCTAGGTGTGATCTTGCCCTGAGGTCACCACTCCCTTTATTCTGATTCTTAATCTGTTTATCCCCTTGAACAAAGAACTTAGCTTCATTCCACTTTCTGATGCTCTTTTTGTCCTCAAATATTTTTCCTTGCTCAGCTCGCTCCTTTCATTATATAGCTTCATTAGAGTTACTACTAAAAACCATACAACAGAGGTACAGAGTCTGTACTAGGCTATTTTAAGATTTCTTCTGCCAATAGAAATAATACAAAACTCTTCACTTTAGCTTCAGGCAGACTCCTCAGGCAAAGGCAAAAGGCACAATTTATTTATTTATTTATTTATTTATTTGTTTGTTTGTTTGTTTATTTTTTACCAAAATATCACAAGAATGATCTTTAGACAACATACTAAAATTCTTCCCCTCTGAAATCTATTGAATGAGCTCCTGACAGTTCAAATAACTCTTAGCACCACTGTCTTCTAACATGCTCCTACTAGTATGGCCCATTAAGCAGTGCTTAAAGCATTCCACTGCTCTCCAAATCCAAAGTGCCAAAGTCCAAATTCCTGGAAACAAACAAATGGTCAAGCCTATCACAGCAATACCCCAGTCCTGGTACTAACTTCTGTCTTAGTTGTGTTTTTATTGCTGTAACGAGTCCCTGTGACCACTGCAACTCTTATAAATGAAAACATTTAATTGAGTTGGCTTACAGTTTCAGAGGTTCAATTTATTATCATCATGACAGGGAGCATGGAAATATACAGGCAGATGTGGTGCTGAACCTGAGAGTTGTACATCTTGCAGGAAACAGGAAGCCTACTTCACTCAGAAAAGCTTGAGAAAAGAGACCTCAAAGCCTGTCCCCACGGTGACATACCTCCTTCAACAGGGCCACAACTCTTAATAGTGCCACTCCATTTGGGGGTCATTTTCTTTCAAACCATCATAGTCAGTTAACTTAAGAAGTTATCAGGGAGATGTGTTGATATATTTTCACCAAATTGTGTTGAGACAGTAGGATGCCTACACACAATCACATGAAAATAGAGTGTATCATGGACAATCAAATCAAAGTGGAATGGTTGTAGGACTAAAATGATAAAACTCTAGGAAGAATATATTTGTGTAAACATTCATATCCATCCATGGGGAGGCATTGTTTCTTAAGGACACCTAAGCACATACAAAAATAGAAATTTAAACAAATTGTACTCATCAAAATTAAACACTTTTTATGCATCAAATAATAGTATTAAGAAACTAAAGAGGACCTGAGGACCTCATGGGGAACTGGAACCTCACAGGTGGCAGTGTCCACTCCTCTCTACACTCACAGACTTGTTTTCTATGCCCTCCATTGAGTAGTACTAACATTGTTCAAGGATCCAGAAGGTAAACCATTATGATTTTCATGGAAAAGAACAAGCAGGACATGATTCAGGGTTGACTCATTTCAGTAATGTCATGAGGATCATCCCTGGCTGACCCTAGTTGACCAGTACTTGCACTTTGGTGTTTAGAGTGAGGCTTCTTAAACTTTTATCCCTTTTCAGGCCCTATCTACACAAGAAATGTTTACATAACTGGGTGTGTAGACATAAAATACGTATATACAAATCAAGCATTTCCAATCAGTAAATCCGGAAGAAATTTGTTTCAGAACAATTCTTCAGTGTACATATAATTTTACCATCTATGAAAGACAATAACAAATCTGCCTACTACTGAGATGGGTATGCTTATTTATCATTAACACAAACAATGAAATCTTGGCTGAATATTTGACAGTACAGGCTGAAGGCATCTTTTACATTCCAAGAACTGACTGACGTTTGGATTTTAGTGTCATTGGAGCTGAGAACACCACTTCACATAAATACGTAGTACAAAATGGCAGATGTATGTTTAAGGACATTTCAGAAATTGTTGGAAATTATGTCCCTATTATAAGCCAAAATTCATTTAACCATAATTTATGACACCCAAGTCAGCAATTCAAACAGTACATTTGGAAATTCAAGCATTCTTAAATAATATAATTCAAAAATACACTAATTTTTAACTCTCATGCTGAGATACAACAGTAAGAAATTATTTAAAATGTATGCTTTCAAAATTAAAGTGCTTTGTTTCTATAAGAGCAGAAAATATTTTGTGTACAGAACAGTCATTCATGACATAGAATAGTCTCAAGTTAAAAGCCAAGGTGTTTCTGTAGCATGTGTTGGTGTTGCACAGATTGTCAAAATGTGCAGTGCAAGGTGGTTGTACAGTCAGAACCAAGGCTGCAGTAAAGATGTTTGACCCTGGAAAATAGGCCTGAGTTGTATAAGAAAGCATACTGAGTAATCTATGGAGAGTAAGCTACGCAGCAGTGTTCCTCTATGGCCTCTGCTTCAGTTCCTGCCTCCAGGTTCCTGCCTTGGGCTCTTGTCTTGGATTTCGTGGATAGTGGACTGTAACCTGTGCACAGGCATCAATGCTTTCCTACCCATGTTCCTTCAGGTCATGGTGTGTATCATAGTGATAGAGAGCTAATGAGGACAAAAATCAATGTTAAAAGAATCTTCAGAAGTGTGAAAGCACAAATAAAAATTACCAGTAGTGTATATTCAAGACTGCTTTGCCCTCCCACATAAAATTGACATGCACATGACATGTATGTGCACACATGCATGTACATACACATACACATGCACACATATGTCTGTGCACACACACAGGTTCACACAAATATGTTCATACATATGCAAGCATATGTGTGTACCTACGTACACACACACACACTCACACACATACACACACTCACACTGTTAAAAAGTTCACCCTTGACCAGCTACTCTTTTAATTATCAAATACAAATCCTTTGTTTTTATCTTTCACTCATGAAATTTTAGTTAGTCAAATTTCCCAAATGTGAAAACCATGCAGCCTGGAGTTGGTTGTAGTTTTGATTCACATGCCTGTAAAGCATTACTTGGTAGCAATCAGAAGAAATCGCACAGCTGTGTCTAAAGCCTTCCTATTGTTATAAACATAGGAAATTGGTGTGCAAATTCCTGATTGCAGTAAGTGAGGGAATTTAGTAGCAGCAGCCAAAAGCTAGGAAGGTGAGCTGCCTGCTAGATTATGTGTTTTAAAAGAGTAAAGTATGTGTGCACATAGCATATATTCACGTGTCTTCAGTGTGGAGTTTTTCATTTATCTCTGCCACTGAGAAGTCAGTGCTGTGATGCTCCAGGAGTGTAGAACACAGACACACAGTGGACGGTTTGCTCTAGTGACGTCTAGTTTAGTACAACTTTTCAAATCACCCTACAACCCATGGCCTTTATTCATATGACTTACAAATATGGGGGTTATTTAGGAACAACAGAAGAATAAGTGTTTGCTTGTGGATATAGGGTGGGAAATGAACTCAGCGGAGATGCTACCTTCTCACTCTTCTGCCTCTACTCTTCTTTCTGAGCCTTTGTGTTTGGATTGGCATCTCTAATGTGGAGAAACAGTGTCTGTCTACATACCAGTCAGCCAGCTGTACCTCTTGCTCGGAGAATGTCTGGTCAAGTCCATCATCTATTTTCAATCATGTTATTGGTTCTTGTTAGGTTCCTTTCCAACTGCAGGAAATTCACAGATTTTTGGAAGCCATCCCTCATCATATATCTGGTTTGGACATACATTCTTGAAAATAAAGATTACATGATGAGTGAACTGTGAATTTCCTAAAACACAAATACTAACATAATAATATACACAATTTTACACAACATAATAATATATACTATTATAACATAAAAATAATAATAGTAATAATAATAATAATAATATAATATTTTGCTAGTAGTATCTTTCCCCTTTTCTTTGAAGGACAGTGATTGAAGCCTGCAGGAACACCACCAGCAACACTGTGAATAATGGCATGAGCGTGCATTGTTTTCCTTGCCTGTCCATCAGTACTCAGTAGACACCCGTTTGAAGTCCTTTCTCTGTGTGTCCTGCAGCAGTGGGTAATTATACACATGGGCACTAGGAAGACTTAACTTGATCTGGAAGACCTGTAGTAGTCTTTGAGAATAAAACAGGGTTAAGCTTTCAAGGTCTGAGTTGTGTGATAAAGGCCCAGGGAACTCTTTCTTCCTCTCTGCTAATTCATATAGCCACTTCTCAGAGATAGGCAAACAGGGTTGGTGGTAATAGCCTGACTTCCTGCTCATAAGCCTGGAGCAGCTTTAGAGTTTAAAAAAGGGCTAGAATCCCAAGGATAAAAGGGCAGAAAAGCTCCTTAGCTCAATCCTGTTTATTCGTCATCTAAGCACACCCTTTGATGTAGACACAGACGTTTCTTCCAGTGGGGAAGAAAAGAGAAGAAGAAAGGCCACAGGCTTAATTTTGTAGTGGTAATTACTGCATAAAGTAAAAAGAAAAGAAAACTTTTAGTCCATCACGGTAGATCATGTCGTCTGAAGCATGGGTTGATTCTATTTATAGACTGTGTGAGGGCTTCCATCTTCTGTGCCCTACATAGATAGCAGCTATGAGAACTTAAACAGGCTTCACACACTCTTTAATGTCTGCTTATTTTTTTCATAAATAGGAAATAGCAGAGCAAATGCCTAAAAAGATTTTTTTAGTGGACAGGTGAGAATCATAAGCTATCAGACCATTTCTACTGTTCTTCACTCATGCAGGCATGGCATCCATTGTGTCAGAGAGAGGGGGAAACTGAATGGGCTGTGTGAAAGCATTTATGAGATGATGGGTTGGTAAGAAATGGTGAGTTCAGAGAAGATCCAAAGGCAAAGGTTGCAGTGCTTAGCCAGCATCTGCCCTGTGTTTGATCCCCAACACCTAGACCAGGTGGAGCAGTAAAGACCAGTGATCCCAGCACTCAGAAGACAGAGGCAGAAAATCAAGAGTATCAGAAGTTCAAGCTTGTCCTCAGCTAGATAGTTCAAGGGCAGCCTGGGCTCCTGTATCCAAAAAAACAAACTACAAAGTTTAACTTGAAAGACAGTTGTGTGTGTGTGTGTGTGTGTGTGTGTGTGTGTGTGTGTACTGATGAGTTTCAAATTTTAGATGGATAAATGTGAAGGTTTAGTGGAGAAACATAGGTTAAGAACCAAGTCCAGGGAGCTGTAGTCGAGGGAGAAAGGAGAGGGACAGTCTCACGTTAGTGTTGCCAGGGGGAGGGGGGAGACAAGAAACTAGCCTCGCTCAGGTAAATAAACTGATTTTCAAAGAGGAGGAGAGACCATGTGCATCTTCCTACCTTTCAGGACCTCTGGATTTCAGGTGCACAGAGCCTTGGGCTCAGCAGGTTGTGACTCAGCTGGTCAGAGCTAAGTCTTCACTTTTAGCAAACTGCCCATGCTGCTGGCACACACAGAGCAGCAAGGTCCTGAGAAAAGGGGAGCTCTCAGCTTCTGACTGCCGTTTTCTATTAATTAGAAAGGGACACCAGACAAACAGAAGGAGGAGAGGAAGAGTAGTTTAGGGCATTGACATAACGTCTCAGCGATGGCGTGAGTTGATGGGACCTGAGAAATGCGGTAAAATGACCAACAATGCAGAGGGCCTCAGAGTGGGGATGGATACGTCACAGAGCCTGCCTCTGTGACAGAACTCCACACACAGGCTCTCCTGCAGGACCAGAGAAATGTAAGGCTAGGATCACATGAGAGCAAGTTAGTTCATGGGCAGAGTTCAAACAAAACAGCAGAGAGGTGAGTGTGTGTACACGCTATTCCTGAGATAGTGCTTAGTGCAACCTGTCAGGGAAGGATGCTAAAACATTCTTAGAGGGCTAGAGAGACAACTCAGCAGTTTAAAGCACTTTCTGTTCTGTCAGAGGCCAGAGTTCAGTTTCCAGCACCCATGTGAGGTGGCTCATAGCCACCTATAAGGATAGATCCAGGAGATCTGATGCCTTCTGCTGGTGGCTTCAGGCACCTGCACTCATGTGCATGCACACACACACACACACACACACACACACACACACACACACACACACAGAGAAAGAGACAGAGAGAGACAGACAGACGGACAGAGAAATTAAAAATAAAATAAATCTTTAAAAGAAATACTAACTAGTACAGGAAGGGGCAATAGCAAACACCTGCCACCCCAACATTCACACATGAGAAGCAGCTGTGGCAGGAGAGTGTCAGTATCAGACTGCCTTAGGCAACAAAACACGACCCTGTCTGACCAAAACAAAACAAAACAAAACAAAAACAAAAACAAACAAACAAACAAAAAACCCAAAGAACAACATAAAAATTTGCAATAGGACCAGTGTATGCAGGTCACAGAGGATCAAGTGATGTTTCTTCATCTTCAGGATTATTGTTTTGTTTATGATATCCATTTGCACATTACTATATAAAATATGCTGATTGAAGTCTCGTTTAATCAACATACATTAATTAAATGCCTAAAAAAGGGACACCCCTGACTACTATGTGCGTTGTAAGAATGTTTAACCTAAAGGTCACATTCTAACTTTAGGTATCTCAGATACATAAGCATTCAAATCACAGAACTAAGGTGAGTTAAAGCATTGTAAGGTAAATACTGAGGGAAAGATGATATTAGTCATTTTTAAAAGTCTTGATGTCAGAATTCAGGAAAAGCACTAAATCAGCTGATAAGGACCCAGAGTTCAGACACAAACAGCAGATATAAGAGCTCTGTGCGGTAGAGGAGGAGTTACTTAATCTATTCTGACAGATGTAGCTGGGACCCTGGATCAGGTTTCATGTCACCAAGCACTGTATAGATCCACTAAAGACCACCAAGGACATCCTGGGCTTTCTCTTCTAAAAGGCTTTGGCACACATGTGAGTTAAACAGACCTGAGCACCCACCGGAAGGAAAAGACCACTGAAGGGATTCTCTCACTCAAATCTGATTGGTGTTCTCCTACGACAGTACAGAGACATGAGTTCCCTTGGGGAAGGTGAGCGTCTCAAGGCTAACCAGTCTTTTCTCACCACACACCCTTCTCCCCAAACAGACTCACTGCATCTGTCACAGGCCAACAGACACAAAGTCGCACAACTGGAATATTTATGTTAACAACAATGTCATACAACAACTAGTTAAATTAGTTAAGCGAAAGTTAGAAGCTACTTTTGTTTGCTAGGGATGGAACCTGGGATCTTATTCATACCTAGCAAGAGTTCAACAGCCAAGTTACAGTCCCATCCCAACAATAAATATACTATTGAGTACTGTTCTCATGGGGATCTCTAAAAGTGTTGAATACTTACTATTTACTATACTATGTTGCAAAAACTGATTTGTGTACAGTCAAAAGACTGGGGACATTCCTACCTGTCAGAATCCCTAAACTCTGTCCTAATGTCTGTGCCTGTAACTGAGCAGAGCTCTTCCAGTTCTCAGTATACTAACAACATGTCCTTGTGTTTCCTCAGCTTCTCTGGTCCCCAGGTCCTTGTGATACTCATCCAGTGAATCCAGACAAAACACACACTGCAGCAGACAGAGTATGTTATGGGAAATTGTGAGGCACTCCCAAGGGTAAGAGTGGGAAGTGACCAGAGGGACCACTGCATGGGGTACAGAGGGTCAAGCATGGACAATGGCCAGAGGTGTGGTTTTATAGAATTCTGCCCTCTTTACTATGGAAGGCTCCCTAGAAGCATGTTCAAATTTCCCCGATGATGGACAGGCCCTTTGGGACTAACTCTAAATGGAGAGGACAACGTTATATCCTTGTTCTTTCCCAGAGAGTCTATAGCTTGATAGTAATTCTGTGATATTTGAGATATGTGGTGCCCATCAGGAGTGACACTATTAGGAGGTATGGCCTTGTTGGAACAGGTGTGACTTTGCTGGAGGAAGTGCATTCCTAGAGGGTAGGCTTTGAGGTCTCAAATACTCATGCCTAAACAGTGTGTCACTGTCACTTCCTGCTGCCTGCAGATCCAGATGTAGAACTCTCAGCTCCTTCTCTGGCACCATGTCTGCCTGCATGTCACCATGCTTCCTGTCATGATGATAATGGACTAAATTTCTGAACTGTAAGCCAGCCTCAACTGGAAGTTTTACTTTATACGGTTGCCATGGTCATGGTGTCTCTTCACAGCAATAGAACCTGAAGTAGACAAGGCCGTTCAGAATAACATATGTTCACCCAGTACCAGAGATACCACTGAGGCCCATTGTCCAATAATCAGAGTCCTGTAGTTTCCAGTCTTGATTTTACAAGCTGCTGATTTTGAGGGACAGGTCCAATCTCAATGCCTTTCCAGTCTTCTAATACCCCAGGGTGCTATGTAGAACCGTATCAGCGCTTGTGAACCTCAGCTTGCCCACATGGCAGTCCATCCTATCTGTGGAATCATCTTGAGCTCAGACATCACTCAGACTCAGCCTCCTCGCTACCAGCTTGAATCACTAGCCATTCCTGTAAAAAGCAAAGGCACTGTTGCCTTGATGAGTTCTGGTTCCTGAGGGTTTGACAAGAGCTGAGTTCTGTGTAACAGGAGTGATGAAGAAGTAGCTTTGAAGATAACTAATTATGAGGATCCCTTATTTGATGCTGCTGCAACACGAAAGGGAAACGAGAACTCCATCTGAACTTGATTCCACTGAAATAAAAGGCGGGGGTGGGGTTTAAGGACTGAGACTGGCCATTGTGTAAAGCACACTGTGTGAATCTTGGGTTTATAGTTTTTTCTGTGATTAGACTATTTTCATTTGCTATTTGACACTCGTTACCAGTCACTTCTGTCCCTCTACAGACACTGGGTGTTAAGGCCCCTGATTTCCTCAGTGACCACATTCAGGAGAGCTACAGGCATGAGGAAGATGTGGTGATAAAATTGGCAAGAAAATGTTCAAAAGTTTTACACCTGAGAGGGGCATAAAATTATGTATAAATATTAATTTTCTACAGGAAATAGTCTATCAAATGAGTAATCAGAACCTAGGTTCAGGGTGATATATAAAGTTACTCAAATTGAGGTGACATTAAAAACCATCCTGATCAATATCCATTTTTGTTTTCATGACTATCATTTTTGTCAACTACACCATCTGATTGTTTACTAACTGGCCAGTGGATGCATACAGATATAGCCTTAGAAATTCCTTCTGCTATCAAATGATGCTTTTTTGTCAGAGTCTCTGTTGGCTTCAAAGAAGCACCTAGATTCTGCTCCAGAGACCTGAGGTAGCAGACAAAACTCACCTAACATGAAAAGATCAGTGGTCTGAGGACAAAACAATCACATGCAGCTAGAATGTTAAACATGCTGAAAACAAGATTTATTCACTCTGGTCTTCCCACATATACAGCAAGAACATCCTCAGCAGTGACCCCCGTGTGGACATCTCTGGATCCTTTCATCTGGGTTGCTCATGTTAGCAGTCACTGAAAGCTTTGGCCACACAACAGTCAGAGGACTTACTGTGCTTGGCTCTCAGCCTATGGCAAAACATATTTTTAGATAGTTTGTTGAGAATCTGGTCCCCCAGGAGCTATCACATAATTGAGAATAAAAATATACACATCGAATACAAAGTGTCTCGAGTGTTTTAACTAACCATATGGATGCTTTAAATTGAGGGAAATGTAAATATACCTTTTCTCTGACTGCTCATACAGCTTCAGCCTCCTCATTCTCTGCTCTAATTACAGAGACACACACAAGTCAGAAAACTGAATAAGGCCATCTTTCTTCTCCCTGTGAAGATACAGCAGAATCTGTACTCAGTAGCATATTTTGAGGCACCATATCCTCTTCCTGATATCTTTTCGTATTGTGACACCACCAGACATATTAGATGAGTGCTCCATGCCTAATCCTGTGTGTCTTTGTTTCCTTTCCATCTTCCTTTGATCTGCTGCAAACCACAAGCCGAGATAAAGTCAACCAGATCCTGTAGTCTATCATTGATGTCATGATATTGCCTAACAAATGATGTGTTTTTAATCCATCATTCTCTGAATCAAAGAAAGCATTTCTGGTGCTCTAAGTCTTGGTTAAGGCTGCGCATACATGCTCTTTAGCAACATTCTTTATGCCACTGGACTAAAGAACTGGTCTTACAGTGTGATTCTCCTCAACAAGAGATCCGAGCTTTTGTTGTTCAGCTGTGTTCCAGTGTAGTGCACCAAGACTGTGGTCAGTTTTCAATGAGTCAGAGGACCATGCTCCACCTGGGTTTCAATCCAGGGAGGAACAATATAAAGGTCTTTAAACCAAGGCCAGAAACACAGCAGTGCTGGATTGTGCTGATGGCATTGCTTCACTAGGAATGCCTGTCATAAACCTGCTTTTATTTGAGAAGTAACGTTGGGGGGATGGGATATTTTGTGAATATTTAGCTGTGTTACTAGCAAAGAAGGTAACTCAAGCCTCAGATATCTCTGTCAGAGATAAGGATGCTCTTCTAGTGTGCCAGGAAAATGCATGTCTGTGCTTCAGAGGAGGGGGTTCCCATGGTAGTCCATACTGGAGCTAGAATTCTAGAACCTAAGGCAGTAAGTGAAAGATGGGGGCCAAACCTGTGAGGACAGTGCCCTGGGTCACAAAGTAGTGATGTCCCTCCACTTAGTCACTTTTAAGGGAACTTTGTATGCTGTAACTTGGTCCATTATTACTTAAGAAGGTGAATACTGCCTTGTGTTAACAGATAAGAGCCAGCCACATCTAATTATTTACAAATGCTAACAGCCATCTCAATGTGGGTTTCACACAGAAAACAAGGAACAGCTAATCCCGAGGAGAGGAGTTTCCCTTAAGGAACTTGTCATTTGACAATAGCCTCACTGATTGGGTTCACCTAACTCAAGAAGACAATCATCCTGACTTTTCTTGCCTTTTGGTCACCAATAATTTTCACAAAGTATCGTACAGAGCCTTAAAGTGCTTTTTGCAAGGCTTTACAAGTACCGTGTAAAAATAAAACAAAAGTTCAGGGAGGTGAAGCTTCCATCCTCAACATCCTACAAGGTGTAGCCCAGGACCTTCACAATTAACTTCATGTGCCCAAGATTTGTTTAAGCAAAAAATAACTGCAATGTTTACAAAACAAGCAGAGAAACATGGGGAAAACACCACTGAACCTGCATAACTCAAATGATGATTTGGTATAAATTATTTCTATAATTACAATTGTTCAGACTTTATTTTATTTAAATAGCAGGTTGGAAAAGTTTGTCTAACACCATAACAACCAAACAAAACAGCATCACTGTTTTCCTCAGTTGCCAAGGATGAGCATCTGGTGGGAACATGCTGAATGCATGTGTGCACACACTATATGATAGCACTCTGGAGTCTGCACAGAAAGCCATAGAGAAATGTGCCCATGATGTTGACTATGTCAGCAGAGACAGCTGGGCTTTGCAGGCTGGTGGCCTCCTGGTGGAGAGTGACAGAGATCAGTGATGACAAACAGATCCAGTCATTTTTGCCTCTTGGGTCTCTCAAGTGTAGGGCTGAATATTTAGGTAGTTTTGAGTGGAGCCCATGAGCACAATGTTTGAAACTGAGGGGAAGGCAAACTTTGTAAGGACAATGGGAACGTTTTCCCAGCTGTGGTTCAGGTCTTATGCTGTCCTGAGAAGGCATGTGTACTTGATTGCTGATGTTTTCTCTTTGACCTTAACATTAAACATATGTGGTAATGTGTGTCCACTTAGTCCGGTGCCCTTGCATGTGTACAGTGTCAAACTGCAGAATACCCGTAAAGGCATCCTCCCTGTGAGACAACAGAATTTGAATAATTCCTACTATAGAGCCACTGCTTCCCAAAGAGTTTGGGATGAGACTCTTTTAAGGACAGAGAGATCTAATATTCAGCACATGGGAAATAGAAGAGCTGACAAGAACCCTGTGACTCACCTCCCATCTGGTTCTTTGGTCTGGTCACTTACGCAAGGTTATTAGTGCTAACATACATTATAGGCAACGCTAGAGAGTAGCTATTGAGAATTTAGATACATAGTGTTATCAGGCAACATTTAGAATGTTTACTCTTAACCCTCAAATTGTGCTTCCTCTTAAGTGCTCAGCTCCGACTTCTATTTCCCCATGGCCTAAGGATATTCAGGCATTTGTTATAAGGATGGTAGTGAACACTGGAGCTGTGTATTATAACTGTATTTCCCTCTTTCTTTTCCAGAAAGAATGTGAGATGCTTTGCCACAAGATTGGAAGTAAAAAAGAAATTGCCAAGTTTTACTCCTCAGACAGATTGGATATTGAAGTGGACTTTGGAAGGTGGCAACATGTAACATTTAGGTAGAGACACTACCTTCCTTTGGGCCAAATGCTTACTGAAAAATCAACCTCCATATTCCTGAGACAGAATAATTTTGTCTCCTAGAAAAGAAAAATGGGGGAAATGGAATTTGTAGATTTCTCAAAGAACTTTAAACTTAGTCTGAACTGTAGATAATTTAGAGGTGCTCAAAGTGTCATTTTTATTGCATTTTTCCAATTTATCACCAACTGTCATCGAATGTTTTTCTTCTTTGTTTTTTCCTTTTTACAATTGCACCTTATTTAATGTGTGAGTAGATTATATATATATATATATATATATATATATATATATATATATATATATATATATATATATATATATATAATACATACAACAGAATATATAGTCATAAGAAAAAGATATGGAGCTGAGGAGGGCATCTGAGGAGTGTGAGTGGAGGTGGAGAGGCAGAATGGATGTATGTTGTACATGCTCAGCAGAGAACTCTTTAAGAAGGGGAAGGTGTGCGTTAAGACAGTACATCTCCACCCTGTGCACCCTGACCTGATGCACCTGACCCCAGGCTTCAGTTCCCAGTGTATTTCTCTGTGCCTCCCGTGTCCAGGAGCTAGATTCTCACTGATGATTTTAGGACAATGCATTTTTTCTTTATCCCCCTACAACCATGCTGTACCATGTCCCAGATAGTTTGTAAATGGAAGATTCATTCAAATGTGTGTTCTTCTATCTCTTTTTCTTGAGAGCAGTAATTTCAGGTTTATGGGAAAAGAAAAGGACCACACTATATTCTTCATATGTCTGGTGGCTATGAAAAGTTTATCAATAGAAGCTGTACAAGCTATGTGGTATGACTACAATGCAGGGATTTTATAAATTAATTGAGGGATAAATCATGACTTACAAACAAAGGGTGACCTGGTAAATTACCCAACATTGAGAGGTCACTGATTCTGTGGAAAACTCAGTGCTGAATGGTCTAATAGAGTTTAAATTTTATTTCTGTCATGTGGACTAGACTCACACCTAACCAACTTCAGTCAACAATTCTCCAGAAACAAAAGTCACACACAAGAAAGATGGGGATCAGTTTACTGATTATTGCAACAAACTGTTTAATCTAGGATTACATTCAAATAAATTAGGAAATTCCAGCTCTATCCAGTACCTAGAAATGAATGCCCAGAAAATTAAAAAGAATGGAATAGATATATCTATATCTACTTGTAAATATATCCTAGGTAGATATAGATAGTGACAGAATCTAGATAAGTGACTGACAGATAGATAATTGATAGTTTGGTGATGGTAGGTAGATAGACAGACAGACAGACAGACAAATAGATAGATAGATGGATGGATGATAATCTTAATTCCATGCATGCAAAATTGAGTCTACAAGAGAATGTAAAAGGAGAGTAACACTTCTTTGTTTTCTGTTATCAATATTACCTAGGTAAAATAAATTTCATTGTATGAGCATTAAAATCCTCTATTTAATGTAGGAAACCTAGGAATGGTCTTTGAACTAATGTGAATATTCCATGGCTGAATCAAGTACTCTTTTAAAGTTTTATGAACATCGACTAAGGTAACTTGGAGGCTGAGTGAGCCTGCAGCTTCTCAAATAGATGCTTCTATCTCTCCTCACTCCATATTTCATCAGTATGATTTCCTTTTGACAAAAATAATTTCATATCTTTTAACTGTCTTAAAGTGAAACTTAGGGCTAACATAAGCATATATTAATCTCATAACCACTCTGGAATATTTAAAGAAATAATCAAATATGTTCCATCAATTTATTCTGGATATACCACTTTAAGTGAAGAAGTCAGAAAATTAATCTTGATGTGAAATTAAAGAAAATTAAAAGCAATGGAAATATTCTTTAAAATATGATATTTATTTGTATATATAAGATAAGCTTTAATTTTCTATTATAGAAAAATAAGTAGCTGGTCAAAATGACATTATTGACTTCCAAAATGGAAAAAAGTGAGATACTTGCCTCATATAATCAACAAAATACTAATCCGCTAATCTAGATATGGTATCTATTAATCACACATATATATATATATACACTAACTTAATATGTGTATATAGAAGTAAATATATATTAAATTATATACATGTTAAAATCCACCCATATGTACATAGAAATTAGTGACAATATCTTACCTTGCAGATTGTGCACTATTAGTTCCTGACATAAATTATATATATTTAATATCATCAGTAAAATACTTTTCCTTCTAATTTATCTCACATCCACACACTGATTTCTATGTTTATTTTTAGATGCAACGGCACTTGTATTTGAAGTAAGTTGTGCTGTGGGATGTTCTGTATGGCAAATATGTTGCTAATTAGTCAATAAATAAAACACTGATTGGCCATTGGCTAGGCAGGAAGTGTAGGTGGGACAAGGAGGAGAATAAAGCTGGGAAGTGGAAGGCTGAGTGAGAGAGACACTGCCAGCCGCCTTGATGACAAACAGCATGTGAAGATGCCAGTAAGCCACGAGCCACGTGGCAAGGTATAGATTTATAGAAATGGATTAATTTAAGCTGTAAGAACAGTTAGCAAGAAGCCTGCCACGGCCATACAATTTGTAACCAATATAAGTCTCTGTGTTTACTTGGTCGGGTTTGAGCGGCTGTGGGACTGGCGGGTGTTAGAGATTTATCCTGACTGTGGGCCAGGCAGGAAAACTCTAGCTACAAAGTTGGGTACATGCAAGATGCTTAAAAGTTATGGGGTCCTTGAGAAAATCATTTGCTTTGATGGATTTTTCTATGCCCTATGTCTTGGGCTTTTGAACAAATTGGAAGCTTTGAAAAATTATTATCTAGCACATGTATATTTACACATCTGTTTGCATATGTGTATAGGTATGAATCGACCCAACCCCTGCAAAATGTGCAAAAAATACACAAAAATTTTGAAATCCCAGAAAGGGCCTAAATAGGAGCCGACTCTATTCTATTGTTACAACCTTTCTCTCCAAATCCAATGCTCTGATTTCAAACCAACTCTCCTTGCTTCAATCCTCCCCACAGAGCTTTTTCTTCTTGTCATTAACAGGGCTCAGTTACACTGAGTGTAATGTAATGTGTATGTTTGTCTCCTGTTTAACCAGGCACCATGGCATGCTCACTTGTTGATGCTGATTTTTTCTTGGACAAGCCAATCTGCTTTGGCCATCTGACCTCCTGCATGTCCCTTTGCCCACATCAAAAGTCACACTTTAACCTATGACTAATCAGTATTTGTTGCAGTGTTGACAATCACATTATTTTGTTCCTATCTTGTTCAGAAAGATGCTCTTGGTCCTAGAACAATGTGCACCAAAGGTAAGAACAGCAATGGGGACCCAAGTGAGTGAGCACATTGCTTTTATGCCTCTGTAGAACATAGTCAACAAATGCCTTCACAATTTCTTCCAACATGGATGGCACTGAGGCTTTAATCCACCATGCAGTCTGTTTGTAGACAACATAAAGAGCTTCCTCTCTGACGATAAAGACTTGTCACAGTCTCCAAACTGATCTGGAACCATAATGCCGATGCTCATTCCAGCCCCGCTTTCTTTGTCTTCCAAATGCTTGCCATATGTTTCTCTAAAGTTATACTGCTATTTTGAATTATGTTGATTTTTTTCTAGAAACATCTATGTGACTGAAATCATTAAAATGGTCTCATTAAATATGGTTAGTTTTGTTAATCACATTTTTATTAAATGTTGCTTTTTTGCATGTTTTTCTTAATTATGTATATATGTGTATGTCTGTGTAGCAGGATATGCAGGTGTCTGAAAGTGCCTCAGAGTGCAGAAAAGAATGCTGGAGTCCTAGAGCTAGAGTTCTAGGTGGTTGTGAGCCCCCTGTCTTGGGTACTGGGAGTTGAATCCAGGTCCTTTGGAAAGGCAATGCATTATCACACTTAACACTAAACCGTCTATTCAGACCCCATACTGCTTCTTATTAATCTTGTTTTACTATTAAGTAATTTCCCCCAAATAAAATATAAATATGTCTATTCCTGTTACTTGACTGATTTGATCAGACTCATTTTCCTTTCCAGATGCTATGGCTTTATGTAGTGTGAATGATGCTTTCCGAACAGATGGAAAAAGAACGAAACTGCTTCGGGGAGGTATAGCCTATACCGCCTGTACACTGAGTAGCTATAAAAAGCTAAGCTTTATAAACTGGCCAGGAAATCAGCTCAGCTCAGCAGCAAGGCTTGGGGAATGCAAACACTGGACTCCCCATCTGACCAGATGTGGACATTCCTAAGGAATGATAAGTTTGGTCAACCAGTGAAGTGTTTTCAATTTGAAGTATAAAGTCATGATGATACAGTTAATGTCCTTTGCCTGTAAAGTACAACTAAAATTGAGAGAGACAAAAGGAAAAACAGATTAGTTTTTAAATAAAATATTTACCAGCTTAATTCTTCATTGGGCCTATTTTTAGAATTCCACAACTGACAGAAATAAATAAAACTGGCAGAAATAAATAAAATGAAAGCCTTGCATCAGTGGTATAGTCAATACTGATGTGTGCGTCATCTCTGCAGAACACAGCGGAATCATCACTGCCACTGGTGTGATCTACCTAAGATTGTGAACTATGCATACTTGTGTGATCATTCAGCCAGAGGATGGCACTCTGGTAGTTCCCTTCTTCTGAGTTAGGATGTACAGATTTAATCATTCAGTGTTAACAACCAACATAGCATGTATGTAATTAATCACAACCTCTGCTTTCTGTGCCAATTGCAACCTCTTTCTGATTCTCAAGTTCTCCCCATCATCATGGAAGACCTGAAACCAAGAGAGACTATCACTCTTATTCCTGTAAACTGCCTCTTGGTGGCATGTCGTCAATGAGGTCATACTTGTTCTTTGCTTTTCTTGACATTTCATGTGAATTCTTTTCTATCCCTAGTCGCTAGTTAAACCTTATCAATGTATCTTTGAAGTTCAGACTTTTCAAGTTTTGAACTCAGAACAAGCTTTCTGGTAGCCTTAATCTGAAAGTCTTGTTATTCAGGTAGCGATATCCATCATTTTAATATCATGGATATGCAAGCATAAGTATTTGAAGCTCACTTTCACATCAGTGCCTGGAACATTTCAATTCCCAATTCAATCTACTACTTTTTAGAAAATCCTACAAAAGTGAAATCCAACCCAAAGATTTTTTTGAATTGTCACAAATGACAGCATGGGATGTTCAACAGAAAGAAAGACGTCAGTGAATCCAGAGTCTAAAATGACACACAAGTCACATCAACAAAACAGAAACTTAAATCTATAGTCACCAAACAATCTCATTTAGATTCTGAATTCATTATTGGAATAGATAACATACATTTGGTTACCTTGGTTCAGAAATAACTTTTCCTAAGCAATCTCGTCTGGTTTAGAACAAAACGAAATCCTTGGAGTCCTTATTTCAAGCCTTGTAGAGTCTGCTCACATTTTCAAACATCACATCTTTCATTCTGCATTGCTCTCCTGGATTATTCACCTAACAGTCTGTGACTCCTATCCCGACATTGTCCTTGAACTGCTTGATGTGAATGTACCGTGTTATAAAGTTTAAAAATTTTGATTTTATCAAAAGGATTTTACTTTTCCTTCTTCTGATTCCTGGTCCCATAGATGATGACAGGAAAGTGAATCCCAACTCTGTCAGCAAAGCAAGGTCAGGTTTGTTGCCTGCTCTGACCCTGGCTAGCAAGAGGCAGTGGCATTCAGAGACAGATGAAAGTACTGAGGCTGCATCCTGGTAATACAACCTCCTGTCAGAGCAGTAAAGCTCAGTGCCTGTTTGAAGGTCTCACTGTGGGGAACAGCATTGTTGTGCTTCCAGGCTCATCACGACTTTCATTAAGTCCTTCATTCAGTGTTATGTAATCACAATCTAAAAGGCAGTTACTTCTTTCTCTTTCAAACAAAAAACAAAATTATTGCACAGTCAATCATAACTTGTCAAGTAATTTAAAATAAGAGTTTATTATTTTCATTCTTTGTTTTTTAATTTATGTATGTATTACACATACAGTGTTCTGTCTGCAGGCCAGAAGAAGGTACCAGATCTCATTATAAATTGTTGTGAGCCACCATGTGGTTGCTGGGAATTAAACTCAGGATCTCCGGAAGAGCAAACAGTCCTCTCAACCACTGAGCCATTTCTCCAGCCCCATAAGTATTTATTATTATGTCATACTCTATAGATGACTTATTGCATGTTATCCATACCAATATTGCAGATTAATTTATAACATGATTGTGTTTTTGATCTGTCACTGGACATTTTATAAAACAAGCAAATTTGTTCATTTATTTAAATAGTCCCCCTACTTCTAAAAACCTATGTCATGTCCCACTGAAGTAGAATTGTGTATAAACATCCTGTTCTTACTCCTGGAAGAAAAACATAAAGAGCCAGTTTAGCTTTCTTTCATAAAATTAAAATTATATTTACCAAGGAATATGTTTATAGGCAAAGTGGTATTGTATAAGACTAATTTTGAGGAGATGTAAATAAATGTCTACTCACCCCAGACAGGGAATCTACAACAAAGTGGAATAAGGCAACCACCCAGATCCAACCTGGTTAACCAGTGAAATCATTACTATTACTTACACAAGTATGGGTGAGAAGTTACTGGAGCATGGAAGCTATGTCACCAGAAGCCTGCCCCATGAAGATAGAGACTCAAAAAATGCTGGAACTATAGAGACTTTCTCAGCAGTCCTCACTGCTCATGTAACTTTGAGGAGGAAGAGTCTTATAAGGGCCCTGTTAAATTCCATGAAGTTCCTGAGACTTGTGAGTTGTTTGTTCACTGAACTGAAAGGTTCCCTCTAAGCCTTCTGAGTCTCCAGGAGAATCTCTCTGGGGTAGAGCACTCAGCTCAGAGGAAACATCTCTGCAGCAAATTCTCATTCTATTTTACTTAGAATTTTACTTCATGTTTTATAAGGGATATTTTTCTTTTTACACCAGTGATTTCTCATGTACATATTTTTAAAACCACTACTATTAACCTTTCAGTAAAAGGTTAATTGAGAGAATAATCTCAATCCACAGAAATATTCACTTGGGTCAGAAATGTGAGGGGGAAATGCCATCATGAACAATGAGTTTTGAAGCAGAGTGTTTTCACAGCCTTTGCTCCCATTTGGATTAACTGGGACTTAGCAGTGAATTCTCATCTCAATCATAGCACAAAACTCTAAGGAGTCTGTTGCTTGACTAATCTTATATATAAAACATATATCTTACTCATTACTTTTCAAGAAGGAAGAAGAAAACAAGGAGGAAACAAACGCAGAGTCTCAATTTCCAGTGATGACACACAGAGTCCGTAGAGGCACAGAGAGCTTATTAGAATTTAAGATCATATTTTAAATGAATTTTGAAAACCAATCTGTTAGAAGTTTTACTTAAAGCATATTAAAGAACTTTTACCTGTTACATAACATTTTTATTATAACAAAATATATATACTTAGGAATATTTCAATTACTTTAAGTAATTTAAAAATGTAATTTATATTAAACTTTAATTAAGTATAATTAGAAATTATATTTCCAATATAATTTATATTGAAAAATAAATAGGTAGCTGGATATAAACAGATTAACAAGACAATGTTTACACTGTCAAAATACAGATCAAATGGATTAGCTCAATTTTTGAAACACAAGAACTCACAGTGAAGACAAAGAAATCTGGGAGTATGGTGTGTGGGGGGGGTTGGGGGTGTGTGTCTGTCTGTCTGTCTGTCTTTCTGTCTCTCTATGTGGCTGTGTGTGGCTCTCACTGTCTGAATATAGGATTATATAAAGAACTATTAGCCATTGTCCTATTTACCCTGTCAATCGATGTCCTGGTAGTCATACTATATCTTTGAAAATTCATGAATGACAATTACTCTTTGCTGAGCCCATCACTATGTTAGACTTCGAGTATTCCACATTTACTTATTTTAGTTCCCCAAAAGTTCGACTCATATAGCTTGATCACTCCATTTTTAAATTGAGTAACTGCACTTCACAACGAGTACAGATTTTCTTCACAAACACAGCTAGTTCAGGATCGAACCTGACATGCAATTCCTACGAATCTGAAGACCTCTTTGTTGTCTTATGCATTACTCCTGCTGGTTTCTGGACTCAGGAGCTTTCACCTCACTCAATGTTTTACATTAATGAAGCTGACAATAACCACCTGGAAGTGAGAAACTCAAACAACTACACTTTTCAGGTGCACTTGCCTGTGTGAGTGATTTTAAGCACAGTTAGAATGATAAGGATGGTGTTGTGTAAAAGGTATTTCACATATTACTGCAAAATTATCATTTGAAAACTTCAGGCAAGAAAGAATAAACACTGGTGTTTCTTTCTGTGACTGATGTAAGAAAACAACATAAACTCCAAAAAATAACACGTAAGATTGTGTATTTGAATTGACATTAGGATGCTAAAATGTTTACGGGTATATCATTAGGTCTTTTCTGAGGAGGCCTGCCATGCTGTCTTTCAGTAAGGGGCAGCTAAGAATCAAACATAGAACATTGTTTCTGAAACAGACAACAGGCAGGAGGAAGAGGAAGAAATGAATGAATATACTGTTCAACTTTCAATCGGGTCTGTCAGAGTCCCTGGAAGCTGCTCAAGTTTTTCTCTGATAGGATGTTCTACAAAACTGAGATCAATGTTTCAGAGAAATGAACATTAAATAAAGTTTATGAAAATAAATAAAGTTTATGAAATATTCCTCTTTGTGCTAAGTTAGAACCAGAGTATCAAAAGAGACTGAGCAGAAGCTCAAGACATATTTTGAAATAGAATCTGGATTTACCATAATATCAAATTTTAAAAGTAAATGCTAATAAAATTGTTGAAAAGAAAATACCATCTCTGGAGCCAATGAATAAACAACCAAGTAAATACAACTCAGGAAGGAAAGGGGAGACATTGGACAGGAGATCTTGCTGATAGAAAGGCATGATGCTCTTCTGTTCTAGACTTCTGTGTAAGCACAATCTGAGATATGAACGCCCTTCACAGTGGGGCAGAATTCAGAAGCTCCACCCCTTCACAGTGGGGCAGAATTCAGAAGCTCCACCCCATAGGACCAAGTGAGGAAGGAAAACTGACTGGAGTTCATGTCAAAATACCAGCTATATAGGGAGATTCATGGGAGTTCAGGATCTTGAGGGAATGATCTGGAAAACTACTTTATTCATGAACAAACAACACTAAACTGTGTGATTTGAGGGAAGATGTCTTGCTCCTGTTCACACTTAGTTTTACAGTGAAGTAAGTTCAGCTGGGCTTGGAGAAATCCTCTGAGCTGCCACACACGATCATATGATCTGGAGAGGTACTTAGAATACTTCAAAATACCAAGATCATTTTTTAGAGTGTTTTAAACTTTAAAAAAAAGACCTATAAGAGGCTGTTTGTTTGGGAATTAATTTTCAGGCTGAAATCTACCCAACTCTAATTTTTCTTCAAAGCAATTGTCCATCACCAGCTTCCCCAGAAACCTCATTAGCACCTGGGAAAATCCAGATTGACAAAGAACTGTGTAAAGACTTTGGAAATGTGTTCTAAGGAGACTTTGCTATTTGCTATGGGAAAGGACTTGATTTTAATGGAAAAAGAAACAAACAGATTTATTTTACAGTTTTTAAAGGATGATTTTGAGAGGTCTTTTCAGTTACAGAAAAAGAAACAAAATCTTCAGACAAAATTGAAGTCTTAGTATTATGAAACCTACCAAGTAAGAGCACAGAAAAAATATACTTTATTTTAAAATAAAAGTGTCCTCAAGCAGAGTTTTTCAGCTTAGACAGATAGAACATGAGGACCCCAACTTACCAAATTGATGGGATTTGGTGTTAAAATGGGAATGACTGAGCTGTTAAAAAATTTGAATAAAAAGATTCACTTCAGGATGCCTCTTTGAACAAAGCAGGACCTAGGTTATGCAAACCCACAATTTTTTTTCATATTTCTTACTTTGCTTCTCAATTTACCCTAAAGTGTCTCTCAGAAAGTGACATTTTCCAAAGATAATGCTGATCTTTAGATAATTAGTTCAAAGTTTTAGACTAGCTTCTACCTGTAGGAGCTAATTCATAGTTATCAAAATATTTTTTCTCTGAAAGAAAATGTGTGGGGGGACCAGCTTCCAAACAATTGTTAGTGTCATTGATCATGAAGATGTGTCATGGGCAGAAAATGAACAGAATATATCTTCAGTTACAAAGTGCCTCTATAACATAACATGCATTTTTACTCCTGTGTTTAAAAGAATTAATGACTAGCCCAAGAGTACTCATTATTATACAGGGCATTTATTTTTTATTCCATTCTAATGAGAACTGTGCCCATTCTGTCATTTTTAATCCTTCAGGTATCTGGGCCAATTTTAGCACATTGTTTGGTCACACACCTAAGCTCCCCTCATGAACACACACACATATACATATATCCATGTGTACAGATATATACACATGTGTACATATATACATATACATATGCACGTGTGTTTGAATGAATTCATCTAGCAACAGTCAGAGACTGTCAATAATGTTTACAGAATAGTAGCCCTGACATTGAAAATGAAATGATTCATACTGAACACTGAGCCTCAATCATGCAAGCACGTGATTCATTCTCCCTCATTAAAGAGTTGAAGAACTAATGGGAAGATAGGCCAGTGCACAAATAATCATAACACTTCATTAAATGACTTATTTTTTAACTCTAGAAGGTCACCGAAAATGTGTATCAGGGTATGAGGAATGTCTGAAAGATCACATGATACATTAGTCAAAACACTAGAAGGGTTTTCCAGGAGTACCAACTCTGAAAGGCAGGAGAACCAAGCTCAGCACGGTAGGCTGCTGAGACCAGTCAGTTATTATGACTTTTAATTCAGTGTTTAGTAAGGTTGGAGCAGATGAAATTTTAAGTGGTAGGGGCAGTCTCACTGGAGCCTTTGGACTCATCTGGATATGCACTGTTTGGACAGACATGGCAGTTAATTTGCTTTCACATCAAAGTTTAGATGTCAATTTCCTTTCGGCTAGTTCTAATTCATATCACACAACCTTGGCTTGTTAACGCTGCATTCTTATAATACCCAATCAGCAATATTTTGACACTATCTAAACCATTTCCACTAACCTCTGTGACTCTTGGCCTTACTGACAAAGTGGAAGTGTGAAAGTGTAGGCTATGGTCAAGTAGCTTACACAGAGGTCCACCCATACATAAAGGTCTACCCGTGCATTTCTAACTGGGTCTCTTCTGACATCTTGCTCACACTCCATTTGCTATATATGTATATATGTATATATATATATATATATATATATATGTATGTATTGATATATATTGATATATATAGTGATATAAGATAATCTCTCTTACCATATTTTATTGAGTTAGTGAAGGGATAAGAAATTTAAGAAAACTATCTGGGTAATGTATGCTTGCACACAGACAAATTTACATACAAGAAAAACATAACTACTAAACTGAGGTTTTTATAAGAACTCACATAGCCAAAGCTACTATTTAAAGCACTTTACCCCTTCATAGTCTCTTGGTTGGTAGTTGTGTTTCATTCCTAGAGAGTCTGTGCTACTAAAGATTACTGTCACATTATTTTATTTTTCTGTATTCATTCATCACAAGCCTAAAAGCACTGTGAGGTCTCCCGAGAAGCCTCTACCTTCCACTTACATTGCTCTTGATTACCAGAAATGAAATCAGGACATTAGCAAGCCAGTTTCTCCTTGGAAGTCAGAATCAGCTCATCTAGGAAGTGACCTCTTCCCTGACTATTATTTCCGTGGCATGATAAACACAAAGTAGCATGGTGGTGCTCAGCTCTTCTAACTCAGTGGGATGAGTGTTCATTGTGTAATCAATGTAGTCTTTCTTGACCTGTAACTCACACAGCTGAAGGTCCAAATGTGGGAAGTAAAATTTCCTATTGCAAATTCTTTAAGATTAGCTGTTTAAGTATCACTCTGCCATGTGAGTTCAGAGATGGTGGTTCCAGACTTGGGCATCAAGACTCCATACACTAACTAATCAATCTAAAGATACAGTGCATTTGAACAACATTATCCCAACAAAACAAGGCATTGCTATATACCTGAAAGCCACACATGTCCTCAAATGGTCATTCAACAAGGCCATTCACTTTCAATGATGAAGACACTAAATCTGAATTATAAGAATTTGGACCCACTTTTTAAATGAGTTCACTCTAAAATAAATTTCTTGTTCTGAGGCAATCATTGCTCTTCAGGTTGCCATGATGATAGACAGACATTCTAGAAAGCTGTGATTAGTAATTATGGCAGAGGCACTGTCAAAGTAATGGTATATTCATGCCAACAGCATAATATATTTCAATGAGAAAAAATACATTGTACTTTTAATCAAGAGAGAGTGCTGAAACATAATCAAATACAATCTGGTAATGTTTTGACCTCGCTTTCTGGCAAGTGGCTACAACACTGCAGGTAGTTTATGTGGCTGTAATTATGCCAAAATCATCATTACCAAACCTATGTATAATCTCTAGTCCTGATCTCATAGCTTCTGTATTCACAAATCTTTTAGACTCAGAAAGGGAGATAAGGCATGAGATGCATCTTTCCTGTCTCATTCTTTCCAGATAGTTCCAGCTAGGTCTGCATTCTAGGTAGCACTTTGTTTACAGAGCACAAATATCTGTGTTCCTTACTCATTTTAAGAGGACCATCCACAGGCATTTTCCTCACCCATTTTCCAGTTTTGTTTTCTCAGTGAGTAATTATTAACTATGCTTAAACCACCAAAGGTGCATCTTAGGCCATCTCTCAGTCATTATAAACAAGCCATAGATGCACTCATATCTCCAATCTCAGGAATTGAATATTTGTAGCAAGTTTTCTCAAATGTATTTGGACTTTCTTTTGTGGGACCACCAGCTCCCCAATAACAATATGGGACAATATTAATTATGAAATCTTGACCATTATCTTAGACCTTTTTCCATCTAGCTCTTACAACTTAATTAACTTGGTTTTATTAATCTGTGTGTTGCTGTGCAGCTCCGTTACCTCTCATCTGTACTGTATGGAGAAAACATCCAATTACATTTGGCGCCCAATGTGGGGCAAGAGTTTCCACCTAAAACCTGAGAGAGCTTAAAAAGCGATTATAAATGTAGCTAAGAGTACTTCCTAGTTCATGTCACTCATGGCAGGCTGAGGTACAGTAACCTGTCCCCTGGTCATGTATGAGCAGGAGCTACAGCATGGAGGGTTCCTGCCAAGTTACACAGAGGTTTCTCCAAACCATATAGTGCACTGTGTGGTGGACTTAGCTTTTGCTAGTACAGACAAAAAAAAATGATTCCTGGACAACATGCTGCTTTGATGGAGGCATAGACCCACTGCTTCCAAGAGCTGGTGGTGCACTTGGCTCCCAGAGCTGGTGGTAAATGTACCACCACCATATTGGGAAGCTGAAGTGGGTGGAGTTAGCAGCCAAGACTTCTACTTCAGTACTAGCCACTGCAGTTTAAAGCAATAGATTCACAATTAGACAGATTCAGACAGAATAAGATTTTAAATGGTTTACAGTGTGTGTAAAAATGTATGTAGGCTTGGAAGAGAAAAGGAAATGAATATAGACAATTATATAAAGAAATAGTTTTAAAAATAATGATATAGTAAAGGTAATATAAAAAAAGCCACGTAAAGATAGATATTACACAGAGAATCTGGATTGTGTTGTCTTTGGGATTTTTAACTACAGAAAGACATTTGATTGTAAAGGCTGCTAAGTTAAAGCAATATATGTTTTAAAGGTATCTTGACTTCAAAATTAATGTGTAAGTACATTGCTTTAGAAAACAGGTTCTGCTTTTGTTTCCACAGAAGATGAGAACATATGGATTGCTTCCAGGCTAATATGGTTTAATCATCCAAGACCCCCTGAAAGGTCTCCAATGACACCATGGCCCAGATGATCCAACATCCAAAATCAACTTCAAGGCAACTGGCTCAGAGAATACAGCCTTACAGACTACTCCAGTCAGGACTTGACCATAATCCTGAAATTTTCTTTGTATCCGCATAACACTACCAGCACCCACAATCAGCAGGAAGTAGCCTAAAAAACTAGGCCCACATTCCCCAAAACCAGATTATGGATATTTGTCTTTGTTTAGAGATTGGTTAAAATTGTTATTAGTCATAGTCAATATCTTTCTAAAGAAAGAAGGGGGATAGGATGCAGATATGATTGGATAAAAGGGTAGATTCTTGAATTTACTTTTAAAGAGCAACGACTTGTGTAAAATGTCTTACATTGCCATAGATTTTAGTTTATTACAAATTTAAAGTTAATTTTGTTATACTGTACGTATATTTCTACTCTTTTTTAAGGTCTTATGTTTGTATAGCTTATTTGAAATTGTAATGTATAATTAAGAAATATAGATTTAATAATTAGTCATTTATGATAATCACACTTATAGTCATGTTAGTTAAGTTTTCTAGGTATACATAGATAAATTTTGATTAGATAGGTGATCTCCAAACACTTCAAAGACCTATAGAATATGACATTTAAAATGTTTTAAAAACTTAGACTTTTCTGGACAATGAGACATGTCTGCCTCTGGTAGCACCGATTTACTTCAAAGAGAAAAATGAGCATCAAAGACACTCCATATGGAGTTTATCTTCTTTTCAGCAAACATAGCCATTTGGCAAGAAATTGTTCTTGTCTGGACTGCTTGACAAAATGTTGTATCAGCTGGACATGCAGAACCTAAAGAAAGGTGACCACTGAACTTTGCAAGGCAAGATGGTCCTTTAGGTTCCTGCTTTGCAGAGGAGACTGCCAGCTATTCTACAGGACACAGAGAGAAGCCACTGAGAGACTCTACAACTATAAGCTGAAGATGGATGCCCCAATGTTGCAGAGGAACTTTGGAGGACTGTCCAGGCAGGCAGCTGCCTCTGTCATTTCCAGAGTTTTGGAAGTTACAATGTAGTTCCTGTTTACTTAGGTAATATTATATCCTTTGGGGTCTTTGATGTAGCTGAAGACTAGATAGCTATAATTTTTTTTGGTTATGATAAAAGATAAATTAGATATGAAACTTTATACTCACAAATATAGGATAGATAGAATATTTTCTTTAATTTTGCCAAATACAAATAGACTAGATATTAGAACTGTAATTCTTGCTTGATAACTGTTTTGTTATATGTAATTTTACTATGTTAAAGTTAAAGCCTCCCTTTTTGATTAGACAGAAAAGGGGAAATGCTGTGGGATAATGCTGTTGTACACTGGTTTAATAAAATGTTGATTGGCCAGTAGCCAGGCAGGAAGTATAGGTGGAGCAAGCAGATGAGAAGAATTCTGAGAAAAGGGCTGAGTCAGGAGTCACCAGCCAGACACAGAAGAAGCAAGATGACAAGGCAGAACTGAGATAAAATACCAAGCCACATGGCTAAACATAAATAAGAATTATAGGTTAATTTAAGTGTAAGAGCTAGTCATTAATGAGCCTGAGCTAATGGCTGAGCAGTTATAATTAATATTAGCTTCTGAATGATTATTTTATAAGTGGGGCCACAGGACTGCAGGGGCTTGGCAGGACCAGAGAAAACATCCAACTACAATATGTCTGACTTGCTCCACATCTCACTGGCATCCTTCCACCTCTCTTCTTCCCAGAGTTCTCTCTCTCTCTCTGAAAATCCAGCCTATTCTCTCCTGCCTAGCTATTAGCCATTCAGCTCTTTATTAAACCAATCACAGTGCACATTTTAACACAGTGTAAACAAATATTCCACAACAAATATTTATTTTTCATTCTTAGACAAGTCATAGAGAACTCTAAAGAATGTATAGGTGAGAAGTAAAGAGGTAGAAAGAGAAAGGATGAAGCCATTGTGGGAACACACATGAACATGCAGATAATGTCTATCTTCAGGTCACAGGTACATTCAGCTTTAGGTGTTGGTGGATGAAACCAAAAACCACAGGCCTTTCATGGGCAGTCTCAGATGTCTTCCTTACATGTTCAGTTTCCTCTCAGGTCCAGTGTTAGAGAGAAGCATTTTCTCCCCATAAAACTAGACTACTATCTACACAATAGGTATGATACTGCTTAAAGTCTATGGATCCACATGGTGATTTGCATATGGAAACCAGCCAAAGTCCTCAAATGTTATTCATCTGTCATAAACAACCCATGCTCATCTGTGTCTGCTGAGAAGTGCAGGATGGAATCTTACTATCTTTAATGTGGGGCACTAGGCTAGAGATGGGAAGGTGGCATGGAACTGAAACACAATCGTGTATGAACACTAACAAGTTTTAACTTTTAAGAAGATTCAACTTTATAGATTCATTGTGCATAATGGCCACACAAGAGAAAAAAAAAACTTTTTAAATTAAAAGAAAGCATGCCAAAGAACTTAAGAGCAACTCAGAAAACAAAATCTCTGCAATTGTACATTCATACAGAGTTATAATAGCACAAATAGCTGAAGACTTGTCTATGCTAATCTATTCCATAGAAGTCCCTTCAATTATGGTATTTAGGGCTCAAGGCCCAGTTACATTCTTTCCATAATCTCACAAGTTAAACTTGGGCATCTGGCAAGTGCTGTGTAAAGAATGATGTACAGATGAGTGGAAATACAAGATCACATGTATCAGGCTTAAGCTCTATCTTGTGTGCACTATTCTAGGAATTGGGCCTGAAGCAGAGACTGTATACAAGTGCTTTTAAGGAAACATGACTTAGGAAAGTATACTAATGAATGAGAAAAAGAGGAAAGAAAAAAGAAAAGTAACCACTTAACTAAATATGTTGAATCAAGAAAGGTCTAGCTTTGAGAGGATACCATGGGATCTATTGCCATGAATGAGCTTAGAATCTCCATCTATACAAAGCTGACATTGAGCACGAATGACCTAAGAATTGTCCTCTATACAAAGGTGACAAGGCTGTACCCTGTGTATCAGTTAGCCACTGCTTATAATCTGTTATGAGAAGTGAAGTCTTTCCCATACAAGTAACTGATGAGAGCCACCTGTAAACTGTGAAAACTTAGCAGCTAATACAATTATTAAACAGAGAATAGCAAAGTCAGCTTAGGAAAAGTTGGTTGGATAGGATGCATAAAATACCTACTACAGACAATAGCACAGAAGGAAGAAATACCAGGACAAAGCTAGAAATCTACATGGATCAAAGGAGAGAAAATAGGGGAAAAGAAGAAAGAATGCAAATATCTAATCTTAAAAGAAGTGAAAACTATGTTTTGTGAGCACATACTAATAATCCTAGGACTTCAGAGGGCAAGGCAGGAGGATTGGGAATTCAGTGTCCACATTAGCTGCATAGTGAGTTTGAATCCAGTCCAGGTTACATGAATTCCTGTCTCAAAACACTGAGACAAAGAGATAAGCATAGATAGATAGATAGATAGATAGATAGATAGATAGATAGATAGATAGATGATAGTTAAACAGATGATAGATAGAAGATACATAGACTAGATACATAGAAGATAGACTAGATAGATAGATAGATAGATAGATAGATAGATAGATAGATAGATAGATAGATAGATAGATTTGGGTAGATCTAAAATAAAATAATTTGAAATTTGTCAAAATAATTATAATGAATGATCATTATAATTCTAAATTTAATAGGTAATCTTCCAGTAAGTAGAAAGCTTTCTTGTGCTACCTAAATAGTTGGTTAAGTTAAAGCCAAAGGATGGAATTCAGGTTTTCTCCTAAGAGCAGATGTGACAAGGGAATAGTACCTCAAAGCAAGTGACACCACAGTATTAAAACTTTGCTCACAAGACATTTCTCTTATTTTATGAGAAAATTTATTGTTGTTGTTTGTTTTGGTTCTTTTGCTCTTTTTAGGGGGCCTGCCACCCAGCTCCCAAATAAATCACACAGAGAGGTTTATTCTTAATTATGAGTGCTGGCCTTAGCTTGGCTTAGTTTCCAGCCAGCTTTCCTTATCTTAAATTATCCCATCTGCCTTTAGCCTCTGGGCATTTACCATTCTCTTACTTCTGTAAATCTTACTTTTTCTCCGTGGCTTGCTGCATGGCTGTGTGGCTATGTGACTGACCTGTGGTGGTATTGTGTTCCCCCAAAATATTGTGCACCCTAATAAATTTATCTGGGGTCAGAGAATAGAACAACCACTAGATATAGAGGCCAGAAAATGGTGGCACACACACCTTTAATCATAACACTTGGGAGGCAGAGATCCATCCAGATCTCTGTGAGTTTAAAGCCACACTGGAAACAGCCAGGCATGGTGATATATGCCATTAATCCCAGGAAGTGAGCCTTTAATCCAAGGAAGTGATGGCAGAAAGCAGGAAGGTATATAAGGCATGAAAACCAGGAAGCCTAGTTAAGCTTTTAGGCTTTTGAGCAGCAGTTCAGCTGAGATCCATTTGTATGAGGACTCAGAGACTTCCAGTCTGAGCAAACAGGATCAGCTGAGAAATTGGTGAGGCGAGAAAGCTGTGGCTTGTTCTGCTTCTCTGATCTTTCAGCATTTACCCCAATACCTGGCTCCAGGTTTGTTTTTATTAGTAAGACCTGTTAAGATTCCTGCTCCACTGACCCCTGATGTCCTCCTCCTTCTCTGGCTCCTAGATCTCTCCTCTCAGATTTCTCCTTCTATGCATTCTCTCTGCCTGCCAGCCCTGCCTACCCTTTCTCCTGCCTTGCTATTGGCTGTTCAGCTCTTTATTAGACCATCAGGTATTTTATATAGGCACAGTAACACAGCTTCACAGAGTTAAACAAATGTGACATAAGCAAAAGTAACACACCTTAAAATAATATTCTCCAACAAAAACACTCGATGATTGATTCAGGAACATCTAAAGTAGATGGTTATTTTTCCCTACAATGAAGTGATTACATCCGTCAACTATACTACAGCTCTGGAAGGACATCATACACATGTGTATATAACATGATGTGTACATACTTACATATGTAGTATTATATGTTGCTCTGAGTTATATATTAATAAGTGAGTCAGAAAGAAGAGAGGAACAATTAACCTCTTTTTGTAATATTTATTAAAGATAAAATATTAAATGCAAAAATAATATTTTGGGTGTGTAACTCAGTGGTAGAATATTTGCTTTACATATATTGGTTCTCTCTTTCCACCATTTGGGTCTTAAGGTTAGAACTCAGGTCATTGGTTTGGTAGTAAGTTTCTTAACCTGTTGAGCCATCTCCCTGGCCCAAGAATTTTCTTATTTTAATTAAATTTGTAGATTATTTTCCAATGTCTAAAAATATTTTGAGTGAGAAATAGCTATGACAACATCCCCTGTGAGATATGCTACCAGGAAAACAATGAACAGATGGCTTGGTAGAGCTAATCAAAGCTCAGCCTAAATTAAATTCTGCATGGGTGAACTTTTAGGTAATGACTAGAAAAACCATGAGAAACTCATATTGGAGAAAGGCCCAGAGGTGCTTCTAAGTCAAGAATATCAAGCCTGAGGATGTATGGGTTAAAGGGAACCAGGTCTTTCCCCCTCTTCCCAAGTAAAAGATGGCACATGTAGAGCTGAGGGCTGCGTATGATGGTGAATATCTCAGTATGCACTTACAGTTGTAGAAGTGTACACTTATTGTACAAAGATTTCGTTGTTAAAGATTTTTAGCCATGCATCTTTACAAGGAAGGTGAATTAATGTTACTATGGGAAATTTAGCTTTGTAATCTCAAGTCTATTTAACCATTCAGCCTTGATGCATTAGGACTATATCAGAATGGGCACAAATCATAGATAAGTGTGATCTGCTCAACTGATTTTAGAATATTTTAGAATGTAGCATTTGACCTTCTCTTAAAAAGTTTTGCAAGGGAAGAGACCAGGAAAGCATTAAAAGCAAGAATCAACAAAAATGTTGATCAGCAGTAGACCTCTTTTATTAGAGCAATAGATGAGGATGTGGAAAGGTAAATGCCCCATGTTGACAGAAGGTAGAGAGGGCCAGAAGTGATAATGATTCTTATGTGAAACATGTATAAGAACCTCAAATCCCAGGGATAATATCCAAATGACCCAGCTTTATAATGAACAGCTGAAGGTAAGATATACATAACTTTGTATCATGAACTTTCAGGGACAAATCAGAACCACTTATGGAGATAATGTATATGGCCATCAAGATGGTAGCCAGAGCAAGCAATAATGCCCATGGTTGCTACACATGCACACTTTCTCAATTCACTAAACTCACCTCATGACAGACTTGGTTTGACTTAAACAGGGACACAGCAGAGAGTCTTCCTCATGTGCTCAAATTCTGCTGACTTGTTTAGTTGAGGGACAGTGGTAAGGAGATGGTTGCTAGGGTTTTCTTGTATTTATGAGAAAGCTCATACAGTCCTGTTTGGAGACTGTAGATCTAAAGAGAAACAACTTTTTTTAGCAACGAAGCCTTATAAGCCTTTACCTTCATGCTAATCAGGGCTTGGAAATGGTGTTAGAACAGATGTCCATGAGGATGATGCAATGGGGCTCTTGGCTCTCACTTGGCCAGCTTCGATTCCTGTTAGATGATCCTTTCTCTTTCCAGAACTGAATGTTCAAGAAGAACATGGAATGTTGTGTCTTTCCTAATTATAATTCAAATGAGGGGAGAAAATTGTATCAATTTATCAAATCTGGGAATGTAAGGGTGTGACCATCAGTAGCCAATGGTCTTGGTGTGAGAAGAAAGTATTATTTTAAAAAATATTAATTCTTAAAATTATTTGTGATCATACTTTTTACAATTTTTCTTTTCCTTCCTCCTACTCTCCAGATTTATGGGCATTTTTGTTGAAATGTTAGTATAAAATTTAAGCAAGTGGTGCATGTGTTTATGAGTAGGTAATACATATTTATGTGAAATCTTTTTGTGTATACATGTGATCTCTGTGTGTTTGTGTGTATATGGTGTATATATGCCTTTGTGTCTGGTTTATCTATGTTGTGTGTGTTAATATGTAGTATAGTCTATGCCATGTATGTTTGTATGTATATGGTGTGTCTATGTCATGTGTGTTTGTGTCTAGTACATATATAGTGTGTGTACAGTAGTATAGTCTATGCCATGTGTTCTTGTGTGTATGTCATATGTGTTTGTGTGCATATTGTGTGTCTATGCCATATATGTTTGTGTGTATATGGCATGTCTATGTCATGTGTATTTGTGTAACTGGTATGCCTATGTCATGTGTGTCTGTGTGCATACAGTATGTCTATTTCATATGCATTTGTGTATCTGGTGTGCTCATGTCCTGTGTGTTTGTTTGTATGTGTTGTGTTTATATCATGTATTTTTGTGTTTATATGCTCTGTCTATGTCCTGTGTATTTGTGTATATATGGGTTTTTATATCATACCTACATGTGTGTATGTTATGTTATGTGTGTTTGTATGGTATGTATTCAAATTGATGAAATGGATTTTCAATGATGACAAATTTTTACAAAACCTCCAAGGAATTTTGGCATCTACTCCTTTCATTGACTTGCTGTCCCAGGCCAGGGTAAACATATCTGCATGTACATCTTCACTTTCTGTGTCTCTGTTTTCCTCATTCATTTCTGTTTGTGTGCCAGTCATTACTAATATCATTTGTCACACCACAGGAGTGGTTTGTCTGGAATTTGTCATAGTTGTTTATATACATGTATTTTCTTACTATGTATAACTATTGAGAACAATGAAGTGATTGTCCCTATTTTTAAAGCTATCCTGATAATTGTGTGATATTTAATTAGTGTTGGCTGGTTTCAGCAGAGCAGAAGGCAAAGAGCGGCATAAATGAACGCTTGTGATGAACACCACTGTAGCAGAGACCAGGCTGAGCATCTGCGGAGAGGAATGAGTTGTGGGAAGTCAGGACACTGCCACTTATGGAAGGAGAGAAGGCATTAAAATGCAGAGGTCGAACCCTCCAGACTGATTTCCAAAGTGGAATGGCTGCCCTGGTTTACACTCACTTCCACGGAGGGAGAGGCGCTCCTCCCCCACATCCACACCAGCTGTCATCACCATTGATATTCCTGATTAGGGGGACTCTGGCTGAAGTGGGGTGGACTCTCCAAGTGGCTTTAATTTGCATTCCATGATGATTAAAGGTATCAAACACTTCCTAAAGTGTTTACCTCCCATTTTATTTCTCCTGTTGAGAACTGCTTAGTTCTACAGCTCATTTTTAATTGAGTTGTTTCCTTACTATTTAGTAATCTGAGTTCTTGTGTGCTGTAGATATTAGTCCTTGGCCAGAGGTGTAGCAGGCAAATATTTCCCCATTCTGTGGTCCGTTTCTGCATTAGATTGACAGGTGCCTTTGCTGAACAGCAGCGTTTTTATTTTGTGATGTGATGGAGGTTGGTGGAACATTCTTAAGATGAAGGTAGAGACAGTTAGTGCTGGTGATAGAAAGTGTAGATGGGGAGGGCTGAGGAGATGAGGGGACAGAGAAAGGGGTAGCCAAAATGAAGGTTGTAAGAAAAGGTCTCTTGCAAACCTAGTTTAGTGTCTTGTAGCCCAATTAAAACTGAACAATAACAATATCAATAACATGCTAACTAGGAGGGGAAATAATCTCACCTGTTCTACCCTAAAAAAAGAACTAGAGAGAACAGATGATTGCTGAGAGACAGGAATTTGGTCTCTCCCAGGTATGAGACCCGCTAATTCCTTATGCAATAAAAAGTGCTCAACCTTAGTACTGTACCCATAAGAACAACAACAACAACAAAAAAAAAAAAACCCAGATGCAGAGAGGTACGAGATGTGTGTGTGTGTGTGTGTGTGTGTGTGTGTGTGTGTGTGTGTGTGCAATAACCAAAGGAAAAGCTGCCATTGCTTTGAGAGGGAGTGATTTTGAGAGGGAGTGATGAGGATTGGGAGTGGTAGGAGGAAGGAAAGGGAAGAGATGAGGAATTCCATTTTAATTTCAACACACAGAAGGCCCTGGTTAAACTCAGTGGGTCACAAAACAAATAGGCATGAATGTGAGAAGGAGGCTTATGGGGAAGAGAAGCTGCAGAGAGGGTGAGGGGTAAAATCGGTCATTAGAAGGCATTCTCTTCCTCTGTGAAGTTGGCCAAGAACAAACAATTAACAATAGAGGAACAGGAGAAAGACACAACAGTATCCACTGTCTGTTGCTTGAGTTTTCCTGCCTGGCCCACAGTCAGGACAAATCTCTATCACCTGCCAGTCCCCAGCCACTCAGACCCGACCAAGTAAACACAGAGACTTATATTGGGTACAAACTGTATGGCTGTGGCAGGCTTCTTGCTAACTGTTCTTACAGCTTAAATTAATCCATTTCTATAAGTCTGTACCTTGCCACGTGGCTTGTGGCTTACCGGTATCTTCACATGCTGTTTGTCATCGTGGCGGCTGGCAGTGTCTCTCTCACTCAGCTTTCCACTTCCCAGCTTTATTCTCCTCCTTGTCCCGCCTACACTTCCTGCCTAGCCAATGGCCAATCAGTGTTTTATTTATTGACCAATCAGCAACACATTTGACATACAGACCATCCCACAGCACTTCCCCTTTTCTTTTCTTAAAAAGGAAGGTTTTAACCTTTACACATCTCCAAAGTCAGCTTGGTATATTTGGGAATTTGGGCGTAGCTTCTCTTACTATTTTCTGCTGGAGGGGGGCGCTTGTATCTTATGGGGACACAAAGAAAATTTTAGGATTATGGAATAGTCCATGAGGCTGTATTGTCTGAGCCAGTTGCCTTCAAACCATTCTGGATGTTGGATCATCTGGGCCATGGTGTCATCGGAGACCTTTCAGGGGGTCTTGGCTGGTCAAACCTGATGTATCTTAATCTGGAACAAATCCATAGCCTCTGGCTTTCTGTGGAAACAAAAGCAGAGCCTCCTTTCCAAAGCAACATATCCTTACATCCAAATTTTGAAGTCAAGGTACCTTTAAAATATACATTTTGGCATAACTCAACAGCTTTTGTAATCAAATGTTTTTTTTCAGTTACGAATATCAAAGAGAACATAATCCAGAGTCTCTGTGTGGCAGCCATCTTTACGTGGCTTATTTTTTTATATTAGCTTGAGCTTATTGCTTTAAACTGCAGCCTTCTAAGCCTGAAATGGAGCTGTGGCTGCTGGCTCCGCCCACTTCAGCTTCCCAACATGGCGGTGATACGTTTTCCGCCAGCTCTGGGAGCCATCAACTCTCAGAAATAGTGGGTCTATGCTTCTATCAAAGCAGCATGTAGCTCAGAAACCTCTTTTTTTTTTTTGTACTAGTAAAGGCTAAATCCACCACATAGCTTAATGTGCCACTTGCAGAGGCCTCATTCCCGCCATACTGCAGGTCAAGCATGTACGCACGCTAGGAACCTGCTGGTAGCTCAAACTGGCAGCTGCCGCTCATTTGATAGAGACAATTAGGAAGCTGTTTTTAGCTCCATTTTAGAATCTTTTTTCTCAGTTTTTAGGTGGAAACTCTTGCCACCACGTTGGATGCCATTTGTAGCTTAAGTTTTCCTGCCTGGCCCACGGTCAGGGCAAATCTCTCTAACCGGCCAGTCCCACAGCCACTCAGACCCAACCAAGTAAACACAGAGACTTATATTGGTTACAAACTGTATGGCCTTGGCAGGCTTCTTGCTAACTGTTCTTACAGCTTAAATTAATCCATTTCTATAAATCTACACCTTGCCACATGGCTCATGGCTTACCGGCATCTTCACATGCAGCTTGTCATGGTGGCGGCTGGCAGTGTCTCCCTCACCCAGCTTCCTGTTCTCTCAATTCTCCTCTATGCTGTTTGTCATCATGGCGGCTGGCAGTGTCTCTCTCACTCAGCTTTCCACTTCCCAGCTTTATTCTCCTCCTTGTCCCGCCTACACTTCCTGCCTAGCCAATGGCCAATCAGTGTTTTATTTATTGACCAATCAGCAACACATACAGACATACAGGCCATCCCACAGCAACTGTCTAGTTCTGTTCAGACAGGAAGCAGACAACAGTCCTCATGACACGCCAATACACTCTGGTTTCTGGATGACTTTGGAGAAGGACAACAAACAGTCTGTGTTTCTTCACATATTCTGACTGACATTTAACCTTCAGGAAGTATTTACAGGATGCTAATGATGAAAATGACAGTTTTTAAAATAAATCATTGGTTTTTCATGACTAGGATAGATTTGATCATAAAACTCAACATCTATTTATTCTATTTGGATAAAGTAGATGTTAAAATCCCTTTAAAGTTTATAAAAATTTGCCGACATTTAAAATCCGTTATCATTCACTGAAATGCATACCATTCTCCCAAACGAATATCACATAGCCATACTGTGAACACACAAACAGTTCTCTCACATACACAAACATACATCATACACAAACATACACATCATCAAATATATACACACATCACATAAATACATCATACACATACAAACACACAGCTTACTTACATACCCAAACACATATCATATAAACAAGTCATCTCCACACAAATACATAGAGATCACCAGCATACACAACACACACATCACACAAAAACCACATACATCACACACAAATATGTTGTCTCTAGAGATATCACTATATACATTTGAACTCTAAAATAAATGCTCAGATGTTCAGCTTTTCTCAAAGCATATCAGGCTGATATGGACGTATGGGCATATGATCTCTGAGAGCAGGTCATTTTAAACAGAACTTCTGTTTCTACATTGTCAATTATTACCCAAGAATTATAGAATAAAATAATAATAAGCAAATGACAAAGATCTAGCAGGCCCCTAGAAACTCGAGATCTCAGTGACAGATTGCCTGCATTATTCTAAGATGTGGAAAATCCTAATGCAGTGGCTGACCGCAACATTGGCACATTCAAAGTTTCAGCTTAGATTTAAGCATCCTTAGAGTGACAAATGTCACATTTGTTTCTCTTATGAAATGATTGAAAACACGTGAGCACCATAACCTAGTCAATAAGATATGTCTCAGGGCTGTAAGTATTCGTAATTCTAACACTGATACTCAAGCATGTAACTGAATAACTAGCTAATTAAATGGGTGGTAGAAGTCAGTTTCTCAATGTTGGGATTTCCTATTGGGACAGTAAGAGGCTAATGATTCCTGTAGTGATAGATTAGCAATGGATATTTAGGTCAATATAGAAACAGATAATATATGTAAAATATTAACATATATATTTCTTTGTCCTGTCAACTCAGAAGGCCTAAAATAAATGATATCTAAATAGTAATGAGCACATGTTGCATTCAGAACCAGAATCTCAATTTGAATATTGAATATTTCATTAACTGAAATTTCTTTGTTATTATTATTTACATACCATATAGTTTGATCATGTTTTCTCCTCCCCAGATTCTTTCCAGAACCTTCTTGCCTCCCTATCCACCCAAATTTATTTTTTCTCTCTAAAAAAATAACAAACAAAAAACAATAAATGCAAACAAACAAACAATAGCCAAAAAATCCCCAAGAAACAAAAATGAAAATCGAAACAGACAGAAATCCAGTAAGACAAAAGAATACTAAAACGAAACAAAAAGTCCTCAAAAATGCTAGAGTTCCTCATCACTACTGCTGAGAAGGGGGTCTGCCCTGGAGAACCGTTGACACACTCAGGGACACCCCATTGGAGAGAACTGAGTCTCCCTTGTTAGTGGGTATCAATTGCAGATAGCTCCTTGATTAGAGCTGGAGCCCCATGTCCATTTCCCCCTCAGCGCTGGGACCCTCTGTCTGAACCTGTGCAGGTCATGTACTGATGAGTCTCTGTGAGTTTGTATGTGCATTAGTCCTGGCTTTTAAGATCTTTCTGCCTCCACTTCTGCATAGCTTCTTGTGACATGATGAGCAGGGTTTCATGAAGACTTCTCATTTAGTACCTGCCGCTCCAAAGTCTCTCTTCCCTCTCCACACTTTTTCCAGTTACAGGGTCTCCAGATAAGTAATAAGGATGTGGATTTCCTAGAAACAAGACAGAACATGTGTTAAGAGCAACGTAAGGATCTAGAATGCACCTTCTGTAAGTAAATTGTGGGAACTTGGCTGTGTCGACACTCTGCAAATGTTCTGGATTTTCTCAAAGGGACCACAGCAAAAGCTTCCATGCTGTGGACATAATGAGACCATTGTAGGGACTTTTATTTGTTGTTGTTACTGAGATACAAATTGACAACTGTTTTACTTGAGAATATACCTAGGAGGATCCTTCTTAACGGTCTTCAGATGTGAGCGAACATCTGTGCCTCAGAAAAGGGGAAACTTCAGAAGTATAAATGAGCAGTTTCTCTGGTAGACCTTGCAAGGCAATACGAGATAGAGCATGCTGACTGTAACTCTCTGCAATCATCTTAAACTCTCGTCCATCCTTCCAATCTAATCTACAAACCACCCTGTGGAATGTTGACTATGACCTCACTCTGCAGTTATGTTTCATGTCTTGATTCATTAAAAGAGAGAGGCAGGCTGACCCTTGATTTATCGGGAAAGTGTCCTGGAGCTTGTAGACCCTGCTCTGATATCTGTCAAAGTCCAGGAACCATCCTGTTTCCCAGAGTTCTTACCCATGTAACTGTCACCGCCATAAGTCCCTTGCTGTAGCTATTAGTTCTAACGTTTGTTGTCTCACCTACCATGTGCAGCACTGGCTACCAAAGCTCGTTTCTCTTCCACTTTGACTGTTTTCTAGGCATCAGCACATGGTTTGCTTGGTACCCACAGGCTGACTGAGCACCCCGTGGTAACTGATATATTAACTCCTGGGTTCCAGAGGAAGAAGTAAACTCCAGTATTTGGACTGTAAGGAAATGGGGCCAAGAATCCCTGGTGCTTTATGTTCCTCTGGATAGGACAGTCTATAGGCCTGGCTCAGATTGTGGTTTTGAGAAACTATCTAAATAAAAGCATTAGTAGTTATAAATTCTGCTTTTGAGTCACCACCATAAATGTATATTGCCTTACAATAAAAGTGGCCATGACCATAACAAAGCCTAGACGACGAACTGAAAGTAAATTGCAGTACAAATCAAAGCTGTAAGGAAACTGACTAGTAACTGAGACCATAGGGAAACTGACATCACCCTCATCTCTCCATCCTCCTGCTGGCGTCATCACAGCTGTTTCTCAAATGTAATCTAGATTGCAAGAAGTCCTTAATGGCAGGTGTCTGAAAAGTGGGCTGTATGGTGGAGCTTCAATTTGGTTCATGTGTCCTTCATGAGCCACATGAGCGTACTGATGGTCCAGAGTGAGGTTAAGTGGGGCTGTATCACAAAGCAGGAAGAGTATAGAACCTTGAGAAAATGCTATAAAGGAAGGCTGGGAATGAAAAGAAATATATCACCTGGGGATGAGGCACAGCATCTCAAGCCATCCACTTTAGAGAATGGAGACAGGAGAAGAAGCCCTGGAAAGTTTCCCACACACTCACCCTGAAAGCTACTGCTGGAATGGAAAGCTGATGAGAATGAGCTCTGAGACAGGTTGCCTTGACAAGGAAAAAATGTCACGACAGGGAGAAACTAAACCGAGCAGTGTTTTAGATTGTGTGACACAATGCAGGCATAGTCCAAGACAATTAGCTATGTGTTACATGACAAATAGATGTCTGCCTACCTCATCAGCAGAGTCCCTAGCTTGACACTCAACAACCGTCTTGTAAAATGCTGTAGTTGGTGTGTCCTCAGGTAAGTGACCCAATGCATAGAGCAGTCCAGGACTGTTTACAAGCCACCACACAAAGCATCTCCTGTGAAATCACTCACTCTTGTTGCTTTCTTGATAATAATATTAACATATGGCCATGATACAAATTTGAAAGTCAAATACAAAATAATGAAATCACAAAGATAAAAATCTACTTTAAAATGTTTCCCTAGGTTCACTTCACCTTTTCAGCTCTTAACCCCTGAGCCATCTCTCCAGCCCCTAAATTATTAATTTTTTAAAAAATTAAAAGAAGAATTTGGCATGGCAATGCATTATTATGAAAATAACTCTTACATTCAAAGAGACTGGAATTTTGCTGGAACTCCCAACTAACTTAATAATACACCTTGAGGTCAATTAAGCCTTAAGAATGTTCTCCTACTGTGTACTCAGGCTGCTTGTTTACCCTGCCTTTAAGAGAACAATGTAGCAGCCAGCCAACTTTACTTGCCTTGGACTTCCCATGTAATCAACTTTTACAACCTAAGCTAATGCATAGCTGTAATCTTAAGTTATTTACTTTCCATGCCCCTGACCCAAGAGTGATGCATATGTTTATGTATGCATGATGCAGTGCTCATTTGTTTACAGCAACAGATTGTTTGAAATGCAGCCTTATAAAAATAATACCCACCGTAAATGTTGGGAGCAACATGGATAAGGGTTGATAAATATGTTTGCAGTACTTTTTGTTACCTGGGTCAACTTGGGGTCAGTTGGAGAAAGCAAGTTTCAATCCCCCGTAAAACTCTGTTAAATATTTCTGTAAAGTATCTCATTCTTTCCCTTGTGCTGTTCAAAAAATACAGAGCAAAGCTATTTGTTAGGAACATACACAGGAACAGATTCACAAGACAGCATTCAGGCAGCCACAAATTCAGATTCATACAACAGACAGAAGAAGAAGATGATGGAAGACACAGGGAGAGAGAGACAAAGAATTCAAATCTGGGCTCGCTCTTGGTAAAATTACTCGAAGGTAAAGTATTTTGATTTCTTTTCCTTAATGTGACACTGGTGTGTTGTGGATGCTCTGAGGTCATTACTAATGCATTTTAGCTGACACAGTTGCTGAGTTAGCACACTTGTATTGAGGGGTGAAAGTGGGGAGGTTCATTAGCCAGCCAGCCCACAAGCTGAAACAGAGAGAGACCCTGTCTCAAAAACCAAGGTGGACAGCTTGCGAGGAACGATATCTGAGGTTGGCCTGTAGCCTTCCTCTGCATGAATGCATGCACATGCACACCCAGACCCCCACAAGCATGAACACTTATGCATATACATATACATAAACATTAGAAGAAAGCAAGTATTTTCATTACGGTTATTCATTACGATCCCCCTCTCTCTTTTTACAGAATTAGAGGCAGAAGTATGAATGAGAGAAAGTGATTGACACAGTTTCCAACTTGAGTTTCAGGATCTTCCCATAACTCTACTCACAACCTGCACCGGATAGCTGCTAGGACAGACCATCTCTCTCAGTGTGTAAGCAGGACGGATGTTCTCCCCACCTCTTCTAAGTTAACTATGTGGCTGATGTCATTCTTCTGGCCTGGTTGTGTGAAGCTGATCTAATCAGATCCAAATAATCATGCGAAGGAAATGTCATGTTTAGCTTTAATGACAGTATAAAAATGGTGTCTGTATTATGAAATTCCCAGTGAAAAATGTTCATGTAAGCTGTCTTTGCTTAGGGCAAATATCTCAACAGGGTTTCCTGGATAACACAAATGAAAGGGGAAAAAAAATCAATACTTAGGATAAAGAATTTTGAATATATGCAAATATCCTTGTACATGAAGCTTGCTGTGGTTGTTTTCATTTTGGAGAAGTGAGAAAGCCAGAAATAAAGGGAGTTGGTTTTTCTTGCAACTATGAATTTCAACACTAAGCTGCTCTCTTCTTAGTCGTAAATTCCCTCATGATAAATAATCTATCAGGTGTCTACAACAATGGTGCTCATTTATGGGAGAATGAACATTTGACTTAGTAAGAAAATTATCCATGAAGTACAGTGTCAACATGACCAAGCATTGCATGGGAAGCACATGGTTGCCCTTCTGCATCCTTCAGTCAGAATCCTGATCAAAGCAAGAAGGATGAAGGAAACACAACTGATGGGGATTTCAATTATGCTAAAGAAAACCAACAACATATATAATGCACTATTCAAAAACAAAATAAAAAAAAAACCCTTAGAATTGGAAATTCCAAGTCATGGCTGGAAGTGACTCTGTCAATTAATGTAAAGTTAATTTAAATTTAGGTAATCGTACCCTAGATGGTCGATCATACACAAAACACAGTCATAATTTGAATTATGAAACTGAAGACCAGAGTGAAGCATACAGAGAAAGATGAGTTAAGTGTGAGACCTTCTGCCATGTGGGGATATGGAGACTTCATGTCCCTTATACTGATGTCTCTGTTGCACTGGTTGAGGAGTTGGGGTGTTCCAATAGTTATAGAGGAAGCAGATGACCCTTATGTCAGTTTCAGTCACTATGACCAATATGTGAGATCACCAACTCCCAAAGTAAAAGAGTTTATTCGGGCTCACGATTGTAAAGATTGTAGTCCGGGAATATGTAGACCTTCAGGCTTCAGTAGGGGTGGTGGATGGCAATGGTGGAGATGGAACAGCAACTGTGCTCCTGGTGATCGGAGAGAAAGAGAGAAAGAAGAGACTGGGGTGGTACTGCCCCCTTAATGTCACACCCCCAATAGTCAGTGAACCTCTTACTAAGCACCACCTCTTAAAGGCTCCACCACTTACAAACTGTGCCAATCTAGACACCAAGCCTTTCACATATAAGAATCTGAAAGACATTCCAGACCAAGCTACAGCCCGAGGCCATCTGCTACATCATCTAATTCTTCACGACCTAGTCATATGATCAAGCTGGTAGGATCAGCTGGGTCCTTATTTCACTGAACTGGGGATCACAGTCCTGCCTTTTTGCTAGCTTGCTTCAAAGAGAAGCACTGATTTGCTATGAAAATAAGCCTGTGATGAAAGGCTCAGGGAGCCTCATATGCTTTGGGAGTGTGTGTGTGTGTGTGTGTGTGTGTGTGTGTGTGTGTGTGTGTATACATTTTATATATATATTTCATTTTGGCATAAAGAAGTGACTGGAAACACATTATCAAACTCCAGACCCAAAGATGTTGCCATTGTCTTCCAAATGGTATTCTCATGATTATAAAGATGTTTTCAATTGTTTCTCTTATTTTTGTTTTTGTTTTTGTTTTTCGAGACAGAGTTTCTCTGTGTAGTTTTGATGCCTGCCCTGGATCTCTCTCTGTAGACCAGGCTGGCCTCGAAGTTACAGAGATCCACCGGGCTCTGTCTCCGAAGTGAGTGCTGGGATTAAAGGCTTGGGCCACCGCCACCTGGCTTGTTTCTTTTATTTTTAAGATAATATAATTATAGCATTTTTCCTTTCCCTTTCCTCCCTCAAAATCCCCCATATACACCTCTCACTCCCTCTCAAATCCTCAAATCTGTGGCCTCTTTTTCATTAATTGCTGTTACATACATAATATACATATTCCTAAATATGTAAATATAGCTTATTTAGTCAGTATAATGTCACTTGTATGTATTTTTATGGGATGACCCTTTGTTATTGGATAATGAATCGGTGTACTATTCTCAGGGGAAGACTATTGCTCAAGTGTCCCTTAGTTGTCTGTAGTTCTTTGCATAGGGTTGAGATCCCATGATCTTCCTCGTGTCCACTTTAGTCTAATGTTATTGCCCTTGTTCAGCTCACATTTGGGCAGTCATGTTGGTAAGACTTTAGGAGTGTAGCTTCTGACATTCCTAGGAGACACAGTCTCACAAAAAACTCCCTGTTCCTCTGGTTCTTATATCCTTTTTGCCCCCTCTTCCAAAACAATTTCTAAGCCTTAAGTGTGGGAGATGTTTTCCTAGATGTATCCACTGGGGCTAGGTGCTACAAAGAATATCATAGCAAAAAGAACACTTCAAAGTACCCTAGAGTGTTCTGTAAAATGTATTACTTATGCTTCCTTGAGAATCTTTGCTACATGGCATATGTTTATGCATGTATATGTAGAAGAGTGTGTGTAGGGGTGTGTGTGTGTAAAATATACCTGCAAACAAAAGCAAAAGTTGAAGACGCTTTTGCTTGTACTTACATAGAATTAAACTTGAAATAATGGTACACACCAAGTACATTTTTCTCTGGAGGTCAGAAAATGTATAAGACAGAAACAAAACAGAAAACAAGAAGCATAACAAAACAAAAAAAAGTGTTGCTGACTTAGTGTTTATCCTTACATTATACAAATTATCACAGCATAAGAAATAAGCCACTTTGAACATAGATAACAACACATTCCAACAGCAAAATCATTTTAACCTTTACTAAAATTATTTTAAATTACAAGTGATTAAACTCAATTTAATTGACTCACATTTTTGATCTAACCTAATTTCTTAGAATAATTTTGAGATCATCATTATAAAGTGAATTTATTGTTTCTAAATTAGCCAGTCAAAAATACTGTGTGTTATCCAAATTGCTTCTTGTCGTATTGCTTCCTAATATGAAAGAGTGCTTCAAATAACTGCATAACAACCAGTAACAGGATGCCATGTTTAAAATGACAGAGTAGCGTAGTGGACGATGTAGGGTATAGGACTGAGGTTCATGGCAGATAAAAGGAATGCCTGTTTCTCCTGCTCAGGAGCACAAAAGTCTCCAGGACTCTCTGTCTTGAAAACTATTATAAGGAGACACAGAAAAACACTTCAGAGAAATGGTGAATCTTCTATAAAAGCATCATATGGGGGAATCTTCTCTGGCAATTTAAGAGCATCACTGTATTTGGTGAAGATCTAAACAGTTTAGTGAGCAGACAGGGTTCAGGAGGGCTACTGGAAACCATCTAAAAAAGAAAATCTGTCAACATAGAGATTGTGGCATGTGGCAGTTCGGTAGTTTGAATAAAAATGTTCTGTGTAGGCTCAGGTGTCTGAATACTTGGTCCCCAGGTGGTGGTGCTGTGTGGGGAGCATTAGGAGGTTTGGTTTTGGTGGAGACGGTGTGTTAATAAGTGCAGGCTTTGAGATTTCAGAAGACTCATGTCATTCCCAGTGCTCTCTCTGCATCCTGCTGTAGTTCAAGGTTTGAACCTCAGCTTCTGCTCCACTCACCATGTCTGCTGCATGTCTGTTGCCTGTTGACATGATTTCCTACCACAACAGACTCTTATTCCTCCATCAGGCTTGGAGAAGGTGAGGTATGGTAGCCTCCATCAGGCTTGGAGAAGGTGAGATAAGGTGGCCTCCATCAGGCTTGGAGAAGGTAAGGTGTGGTGGCCTCCATCAAGCATGGGGAGGTAGACTGGTGGCCTCCATCAAGCATAGGGAGGTAGACTGGTGGCATTTACCTACCACAGCTGCAATTTGCAATCCCTAATTCACAGCACAGACTGGAAAGTGCTGTTGAAGGCACAGAGAACTGACATCACCCTCAACTCTCCAAATGTGGCCTGCACTGAGAAAAGAGAACCCTTGCAAATTACTTCATGCAGTTTTGCCTGACGTTGGAAGAATTATTTCATGCAATGTGTTTTCTTGGTATGGAAAGAAATATAATGTGGAAAAAATTTACTAAATATTTAAGAAATGTGTACATATTTCTGTTTTTGGTTTGATGTTTTTAATACTCTTCCAAAGCAAAACTTATTTGAACTGGAATTAAATGTACTTATTTAATGTACATTTCAAGCCATAAATAATTGAGACCCACTAGTTTTATATTGCAATTATGAGAATAAAACTACATTGATTAAATGTTCAACTGAGTTTGGACCAAATTTGATGAAAACTTTCCAAACATTTGTGAAAAGCTTTACAATCTTCCTCATATGTGAGATTGGTAGTAAAATCTGATACCAGGGCAGGTTTTCAAATCGATTTCAAAACTAATAAGAGCTGCCACAGTTCCATTTGAATCATTAACTGTATGTGGCCCCTTCCCATTTTCACTCTGGGAAAGAGCCTGTGGTTACCCCATCTTGTAGTTACCAATCACCTTCTACTACTGAATGCATTTCCGCCAAAATATCTGTCTGCTGTTATAAAGCAGTGTAGGCCCTCCTGAAAAGTGATTTTAAAGTCCTGCTTTCCTTTCTTCCATTTCTGTTCTCTTCCTGCCCACCCCTGTCTCCACCTGGCCCACCCCTCTCTCTTTCCATCCTGGTTGTTTTCTTGCTTCATCTTGATCATCTACTTTTTGCTCAAATAATTTTTCCCAAAGACACCAGAACAACAAGAATACTGAGTGCAGAAAAAGAACCCAAGAAGACTGACTCTAGATAGTTTCTTGTTTTGGAAAGAGTTGATTAAAAGTCAAGTGCTTTCAATACAATGTTTTGTAAACAGAAAGAAACTGACTGGAAGTCAAGGACAGTAAATACATTCCACTCAGAGGTACAACGTCAACACAGCAGTAGATGTAGATCTGGACCCTGGAACAGAGTCCCAAGTGCTCATAGCCATGGGCCCTGCAGGGAGGGCTCACCATACTTACAGCTCTGTTTCCCCTCAGTTCAAAGTCATCCTCTCTGTCCAGGATAATGCATTAGGTTGTTTTTTATCCTAACCACCTGTGATTTGCTTGATCCTCTCTTGGAAACAAATCTATTCTTATTTTCACAGCTGGTGAAGTTACCATCAGAGTAAATTGTGAAAGTTATAAAAGCACTCTTCATGTTCCTTAAATGGGTTTTTAGCAATGATGTTTATACTCAAATAGAGGAGTGCACAGGTTATAAAAAAAATAATAACAGAGGAATAAAAGGCTTTGCCAAGCCATGTGTTCAGGTATAGCTTCCAATTTCCATAATAAAAAGTCAATTTCTTCCACACAACAGTTTAAACATGCTCTTGCTAACTAAAACTTCTCTCAGTTACTAGAGAAGGTAGCTTTGCATTAGAAAGTAAAGTCAGGTAAAGTTGCTCAGAATGGGTTATCATGGAAATAAAACCATATGTTTTATACTGTAATCTTAAGGTTTGCTAGTTTGCAGACATTTCTTAAGAGGGAAACATCTGTGTAGCTCTTGATAATACAGACTCTCAGACCCTATGTAAGAAAGCATTGAAACAAGAGTAAAGGTTACTCTGTGGAAACAAACTAGCCTTAGGAACAACACCAACAGCCATCCTCACCAGAGTCATTATTTCCTTTTTACTTTGTGCTGCTGTGATAGGGGTGTGTAAGTCTGGATTCATACTAGCTCAGTTCATATCTGGCTTCACAAAAGCCTAGCAATTCATTATTATAATTGGAGTTAAATAGGAAGTAATTTATTTCATCAGCAACTTTCCTGACAGGTGAGTCCATGATTCTAAAACAGACATCTGTGGTTACCCATTGTGTTACATGCTTACAGTCCCAGCACTGAGGCTGGAGGATTGTGACTTTGAACACAATCTGTACTGAATAAAGAATTCAAGGCTAGCTTGGACAGTAAAGCAAGACCCTGTCTCTTGGCAAAGAAGGGCTGGGAATGGAACCAGGTATAGAATGCTTGCAGCTCAAAGCTTATCTAGTGCTGGAGAAAGGATGCTCATAACTCAATAGCAGCTTCCCCTTCAGGATTGAATAGCATTTCCCAGTTGCTTCTCGTAGCACATCCTAGAGAGAAGCAACTGGGACTCTATTTACCATGGTAAAACTAAATGTTCAGGGAGAGCCAGAGACAGCAGGCTCACAGCCTGGGGCAGCCACCCATCAGTGCTGTCCCCAGTGGGAAGTGGACTGAGTTCTCAAACTTTTGACCTCTTTCATGTTCTCAGAAATGACAACAAAACCCTCTCACTGTGCTACAGGGTACAGTTGTCTTGAAAAACACCTTTGGGTGGGTGTTTGCTGTAGAGACATAATGGGATGTGTAGGCTCACTGTAGACATGCACACACCCACAGGCAGGCACATGTCCGGGTCTCATTAAGGCATATTTGTCAAATGTGAATGGCAATTACTGAGGTGAAGAATATGGGGTTTCAACCTTGCAGCTTAAATAGCACAGACTGGAGGTAATTAAGCAGCTTTCTGTATAGAAAGTCTTGCTGTCTTAGCTGTAGCCTATGATATGAGGCAACCTCAACAAGTGTTTGCTTTGCCAATACTGCATCACTTATACAAAGCAGAAATACCCACGGCATTTTCCAGAGTGACGTACACCCTTACAGACTTCGCTAATGAACATGTCTTCACAGTGTGGACCCAGAATGTGGTGTGATTCACTTAGTCATTATGTGTGGCTGTGTCTCTTTGAAACAAAATTAAGCTATAAAAGTTATATAGTAAGCATTGGGGACAGATGGTTTTTGTTAACTACTAATTGGACTGAAAAAAATCAGTTTTCTTTTCAGTTCATAATCACTTGTGACATGTCACTCACAGGCACTGTGCTATTTTACCATATTGGGTGACCCAAAACTAACCTTTCCCAAAGAAATTTAGAAAACTATTTTTCTTACTTCTTGCTAATCTGGAAGTCAGCTGAAAGAACGTTTGTGTAGAAAAGAGTTAACCTTGACTGGCTAAGTCCCCAGAGTGATGACATTACTCAAATAAAAGGAAGCTTGGGAACACACAGAGCTATGCAGAAATCATCCACTGAGCAAGAACTCCATGAGCACAAGCCATGCTCGAATTACCAGTGGGTCACCATACCTTACTGTAGTTTGGACCTGCCCATCCTGACAGAGGACTTGAGAGGCATCCAGAGTGCATATAGACTCCCAAAGAACTAACTTGGGTACAGTGAGGATCCCTATGCCAACCTCTAAAATGAGGCTATCCCTCTAGCAGGTCTGTGGATTCCCGATTGACCCAGTAGAAGTCCAACCATAGAAACTGTAGCTTCTGCAGGGTTAAGTGCTTCTTTTCGACAGTGGGTGTGTGTTTTACAGTTGAGGAGTCACACTATTTCAGGAACATACTCATAAAACACAGCCTTCTGCTCCGACGTTTGATCCTCAGAGTCCTCACATGACAACCACTGTCCCTCTCTCTCTCATTAATGTGAACAGCAAGTACTTCCATGTGAATGTGTTTGGGTTCCAGAAGCACCAGGGGGCTCCTCGTCCATGCATTTATCAGGAAGCTCAAAGCCATGGAGAGCCTGTCACAAAGTTCTTCGAGGACATGCAACTTCATTTATTTCTAAGGTACTATCCACCCTAGGGACTGTTACCTTCAGAACCAGTTTACAGGTTCAGCAAATATTAGTACTCACATGCAGTATGTTCATGCACCTTAGTTTTGATTTGTTTAACACAGAATTATAAGACACTATCGTAAGTTCTTCAGAGAAAATTATGTTACCTTTAACAAGTTGTTTGTCCTCTAATGCATCCATTCCTGTGCTAAGGCAAATACATTCTTTAAGATGTATTTATAAAATTTCAGTGTTGGCAAATCATTCAAAACTTTTGTAACTGTAGCAAGGGGGATGTCGCAGATGGCTAAGAGCATTGACTGGTGTTCCAGAGGACCGAGGTTTGTAGCATGAATCTTAAAAGTTCTTATTAATAAAATCAAACCTGAGCCAGGTATTGGGGTGAACACTGGAAGATCAGAGAGACAGAACAGGCCACAGCCACCTCACCTCACCAGTTCTTCAGCTGATCCTGTTTCCTCAGACTGGAAGCCTCTGAGTCCTCATCCAGAATGAATCTCAGCTGAACTGCTGCTCCAAAGCCTGAAACCTTAACCAGCTAAAAGCTTCTAGTTTCTGGTCTTCATGCCTTATATACCTTTCTGCTCTCTACCATCACTTCCTGGGATTAAAGGCTCACTTCTTGGGATTAAAGGCATGAGTCACCATGCCTGGCTGTTTCCAATGTGGCCTTGAACTCACAGAGATCCAGCCTCTGGAATGCTAGGATTAAAGGCATGTGCTACCACTACCTTTCCTCTATGTTTAATATTGTGGCTGTTCTCTTCTCTGACCCCAGATAAGTTTATTAGAGTGTGAAATATTTTGGGGAACACAATACCACCACAGAGGTTCAGTATCCAGCACCCACGTGACAGCTCACAAGTGTCTGTAATTCTAGTTCCAGGGGATCAAATACCCTCTTCGAGTCTCCCTGGGCAACAAGCATACATATGGTACACTGAAACACATGCAGGTAAAACATCAATTCTCATAAAATAATAATAATATAATAATAAATTTTAAGGAAAACATCCTTGTAACCCTAGAAAGTTTTATATAGGGATGGCAAGGTAATAATCTCGTATGTTCTGTTAGATGCACACACACACACACACACACACACACACACACACACACTCATACAGACAAACAAGAGCAAAGCAGCTGTCCATCACTAATTTCAGTAGAACTTTGTGTCTTCCTTCCACGACCCAGGATTGTCTCTGAACTGCCTGTCGGGCAGATGCAACTTTCCAATCAATAGTACTGGATGAACTCACTCACATTAACGGTTACTTTATTAACAGCTAATTAGGATTTTATTTTAAAATGTCACCATAAGATTATTACATCTTGAAATTAACATTTCTGAAGATAATGAGTTGGTAGGTTGGTGTCTTTCCAATTAGCTCTCTGAAATGAAAATAACCAGAGAAGCACTTAGTTAGATTCAGACTTTAAAACCCCGCTGGGGGCAGGACAGATCATACTACATCAGGTCATCGGCATTTTTACCGGATGAACTGCTTCTCACATGTGTATATGGAATCTATAGATAAAAGTGTATATGTATAGAGTATATACCTGTATCTATGTATTATCAAATTTCAATCAATTTTTGTAACTTAGTAAACATGTAGTAAGCATCTCAGTGCAAATATTTTTCATTATTTAATTTTTCTTTACTTGTTTAACACTTGATTTTATTATTTTATTATATATGTATGTGTGTTTTGCCTGCATATATATCTATGCACCACATACCACGTGTGTGGTTAGTGTTCTCAGAGGCCAAAAGAGGGCATTGGATTCTCTAACTGGAATTAGAGAGAGTCATTAGCCTCCATGTGAGTGCTGGAAATCAAACCTGGGTTCTCTGAAAGAGCAGCCAGTGCTCTTCACTGGTGAGCCATCCCCCTAACCCTTCATTCTAGAACACAGGTGAGATTGTGCTCATACTGAAACAGCTTTATTATCCAAAGTGACATGCGCAAGTGAAGCCCCCGCAGGGATGTTTCTATTCTGACATCTCTCAGCTTGCTCACTCCTGCTACATGTAGAAGTGTCCCTGTAGTGTCCATGTATTAAGAAAGTGGCTGACCCAAACATGAGGGTGTAGGATTAAATGGTGCCTGGATAGAGTCAGGAAACTATAATGCTTGAAATTACTTCATTACATACAATATTCAGCAAACATCTGTTGCTGGAGAATTTCTCTCCAGCTCCCGCCACCAAGTCCCGCCAGTCCCAGAGCCCACTTATAAAATAAACACACAGACTCTTACATTATTTAAACTGCTTGGCCATTAGCTCAGGCCTGTTATTGTCTAGCTCTTACTCTTATATTTAGCCCATTTCTATTAATCTTTACTTTGCCACATGGCTCATGGCTTACTGGTACCTTACATCTTCCTTGTCCTCATGGCGGCTGGCAGTGTCCCCCTCTCAGCCTTCCACTTCCCAGAATTCTTTTCCTTGTCCCGCCTATACTTCCTGCCTAGCCAATGGCCAATCAGTGATTTATTTACTGACCAATCAGCAACACACTTGACATACAGACCATCCCACAGCAAACATCTTTCATACTTAACTTCCACATTATACAGATAGCAATAGACTAAGTGTTTCTGCCTCTCCAGATCCCCATGCTGACATCCTTGCCCTAGGTAGGTAGTATGAGAGAAGGAGGTCTTTGGCAGATAACTAGGTCATGTTGGTGGGTTCTTGGGAGGGCTCTTCTGTCCTTGTAATGCTGGGATTCTTAGAGTGTCTGTCCCCAAGCTAAATCTGGTATCTTAATCTTGACCTTTGCCACCTTAAGAACCATGACAAATAAATGCTGGTCATTAAGCCACACTGCCTGTGGTTATTTGTCACAGTTGTCCCAACTGACTAAAATACCGTTTATTCCCATTATCCAGGGACACCCTCTACCCTACTGGCACTTTCTCAAGCACCGAAACTTTTTTTCATTAAGAGATTTTTCTATTCATTTTACATACCAACCACAGATTCCCTCTCCTCCTTCCTCCTGCCCCCCCAGCCTTCCTCCCCAACCCACCCCCCATTCCCACCTCCTCCAAGGCAAGATCTCCCATAGGGAGTCAGCAGAGCCTGGTACATTCAGTTGAGGTAGGTCCAGGTCCCTCCTCCCTGCACTAAGGCTGCACAAAGTGTTCCACCATAGGACTAGGCTTCAAAAAGCCTGCTTATGCACCAGGGACAGATCCTGGTCTCACTGCCTAGGGGCCCCCTAAACAGTTCAAGCTAAACAACCATCTTGCCTATCCAGAGGGCCCAGTCTAGTATCATGGGGGCTCCTCAGCTATTGGTCATGCGTTTCCACTAGTTTGGCTGGTTATCTCTGTACATTTTCCCATCATGATTTTGATGTCCCTTGCTCATAGAATCCTTCCTCTCTCTCATTGACTGGACTCCTGGAGCTCAGTCTAGCACCCGGTCATAGATCTCTGCATCTGCTTCCATCAGTCACTGGATGAGGGCTCTATGATGATAGTTTTTGAAGCATTACTTTTCTTAGTACATTGGGTGTCAAAACCTCAGTTTAGTCATATTTCATACAGTAGAGTGTAGTGAGATATATATATATATATATATATATATATATATATATATATATATTCCCCAAAATATTGTGCACCCTAATAAACTTATCTGGGGTCAGAGAATAGAACATCCACTAGATATACAGGCCAAAAAATGGTGGCACACATGCCTTTAATCCTAGTAATCCAGAGGCAGAGATCTTCCTGGATCTCTGTGAGTTCAACTCTAGAAACAGCCAGGTGTGGTAACAAGAACCTTTAATCCCAGGAAGTGAGGGCAGAAAGCAGAAAGGTATATAAGGCTGAGGACCAGAAACTAGAAGCTTTTGGCTGGTTAAGCTTTTAGGCTTTGAGCAGCAGTTCAGCTGAGATCCATTTGGATGAGGACTCAGAAGCTTCCAGTCTGAGGAAACAGGATCAGCTGAGGTATTGGCAAGGTGAGGTGGCTGTGGCTTGTTC